>NW_028274809.1:16786346-17093461 GCF_037043125.1 Eumetopias jubatus
AAAGGAAAAACCCAAGGAGATCCACATGAAAACATATGCTAATCAAACTGGTGGATGCCAAAGACAAAGAGAGAGAATATTGAAAACAGTAACAGAGAAGTGACTTACTATGTGCAAGTGATCCCCAGTCAGATTAATAACTGATTTCTCATCAGAAATCATGGAAACCAGAAGGCAGTCAGCTGAAAGAAAACAAACAAACAAAAAAAGACTGTTAAGCAAAAATTCTATATCTTGCAAAACTATCCATCAAAAATGAAGGAGAAATTAAGACATTCCTTGAAGAATAAAAAGAGAGTTTGTTTCCAGTAGACCTGCTCTGCAATAAATGCTAAAGGGAGTCTTTCAGGTTGAAATGATAGGGCACTAGAGAGTAATTCAAATCTGCATGAGGAAATAAAGAACACCAATAAAAATATATAAAAGTCAGTATTAATGTGTTTTTGGTTAGTAACATACATTTTTTTCTTATATTATTTTTAAAAAACTACTACATAAAACAATGATTATAAATCTATGTTGCTGCAAACACCGGCACAAAGATGCAATTTGTGACAATAATAACATAAAGGGTGGATGGTGGAGATTCATAAGAGCAAATGTTTTACATATTATTGAAACTAAGTTGGTATTAATTCAAACTAGATTGTTGTAAATGAAGATATTAATTGTAATCCCAAAAGCAGCAACCAAGAAACTAACTAAAAACCTATGTGGTAAAAGAAATGAGAAAGAAATCAAAATGGTATATTAAAAAATGTTTGTCTAACACAAAACTAGCCAGTAAGGGATGAATTTGGGAAATAAAAAATATAAGACATATAGAAAACATAGGAAAATGGCAGAAGTCCTTTTTTATCAGTGATTATATCATATGTAAATGCATTAAACTCTCCAATGAAAAGGTGGAGATGGGGAGAAGGATTAAGAAAAATGGATCCAACTATATGTTAGCTACAAGAGAACCACTTTGGAATCAAAGACACAAATTGAAAGCAAAAGTATGAAAATAGTTATTTCATGCAAACAATAATCAGAAGAAAGCTGGTGTGACTATCAGGTAAAATAGACCTTAAAACACAACAACAAAGTCAAGTGTCAATCCATTTAGAAGATATATCAACTATAAATATATAGGCACCTAACAGCAGAGTTTCCGAATTTATGAAGTACAAACTGACAGAGCTCAAGGGCAAAGTAGTTCAATAATAATAGCTGGTGACTTCAACACTTCACTTTCAATAATAGATTGCATCACTAGACAACAGACAAAGAAGGAAATAGAAGACTAGAAAAACAAACTCACTAGCACTAACAAGACATACAGAGAACACTTCACCTAATAATAACAGAATACATATTCTTTTTGATTTTACATGGGACAGTCTCCAGGATAGACCATATCTTAGACCACAAAACAACTAGTATCTTCTCTAACCACAATGGAGTGAAATTAAAAATTAATAACAGAAGGAAATTTGGAAAATCCACAATTTGGAAATCAAACAACACATCCTTAAACAACTAGTGGGTTAAAGAAGAAATCACAAGAGAAATTAGAAAATATTTTGAAATGAATGAAGACAAAAATAAAGCACACCAAAATACATCTTATAGATCAAAAGCAGTGCTCAGAGAGAAATTTATTGCTATAAATGCCTTCATTAAAGGAAGAAATATCTCAAATCAATAGGCTAACCTTCCACCTTAAGAAACTAGGAAAAGATCAAACTAAATCTAAAGCAAACAGAAGAAATGAATTAATAAAGACTAGGGCAGAGATAAATAAAATAGAGACTATACAAACATTGCACAGTCAATGAAACCAAATGTTGGTTCTTTGGAAAGATTGACAAACCTTTAGATAAACTGACACAGAGAGAGAGGCCTCAAATTACTAAAATCAGGAATGAAACAGAAGACATTATTACTAACCATAGAGAAACACAAAGCATTATAAGACAATACAATTATAAGAACAGTTGCATGCCACTGAATTAGATAATCGTTCAAAATGGACAAATTCCTAGAAACATGCAAACTACCAAAATTAACTCAAGAAGAAATAGAAAATATGAATAGACCTATATAACAAGATATTGAATCAGTAATTAAAAACCTTCCAACAAAGAAAGGCCTGGAACCAGATGGTTTCACTGCTGAATTCTATCAAATGTGTAAAAAAGAATGAACACCACTCCTTCCCAAACTTCTCTAAGAAATTGAGGAGGAGAGGATATTTCTTAACTCATTCTGAGGCCAGTGTTACCCCTGATACCAATGCCAGACAAAGACATCTCAAGAAAATAAAATTGCAGACCAATATCCCTTGTTAATATAGATGCAAAAATTCTCAACAAAGTAGTAGCAAACTGAGTCCAGCATCATATTCAAAAGATTATATACTCAGTACGATCCCAGGAATGCAAGGTGAATTCAACATAGAAAAAGCAATCAATGTAATGAATAAGGGATTTAAAAAGCCCCATGATTATCTCAATCTAGGCAGAAAAAAAATTACACAAGATCCATCACCCTTTAATGATAAGAATACACAACAAATTAGCAATAGAAGGGGAGTCCCTCAACCTGATAAAAAACATCTATGAAAAACCTACAGAAAATATCATACTTAATGGTGAAGGACCGAAATCATTCTTCCTAAGATCAAGAACAAGACAAGGATGCTCACCCCAATCACCTTTATTGAACATTGCACTGGATGTTTTAGCTAAGGATATTAGGCAAGAAAAAGAAATAAAAGGCATCCAAATTGGAAAGGACGAAGTAAAACTATCTCTATTGAAAAATGACATGATCTGATAGAAAGAAAATCCCAAGAACTTACAAAACAAAACAAAACAAAATCTATTAGAACTAATCAATATACAAAATCAGTAGTATTTGTAAGAGCAGTATTCAAAACCCAGCAGTATTTCTATACACTAGCAAAGAGTAATCTGAAAATGAAATTAAGAAAAGCATTCAATTTATAATAATATCAAAATGAATAAAATACTTAGAATTAAATTTAAGCTAAGAGGTAGAAGATTTGTACCCTGAAAACTAAAAAACACTCTTGAAAGAAATTAAAGAAGACCAAATAAATGGAAAGTCATGCCATGTTTGTAGGTTGGAAGATTTAATATTTTTAGGATGGCAGAACTACCCAAAAGAATCTACAGCTTTGAGGGGCGCCTGGGTGGCTCAGTCATTAAACGTCTGCCTTTGCCTCAGGTCATGATCCCAGGGTCCTGGGATCGAGCCCTGCATTGGGCTCCCTGCTCTGTGGAAAGCTTGCTTTTCCCTCTCCCACTCCCCCTGCTTGTGTTCCCTCTCTTGCTGTGTCTCTCTCTGTCAAATAAATAAATAAAATATATATATAAAAAAGAATCTACAACTTTGATGTAACCTTTACCAAAATCCCAGTGCTCTTTCTACAGAAATGGAAATGCTGGCCCTAAAATTCATATGGCATTGCAAGTGACCCTGAATAGCCAGAACAATTTTTAAAAAAGAATAACATTGGAAAACATACACTTCTTGACTTCAAAACTTACTAAAATCTACAGTAATCAAAACAATGCGGTACTGTCATATGTATACCAATGGAATAAAATCAAAAGTCCAGAAATAAGCCAGAAACTATATGTCCATAGTTAATTGATTTTTGACAAGGGTGCCAAGACTATTCTGTGGGGGAAAGAACAGTCTCGTCAATGTTGTTCTGGGACAATTTGATATATATATACAAAAGAATGAAGCTAGACCCCTGCTTAGTTCACATCATATACAAAAATTATCTCAAAATGGAGCAAAGATCTAAATGTAAGAGCTAAACATGTAAGCCCCGTAGAAGACAGTGTAGATGTAAATGTTCATGACCTTGGACTTGACAATAGTTTCCTACATATGACAACCAAAGCAAAAGCAAAAACAACAACAAATAAAGAAATTGGACTTCATAAAAATGAAAAACTCTTATGCATCAAAGAATACTCTCAGGAAAGTGAAAAGACAACCCACAGAATGGAAGAAAGTATTTATAAATCACAAATCTGATAAGGGCCTAGAAGCCAGACTATATAAATAACTTGTGAAATTGAACAACAAAACACTCCCTTCCCCACCAACCACAATTAAACAATTAAACAATGGGCAAAGGACCTGGATAGATATTTCTCCAAAAAAGAGACATAAATGGATAATAACCACATAAAAAGATGCTCGTCATCCTCAGTCAAATATTGGGGATGGGGATGTAAAATGGCATAGCCACTGTGGAAGACAGCTTGGTGACGTTTAACAAAATGTTAAACATATAGCATATGACCCCCAATTCTACCCTTAGGTATGTGTCAAAGAGAATTGAAAACAGTGTTCAAGCAAACACTTGCCCATGAATTTCAGAGCAGCATAATTCATAATAGCCAGAAAATGGAAACAACCCAAATGTCTATCAGCTGAAGAATGGATGAACAAATGTGTTACATCCCTACAATGAAATATTATTCAGCTAGAAGAGGGGAATTACTGATACCTGCTACAACATGGGTGATCCTTGAGAATAGTCTTCAAAAGGAAAGAAGACAGACACAAAAAGCCACATATCATATGATTCCATTGATGGGGAAAGGCTGCTGAGCAGGTACAGAGTACCTTTTTTGGGTGATGGAAATCTTCTGGAATTAGATAGTGGTGATGGTTGTACAACATTGCGAATGTACCAGAAGCCACCGAATTGTACATCTTAAAATGATTAAAATAGTGCATTTTATGTCATGTGAATTTTACCTCAATTAAAAAAACAATCAAGGACACACTAAAAAAAAAGGAATGCTTCAAATGAACACAAAATAATGGTTTTTAAAAATGGCCTCAAATCATCTCGACTCTCTCTTCTTGAGTTATAGTGATTTCCTTAGTAATGCGGTCTTTGCAGTAAAGACATGTATCATGGTGCTATAATTAACACCATTTCCTTGTGAAATTACATTTGCAATACTATAGATGTGTTTTCAGTTGTCTTTTATTCTTTCCAGATAGCACACCATCATCATGAATTATGCCAGGGACTACAATAATTTAATCAATATTATAATTAAACAGTCCCCAGTATAAGTATATATTTATATACTATGGCGTTGACAACTGGCTTTTAAAAGAGTCTAGAGTTTAATAGTTTTGCGCATCATTTACAGTTCCCTTGCACCACTGACATGATTGATTAGCACCACAATAAGAAATTATGTCTTCTGCAGAATCCATCCTGTATTGGGAGAATTGATTATATTTCCCTGGGGAGGTCAGGCCTCATAATGCAAATGTTAATTAATTTTTTGTATTAAAAGCTAAATACAAAGCTTGAATCACTTTTATTAGGAACTTCTTTTAATGAATTCACTGCCCTTTGAACCTAAACAGTTTATCTTTTGGCACATGCATCCTATTAAAGAACAAAAACAATTGATTGTGCAATCATCCACATGGAGTCTCCCAACTAGGTTACAGACATGCTGGGGTGGCCTCTCAGGAGCTATTAAATTTAATTGTAGACTGTTAGCAGGTTTCCTTCCAACCATTTTTCTCTTTTTTTCCTCTCTCTCTCTCTCTCTCTCTTTGAAAAAAAAAAAAAACACTTGGAAGAATAAGTCAGGAAGTTAAACAGCTTCATTTCATCTTTTAATGTGAGGGTATAGAATGGAATGGGATTACATATACTATTTATTTTCAAATATATTATACCAGAAAAACAACATGTGAAAGATCATTATGGTTATGTAGATGGTAGAACACTCTATAATTAAACTAGAGAGCTGCTAGGATATATTTCATAGGCTTTTCTGGGTAATGAAAGTTCATGACTCTGATAGAGACCACCTCAAATGTATTTTACTAGAAACTTCACTGGAAATTTAAATTCAAATGTAGCAACGGTGGTTTGCAGCTGACTGGTCTCTGTAATGGCCAGGTCTGTTTGCAAGGTGTGCAGAGTTTCGAAACTCTGTTACAATCTAGTATTTCTGTATTAAAACTTTTTTTAAATTAATTTGATGAAACATACTTTGGTTAACATCCTATTTAAATTCAGATTTCTGGAACCAAAGGTATCTTACTCAATTCTTCCCAGCATGGGATCATTGCCACAGTTTATTTTCTTAATGTTGTTTCTGTCTTCTTTTGAAAACTTTTGTAAGCCTGCAATTAGTTTGAAAAATCTCATTAGGTAGCAAATGAGAAAATCGTTAAATGTGCTCACTGCAGAAAGCATGCAGCACTTGGAAATCTACATTACTTGGTGTGTTTCACTTCAGAGTCCAGTGCTAACCAAGCTATTAGAGGAGGCTTCATCAGGGGACCATCTTTCATTTCTGAATATATGTGGTTCATCTGTGTCTATTGAAGGTGATAAATATTTTGGACCTCCAATTTTGGATTAATTATTCCAAGGCAATTTTCTTTGACTGTATTAATTATTAATGGCTCATAGAACTTCCTCTCTGATACCTCTGTGCAGGGTCTAGCTGAAGCAAAATGACAATTTGGGTGGACTATCTTGAGTGTTACTCTTTTTACCCACCATCCTCCTCTCTATTGGCAAAAATAGGGATACATTTTCCTGATTTCTTATCTTGGTGCTTAAACTTTCTGTTGTTGTCTCACTCCTACGGTTCTTCAATATAATATATTACTGAGACACATTTCTTCCAAACAGTATCTGGTTAGAGGCTACCAGGAGGTCTGAACTCCCCACATCATCTTCCAATGCCCCCAAAAGGGGACAAATCATAGCTTTCTAAAG
Organism: Eumetopias jubatus; assembly: GCF_037043125.1. Taxonomy (NCBI): domain Eukaryota; kingdom Metazoa; phylum Chordata; class Mammalia; order Carnivora; family Otariidae; genus Eumetopias; species Eumetopias jubatus. The sequence goes on from NW_028274809.1 coordinate 16,793,149, forward strand.
CTGATAGTGCATGAAGTCTAACTCATAAATGATGAAATGGTAATTGGGATGTTGTGTGCTTTGTTGTAGTATAAGATTGCATATTTTCAACAACCAGGGTGACAATAATAGCAAATTTTTTTTTTTTTTTTGAGAGGGAGGGAAAGAGGAGGGGAGGGGCAGAGAGACTCTGAAGCAGACTCCAAGCCTATCGTGCAGTCTGACACAGGGCTCAATCTCACAGCCCTGAGATCATGACCTGAGGAAATCAAGAGTTGGATGCTTAACTGACTGAGCCACCCAGGTGCCCCAATAGCAGCAATTTTTAATGATATATCATGAAATTATAAATATTCAGTCTCTTACCTATTCTCATCCTCTAAGGAAATAAGATTGCTGCCTGGGTCAGTCTTGATGTTGGAGGAACTGAGGAATGGGCAAATAACAGCCAGAGATCTCAGATAAATGTATCTACATAATAAAAAGATGGAGCAGGGAGGAGAGGGGTAAGAGACAAGAAAGCCTCAAGAGATGAGAATCTCTTAGTGAGATTAGTTAGTGAGAATGTGAATATGGTAGGGGCTTCGAATTGGGGTGGGAGCTGCTGTGGCATGTGAGTGAAATGGAGAGCTTTTCCTTTGATGATTTAAAATATGCAGAAAGAAAATAAATACCCAGAAAGCATTGGAGTAGGTTAAATGCTTTTAGGTTATTTTGGATGCTGAATTGATGCATCTTTGAATGGCACTCAAAGCGGAGCTCAGACCACAGATGATTCAGTTCTATAGGTTACACAAGTATGACTATGAGCGCCCTCTGGTGGGCATCTGGACTACTACCTGCCTGGGCAAGTTCTTTTTTCTTTCTTTTTTTTTTAGATTTTTGATTTTTAAGTAATCTCTATACCCAAGGTGGCTCTTGATCTTACAACCCCAAGATCAAGAGTCACATGCTCTACCCACTGAGCCAGTCAGGCGCCCTCTTGGCAACTTTTAGTATATGCCTCAGCCTAGCACAATCTTTGACACTTCCAATGAGTTTCAAATCCTTTCTTCTTAATCAAAACCACCTCTCTTTTTATCAATTTTCTTGAGAATCTTGCTTTTTGCTGCCTGTCTGTTGGGTTCATCTGGACTAATGTTCTAATTAAGATGACAAATTTTCCACCTGATATGAACTTCTAGAAAATATGTCTTGACTCAGGAAATTTTCTAATTGTGGACATTTCAGGTATCATGAATAACCAAAGACACTTTTTTTCCCCCTGACCACCAAAATATATCAAATAGGAAACTATTACTTTGTATAATTCCCACTTGTTTCCTTATTCTTTCTTCAAAGAGATTTGTTACCATCTGCATTCAGTAGTAAGAGAGGTTATTCAACTAAAGATGAGTCAGACTATGAATTGAATATGTGGCCAAATATTTGCTAAACATGGCGTTTTGCTAAGTGCTGGGGTTATGGTGGAGGGCAAAAAGACAAGGTCCTTACCCTCAAGGAATTAGTAATCAAATGAGAATAACAAATAATAATCAAAGAGTCAAACTGTGGAAGGAGCCAAGATGTCCTTCAACAGATGAATGGATAAAGAAGATGGTGGTTCATATCTACAATGGAATATTACTCAGCCATCAGAAAGGCTGAATACCTACCATTTACACTGACATGGATGGAACTGGAGGGTATTATGCTGACCAAAATAAGTCAATCAGAGAAAGATGATTATCATATGGTTTCACTTATATGTGGAATATAAGCAATAGCTCAGAGGATCATAGGGGAAGGGAGGGAAAACTAAATGGGAAGAAATCAGAGAGGGAGACAAACCATGAGAGACTCTTGACTCCGGGAAACAAACTGAGGGTTGTGGAAAGGGAGATGGTGGGGGGGGGTGGAGTAACTTGGTGATGGGCATTAGGGAGGCCATGTGATGTGATGAGCACTGGGTGTTACATGCAATTAATGAATCATTGAACACTACATCAAAAACTAATGATTACTGTATGTTGGCTATTGAATTAAAAAAAAAAGAACCAGATGTATAAATGTATATTCATGGACTATGTTAAGTGCTATGGAAGAAAAAGATAGGATGCTATGAGATCATATAACAGGGGACCCATCCTAGCGTGGGATCAAGGAAACCTTCTCCAAGGAAGTAACAATAAAGAAAAGATCATATTTGTAGTTATTAACTAGGCAAAGGGTATGAAGGAAGAGTGGTCAGGTCAGTCATAGGGAACAGGATGTGCAAAGGTCCCGAGGCAGACCAAAATGTGAAATATTGGTTCAAGAAACAAAGGGAAGTCAGTATGGCTGAGGACTGGAAAGAAGTTAGAGATTCTGGTATGAGCCTGAAGAGACAGAGAGGGAAAAATCATGTTGGATTTTGTGGGCTACATTAAATATTTTTTGTCATAAGAGCTGTGGAAATCCATGGATGTGTTTGAAGCAGAAAAGTAGCATGACCAGATTTGCTTTAAGAATATTAGGCGAAAAAAGAGGAATGCTGGAAGATGAGTTGAAGACTGTTGCCATGGCCCAGATGAGTTGTGATAGCAGTTAGGTCCCGGTTAGCAATGTGGGTGACAGAATTCAGGGGAAGACTTAAAGGATGTATACAAGATAAAAAGGTGTTTTAAGACTGAACAATGAATTGGATATGGTTATAAGGAGAAGAAGGAATCAAGGATACCTTCCATTTTCTAACTCCTGCCACTGAACAGCGAGTGGGGCTCTTCACGAAGGTCGGGGAAAATGTGAACGATTAGATTGGGGAGGACAAAGAGTCATGATGACGCAGGCTCATAAACCAGCTCCATTTGGTTGTGCAGCAGTTTGGGTTTACTTTGAGTTACCCAAGTGGAGGTGATACTATCTTTAAAGTGAACCTAATAATACTTGTCCTACAGGGTAGTTCTGTGTGTTACAGGACATAGTGTATGTAAAACACAGTTCCTGTCACCTAAAAGGCACCCAGTAAAAGGTGAGGAGATGGCTTGAGTAGGACATGATGCGTACGTGTGCATAGGGAAGCTTGCATGCCGGTATGTAAATAATCGAATTAATGCTCCCCATTTAAATGTAAATTCAGCCAACATAAGCCTGCTGTTATATAGAGGATAGTTCTTGTGTTTCGTATTAACCTCTGAGCTCCTGAGTAATTTAATTCCAAATACAAGATAGACAAGATAATATATAGCCAACTTGTATTATGCTATTTTATCCCTACATTCATTTGAGCCTATGAGTTCACAAAGTCAGTTAAAAAATGGCATCCCGGTTCTAAATAATTACAGTATTTTAACTTTAATTTAATTATGGTGCATTGAACGGTAGACCTTTAAAACTGTGTAGTGATTTGCCTCAGTGAGTTAGACTAATCAGTACACCTCATTATACTCAACACATAAAAGGATATATGTCTCCCACTTTCTAACACATTCTTTAATGTGCTCCTACAGTGCTATCAAAACGTGCTTGAGGATTTGCAGAGCTTGTATTTTTCCCTTTAAAATAAAAAAAAAAAAATCCTCTAGTGCAAGGTTTTGCAGAGAAGAGCTGTGGAAAAAAGAAGGTAGGTGAGCTAAGAAACGAGCTCTGTCCTCACAGCATTTGACTCTGAAGGAACCACAAAGCACTGGTGACATAATTTTTTTTTCCTGACAGGTGACATAAAGATGATCTATGGAGTCATCACTATCTATACGTGGGTGGGAAAAGAATATTGGGAAACCTTAAGTGCAAATAGCATTGCAGTGGACATCCAGGGGATGCTCTCTGCATCTGTACATGAAAGATTTCTATGTGAATGAATATTAGATGTACCTTCTTTGAAAAGACCTGGGCTAAATTAGTTTTACAGGAAGACTGATAAAGCTTTAATCAGCTAACATTAAGTGAAGATCGTTTTTTTTTTTTAAGATAGAAGTTTATTCTAAAGGAAAAGTTACCAAAAACCAAAATAGTCTTTGAGCTATTCTTCAAATTCTCCAATCGGCTAATTGTACGGACACCAAGAGTGGGGGATGGGATGGGGGCAGAGAGGCGGAAGATGCAGGAGTCAAGCTTTTAAGTGAAATTTAAAGAGGATAAATTAGGTGGGGTGACTGGACAGTGAGAATGACTGGTCAGATGATTTTCATCATTCTTGACTGTGGGAACAGAAGACGAAATATTCCGAGCAGCCTATGACTTGAAAGACATCCGAGCTGGGAGAGCTTTGGGCCCACATGGCCCCAGCCCACCTACAAGAGGGTGTGGAATGAACCTGCAGCATTAACGTGGATATGTACCAGCATAACGGAGCCGTGCGTATCAAATAACAGCCCTATAATCCCTGGAATATTAAACAGTGATGGGGCTTTATTTATTTACTGATGAGGTGCAGGAGATGGTCTGGCACCTGTGGTTTGCATAGAAACACACCATTGCTTTTTTTTTTTTTTTTTACCCTGCTTCTAATATTCCCACATCCGCTAGACTTTGGCTTGGACCTGCAGGAGCTGGGGCCTTCCAAAGTTTCTGTGGTGGAAGAATAAAATACTCTCTCTTAGAGTCACACAAGTGGGGTGGTGATGAAGGAGACCCAGAGCGCTCCACAGAGAAGGCCCCCCGTTTTCTTCCGCTGCGTGTTTTCCACAGCCACCCTTCGCGGATTCAGGCGTTTCTCCTCCAATAAGCAGATACTGGAAACATTTCTCAGAATTATGAGAATTTAGAATGGAGACTGACATCTTCTCTTCTCTTTCACTTTTTCCTGGCCTCCCACAAGCCGAGTAGGCTTTCAGAACACCCATAGTTAAAGAGGGCTGAGTGGGATGAACCAGATTTTTCCAGGATTTGAAGAAGTTGGGACACCTCTGGGTTGGTAGGAATATATTTCAGGGTGTGTGGCCACAATTTCTAGTATGTTGCTCCCTGACTTTGTCCTAGCTATGTCTTCAGACCAGGCAGGAATGTCTCCAGAATCTCATTTCTGTCTTCTCGCTGATACTGTCTTTCAACTTGGGTCCCTTTTCATTCTCCTGCTCAGAAACAAAACAAATTCCTTTCTATGTGGGCTCTCCAGTATTTTCTCTCAGTTCAACCTGTATTACCTGGACTTTCCATGGGACCATATTATCTTATAAGAGGACACATCTCCCCAAATGTCTTGCTTTCTTTGGACATTTTCTGTCTGCCTGGGACATTCTCCTTTCTTTAATTCTTTCCTAGCTCACTCTTGTGACTCTAGTGACCAATTAGTAGACTCCTTCTGGTTGTTCTTGCACCCTTCCAAGTTAGATTAGATTTTATTTCTGTTTCTGCAAATAGTTTTTCTTTTGCTTTCATCTCCCACCAATACCCCTTCCCTCTCTATGTCTCTGTCTCTGTATTTCACACACTCACACACACAGACACACACAGACACACACAGACACAGACACAGACACACACACACACACGCACACACACACACCAGCTGGAACATGGCCTGTCGTCACTTGATACTTTTGACTGATTATATTAAGGCTTTCATCCCCTGGCTTCATTGCCCTTTTTTTCTGTCCTGGCATTTCTAAAACTATTTGGTATTTGAAAATTTCTTACATGTACAATGGAACAAAAGGAATTCATTAATGACAGGGGTGGGTCCCACTGCCACTGACCTGGTATGATTTGCAGTCTGCCCTGGAAAACATGGCTTGAGAGTTTAGGACATATGCTCTTCATACCAGGTATGGCTAGAGGCATAGACCGCACATGTGCAAGATCTCATTTAAAGCATCACGGCACCTGTCAGGGATATAAATATCACAACAACATAGCGCCTTGATTTTTATGGTTATTTTGAATTTTTTGTGGCTGTCTCCATCAAGCCAGAGTAGCAATGACTTGTTAACACTATGTGGATATATGGCTAGATAAGGAAGCTAAAATGAAATTTGTCATCCTGCACAGATATGATACTTTCATACCAGAGTGATGACTATTTTTAAACACACACACACACAAACAGAGGGAAGAGTCATTTTCTCTTTTATTTTTTCTATTCCTGTCCTTAAAAATGTTCTGGTTTATGTGACACAGAGTTATTCTTATTCCACATTTATAAATTGAGGCATTGAGGATAAGTTTATATAATTGGAAAATGAATTCTCCTTTTTCAACTCCTGCTAAAGAAATAATGATACTTTTTTCTGCCTCCAACATAAAAACATTTGAACATCATTTAGTTGTGTTATGTGCTTCAGTGTTTACTCTGGTAGGAGATTTTATTTGTTATTCTAGGTACAGAATGTTTTTTTTTTTTTTAAATGTGTCCAGTGTTGATACAGACACATTCAGTTAAAACAAAGAAACAAAAAAGTATTTTCAAAGCCTAGGCCAATATCTCTTTAGAAAACACGGACTCTGATTTCTTTGTCCTGAGAGCTGAAGAGCTGTCCCCAGTGGAGTGCGACCTCCTCTATAGTCTTTGGGAGCAGAACACAGGTGCTGAAGGAACGAGGAGGAGCATTAAGCTTGGTGCTGATCCAAGGTGGGGGCTAAAAGTGGATGACCAGCTCCCCCAAAATGGTACTTCCTCAAAGACACACTGCATCTTATTAAATGGAACCCTGGCCCTCAACCACTGAGCACTGCCTGGTCAAAACCCTCTCGAGAAAGATCATAGCCCTGTTACTTGATTGTGAACACAGAGTTCAAAGGACTGTCCACAGTCTCCACCCTCCCACCATATCTGGTCTCTCATCACTCCAAGCAGAGCTGGGCTTCACTCAGAGGGACCCTGAAGTCCCTTCTATCTCCATTTCTCTCCTGATTTTCTTTTCTATTTCTTGGTGCCTCATCTCCCACCATTCCTACCCACCCCTGCCGATACCCTTGATCCAACCTTCCAGAATCCTACATGGATAGATCCAGAGAAAGAATTTCTCTGTCCACCTCCTCTGTTTTTCACCCACCCAGGTTTATTGAGATATAACTGGCATGCAAAACTGCATATAATTAATGTATACAATTTGGTGAATTTGGACATATATACTTGTGTTACCATTGCCAAAATCTAGGTACTAAACATACCCATCATCTGCATCTCTTGGTTTTGCTTATTTTTGTGGTAAAAACAGTTAACATGCGATCTACCCTTTTAGCAAACCCTTAAGTACACAGTATCTTCTTGTGAACTATAGGAATTGTATTCCAGCAGACCTCTGGAACTTACTACTTTTGTATAACTGGAACTTTATACCCATTGAACAACACCTCCTCTTCCCCACCTAATCCACAGTAGCCGCCATTCCACTGTCTACTTCCATACTTTTGACTATTTTCAGTGCTCCCTGTAAGAGGAATCATGTAGCATTTGTCCTTCTGTGATGGAGAGAGTTCACTTAGCATAGTCTTCCAGGTCCACTCATGTTGTTTGATTGACCCTACCCCCAGTTTTAATGTGGAGTGACCATGATCAGTGGTCTCTAGCATCCGTTAGATGGACCAACAGATCTTCAGTAGTCTTGATCTTCCTCCTGTGATATAACTTAGAGGCAAAAAGTTCCCCTTCCCACCATGCCTGAGGATAGGAAGGAAATGAGGGATGAAGGGAAGAGAGAAACCACATTGTCACATTAGGCATTAACTTTCAACAGCCATGAGTTTGGGCTATTGTTTTTAGAATTTAAAGTAGTAACAAATTAATCTATCTGAGCACTCTTGGGATCTTGGTTTTATTGGAAGGGTCTTCTGTGAGTCTATTTTTACTTTTTGACATCTGCTTTTTCACCAGAAAATGACATCTCTTCTTTTGCTCATAAAGCAAGAGAAGACAGAGTTAAAAAGAGGCTAAATCATTTGTTGAAATTCCTCTCATGAGTGATCTGCAGAATAGGGGTTAGAATCCAGAATCCCTGGTGTGTAGGAGACATTAGCCCAGGTAACCCTAATTTCAGACAGATCCCTTCAAGTAGAGCTAAATTTTATGCAAATTCTCATGGCATCTATTTTACGAACAACTCAGGAATATAAGGAAAAAGTCTTTGACCCACTTTACAAGCCAACTCGCTCATGCAAGTGGTGGTCGATGCCCTGTGCTTTGTCTTGTGTAGAACTGAACATTTCTAGGCGGGTAATGAAATTCAACCGAAGATTGTGTCATAACTACAAGTCAAAAGATCAAATCTGATCCAGCGCTTCAACACCTGACTTTGGGCAAGATGGATCCCAGTGGGGTGGGCAGTGGGGTGGGGAATTTGGGGGGGGTGGGGAATGGGGTGGGGGAGCTGTTGGTCTACGTGGCTCTAGAAGTCAGTCCATCCCATGGTCTGCAGGCAGTCTGACAGTTTCACAGGAAATGCAGAGAAATGATTTATTCACAGGCATTGCTGAATTTGAAAGGTGCGATTAATGATTATATTTGGAGAGACTGCTTATTCTACAAGCACTGCAGTGGTCCTTTCCTCCCAGCCAAGTCATTCAGTAAACAGGGTGTCCTGGGATCCCAACTAACTCATTCTCGCCTCATTTACATATTTTGGTTTACATTTGTTAGGTTTCCCCATTTCATTCTTACTTTTCTAAGGTGTGATATTCTTGATTCACAGAAATGGATCAGTGACTCAAAAGTTGTGAACTGAAGCATGAAAGTAGTGATGAAAACAGTAAAGCAAATACCACAACTTCGAATAACATCATAAATATAAATAGTGAACAAAGCTTAGATGCAGATATAGAATGTGATGCTGCGTGTGCTGAGATAACTGGATTTCTAAATGTGTTGAGTTTTCACAAGCTGTAAAAGAAAAGTGCAAATAAGAACAATGGATTTCTGAAAATCTGATTTTGTTGGACCAAACTCCTGTTTTACCTTAAGATTTCACTGCTCTCTCTGATAGGAAACTTTGTCAAATAGTGGCATGGAGACACCAAATTTTCAAATCAATCTGAAGCATAATCACCACACTAGAAGGTTTATCAATTTTTTTTTCAGAACAATGAGAAACTAATGCTTTCCATCATCAATGGACAAATTTTATTTCTGAAGGCTAAGAAAAAAGGACATTCAGAATTTCCCTCCTTGTGGGGAAAAAATGCAAAACAAAACTTTATGCCAGTCATAATATGGTTGACAAGCTTAGGAAATTTGATGACAAATATTATGCTTGGAGAGAAAGTAGGATAAGCTACTGGAATAATCTTTTTATCAAAGGATGCTGTTGGATGTCATATAATATCAATGACAGGGTATCGGATATTTTGTTTTATAGTTAGCAAGGTCATCGATGTGCAGAATGTGTGAATCAACTCTTGCCAAGTAGGAAAAGATATTCAAGAAAACAGAGCAAATATTTACTGAGAACTTTATCTGTGCTCTTTGCTTTAGGTGTTCTTTCTCATTTAATTCACCCCCAAGCCCTCAAAAAACAAAAGTTGTGTTGGAAAGGGCTTCACCACTAACAATCTGTCTCTTTTCTAGTACTTTTTTTTTTTTTTAATTCAGTGCCAAAACACTGAGTGAGGAACAATTGGGTACATTAGAAACACACACACACACATTCCATGTATACAATGATAGGACATAGAAAATGCAATAAAAAGAGGATTCAAAATCCATTTGTCATCATTTCCCAAGTTGAAATATTTGACCTTCCAGATTTTGAGGATAATACACTTTTGTGGAAAGTTGACTGTGGTTAAAAAAAAAAAAAAAGCTCTGTAGTTTCTGGATTTATGTTTTATCTGACTCTATGTAATTGATATCATTCATTTTTAAATATTTTATTTTTAGTTGATTTCCTAATTGTGAAAAACATTTTTAAAATGTACTTAAAGTGAGTGGCTCACTTATGTGCCAAATGTTAATTGCAGGATCTACAAGCCACAAAATCATTAAGAAGCACAGTGTAATAGAAAAAGACCAGATGCTGGGTTCTAATTCTTTTTGTTTTGTTTTGTTTTGTTTTGAATTTTTTTATTGTTATGTTAATCACCATACATTACATCCTTAGTTCTTGATGTAGTGTTCCATGATTCATTGTTTGTACATAACACCCAGTGCTCCACACAGAACGTGCCCTCTTTAATATCCATCACCAGGCTAACCCATCCCCTCACCCTCCTCCCCTCTAGAACCCTCAGTTTGTTTTTCAGAGTCCATCGTCTCTCATGGTTCATCTCCCCCTCCGGCTTACTCCCCTTCATTCTTCCCCTCCTGCTATCTTCTTCTTTTTCTTTTTTCTTAACATATGTTGCATTATTTGTTTCAGAAGTACAGATCTGTGATTCAACAGTCTTGCACAATTCACAGCACTCACCATAGCACATACCCTCCCCAATGTCTATCACCCAGCCACCCCATCCCTCCCACCCCCCACCACTCCAGCAACCCTCAGTTTGTTTCCTGAGATTAAGAATTCCTCATATCAGTGAGGTCATATGATACATGTCTTTCTCTGATTGACTTATTTCACTCACCATAACACCCTCCAGTTCCAACCACGTCGTTGCAAATGGCAAGATCTCATTCCTTTTGATGGCTACATAATATTCCATTGTGTATATATACCACATCTTCTTTATCCATTCATCTGTCGATGGACATCTTGGCTCTTTCCACAGTTTGGCTATTGTGGACATTGCTGCCATAAACATTGGGGTGCACGTACCCCTTCGGATCCCTACATTTGTATCTTTGGGGTAAATACCCAGTAGTGCAATTGCTGAATCGTGTGGTAGCTCTATTTTCAACTGTTTGAGAAACCTCCATACTGTTTTCCAGAGGGGTTGCACCAGCTCGCAGTCCCACCAACAGTGTAGGAGGGTTCCCCTTTCTCCGCATCCCGCCAACATCTGTCGTTTCCTGACTTGTTAGTTTTAGCCATTCTGACGGATGTGAGGTGGTATCTCATTGAGGTTTTGATTTGGATCTCCCTGATGCCGAGCAATGTTGAGCACTTTTTCATGTGTCTGTTGGCCATTTGGATGTCTTCTTTGGAAAAACGTCTGTTCATGTCTTCTGCCCATTTCTTGATTGGATTATTTGTTCTTTGGGTGTTGAGTTTGATAAGTTCTTTATAGATTTTGGATACTAGCCCTTTATCGGATATGTCATTTGCAAATATTTTCTCCCATTCTGTTGGTTGTCTTTTGGTTTTGTGGACTGTTTCTTTTGCTGTGCAAAAGCTTTTTATCTTGATGAAATCCCAATAGTTCATTTTTGCCCTTGCATCCCTTGCCTTTGGCGATGTTTCTAGGAAGAAGTTGCTGCCCCTGAGGTCGAAGAGGTTGCTGCCTGTGTTCTCCTTTAGGATTTTGATGGACTCCTGTCTCACGTTTAGGTCTTTCAACCATTTGGAGTCTATTTCTGTGTGTGGTGTAAGGAAATGGTCCAGTTTCGTTCTTCTGCATGTGGCTGTCCAATTTTCCCAACACCATTTGTTGAAGAGACTGTCTTTTTTCCATTGGACATTCTTTCCTGCTTTGTCGAAGATTACTTGACCATAGAGTTGAGGGTCCATTTCTGGGCTCTCGATTCTGTTCCATTGATCTATGTGTCTGTTTTTGTGCCAGTACCATACTGTCTTGATGATGACAGCTTTGTAATAGAGCTGGAAGTCCGGAATTGTGGTGCCGCCAGCTTTGCTTTTTTTTTTTCAATATTCCTATGGCTATTCGGGGTCTCTTCTGGTTCCATACAAATTTTAGGATTATTTGTTCCATTTCTTTGAAAAAAGTGGATGGTATTTTGATGGGGATTGCATTGAATGTGTAGATTGCTCTAGGTAGCATTGACATCTTCACAATGTTTGTTCTTCCAATCCATGAGCATGGAACGTTTTTCCATTTCTTTGTGTCTTCCTCAATTTCTTTCATGAGTATTTTATAGTTTTCTGAGTACAGATCCTTTGCCTCTTTGGTTAAATTTATTCCTAGGTATCTTATGGTTTTGGGTGCAATTGTAAATGGGATCGACTCCTTGATTTGTCTCTCTTCTGTCTTGTTGTTGGTGTATAGGAATGCCACTGATTTCTGTGCATTGATTTTATAGCCTGCTACTTTACTGAATTCCTGTATGAGTTCTAGCAGTTTTGGGGTGGAGTCTTTTGGGTTTTCCACATACAGTATCATATCATCTGCAAAGAGTGAGAGTTTGACTTCCTCTTTGCCGATTTGGATGCCTTTGATTTCTTTTTGTTGTCTGATTGCTGTGGCTAGGACTTCTAATACTATATTGAATAGCAGTGGTGAGAGTGGACATCCCTGCCGCGTTCATGACCTTAGGGGGAAAGCTCTCAGCTTTTCCCCATTGAGAATGATATTCGCTGTAGGTTTTTCATAGATGGCTTTTATGATATTGAGGTATGTACCCTCTATCCCTATACTCTGAAGAGTTTTGATCAAGAAAGGATGCTGTACTTTGTCAAATGCTTTTTCTGCATCTATTGAGAGGATCCTATGATTCTTGTTCTTTCTTTTGTTAATGTATTGTATCACATTGATTGATTTGCGGATGTTGAACCAGCCTTGCAGCCCAGGGCTAAATCCCACTTGGTCATGGTGAATAATCCTTTTAATGTACTGTTGGATCCTATTGGCTAGTATTTTGGTGAGAATTTTTGCATCCATGTTCATCAAGGATATTGGTCTGTAATTCTCCTTTTTGATGGGGTCTTTGTCTGGTTTTGGGATCAGGGTAATGGTGGCCTCATAAGCTGGGTTCTAATTCTGACTCCAAGATAGTACAGCTTTGCCACTCAGGCTGATTATTTACCTCCCCAGGTTTAGGTACTTTCATCTTTAAAAAGGTTAAAAAATAAAAGGTTATTTTTTTTTAATTTTAAAATAAAAATAAAAGAGTTGATTTTCATCAGTGTTTCTCAACTTCAGCAACATTGATATTTAGGGCCAAATAATTCTTTGTTGGGAAAGGAGGCTTTCTTGTGCATTGTATGATGTTGGGTAACGGCTCTTGTCTCTACTTTCTAGAAGCTAGTAGCACCCACTCCTCCTTTCCCTACATTATGAGGATCAGAAATGGTATTTAGGCAGAAATGTATTGAGGGGGTACAAAATGGCCTCCAGTTGAGAATCACTAATTTAGTTATTCTCCAAGGCCTAATCAACTTTAAATTTCTATTAATTTTGTGAACTCTCTCTGAGATGTATAGTTTGTGACTTTAGGAACCAGGACTTGATGATTCAGGAAGTTCTCAATTTTTCCAGGTGGCAGATAATGCTAAAATTAAGAAATTGTTTTTGAAAGCATAGCATGAGAAAAAGCCAAGGATGTGGCTGTGGAACATTTCACTGAAACCTTTTACTGAAACTCTGAGAGATCAAAAATTCAGAATACTCAGTAGCAGGAGATTAAAGGTCCCAGATCTTCTTGATCAAACCAGAGGGCCCTAGGAAGCTGAAGGGCATTGCCTTTCTGCCATCTCAGCAGAAGCTAAACATAGCGAAGAGATTATCCACAGATAATCTGTGGACGAACCTTTCATCTAATAGAGTGAACATCCATGAAATCCATGCCCTTGAGGTTCTTGAGAATTTTACATCAGCAGAAACACTGCCGGGTTGAGCTGAGAGGCATCAAGAGATTGCAAAGGCTCTCAGACCCAACATTCTCCTGATAGGTGGCAGGCAGACAGAACTACTCAGCTGAAATTTCATTGCTTCCATTTTCATGCAAAAGAAAGCAAGAATGGGAGGGAAGAACCAGGAGCAAAGACAGTGAGGCCCAGAGCACAGGGGTCAGAGTTGAGAGGCACAGCAATGTTGACACCTAAAGAAGTTTGACCCAGCTGGGTTCCAAAACTGTTTGTAGAAATGACTACTTTTTATTTTCCATTTTACTCCTTTTTTTTTTTTTTTTTTTTGCATCTGAGTATCTATAACTGTTATCCTATGCCTGCCCCACCATTGTATGTTAGGAGCAGATAACTCACTTTTTTAATTCCATAGTACCACAGATAGAGAGAAATTGTGGTCAGGAGTTTCACCTGTACTGATTTAGATGATTGAGCTGATGAAATTTTGAACTTTTAAGCTGATAAGATTTTGGACTTTGAATTAATCCTACAATAGGATGAGACCCTGGGAAACCTTGAGAGGGTGTGAATGTATTTTGCATTTGGGAGTCATGTGAACCTTTGGTGGCTGGAGCATGAACAGTTGTCATAGAATTTCTAAAGTCCCTCCCCACTACCCCGCCAAATATGTCCTGCCCTAATCATTGGAACCTGTGAATATAATGAGCTATCACTCCCATGATTGTTATGTCATATAGCACAGTTGACTTTAAGATAGGGAGATTTACAAGTGATCTTGATTTAATCACACAACCCCTTAAAAGCAAGTGATGAAATCAGAGAGATCAAAGCATGAGGTGGATTCAATGTGGCATTGTTCATTTGAAGGTGGGGGGGGCACATAAGAAAGAATATGGGTGGCCTTAAAAAGCTGCATGAGCCTCCCCTCTCCTGGAGCCCAACAGTTAGCAGAGAAATGGGGATCTCAGTCCTACAACTGCAAGGAACTGGATTCTCCCAGCTTGAAAGCTTGGAAGTGGGTTCTTTCCTAGAACCTCCAGGTAAGAATCCAGCCTGACTGACACCTTGATTCGAGTCTTGTAATACCCTTAGTGTAGAATTCTGTTGAGCCCTCCTGGACTTCTGAGTTATGAAGCTGTAAGCTCATATATGGCTATTGTTTTAAGCTAAGTTTGAGATAATTTGTTAAGCAACAATAGAAAATGAATATATATACTAAATGTAAAAAGAACTGCTGAAAGATACGATTTGAACAATGAAATAATAATAATATAGTAGAAGATAGCAAAGCGGCACACACAAGAAACATCTTTCTAGAGCTTAAAAACATGAATTCCCCCAAAATATTCAGAAATGAATTGAAATGGAAGATGGTCATTGTTCAAATGTAAAACAGTGGCTTATAATAGCAAAAGAAATAAATATCCTCCAATAAATATAAATGAATGGAAATAGTGACAGAAATGCAAACAAAAAGACTGACAGAAAAAATCTGGAAAGAATAAAACACAAAATAAATGACAAGGGAACAAAAACTCTGAAACCAGCAGAGATGAGAAAGAAAGAAGGGATAAAATAAAGATAAAATCATGAGAGATTGTGTTTTACTCTATGAAAATGAATTAAAAAATGTATGGTGGAGAGAACGACTTTGCAGGAAAATATAATCTACCTCAAATGACCCTAGTACATCTAGAAAGTATAAACAAAGCAGTTTCCCTAGGAAAAAAAATGTGCAATGCTGTAAAAGAGCTCCATCATAAAAAAAAAACAGTCCCAGAAAAATTCTACCAAATCTTTCTAGAAGAGGTCACCTCAGTGCTGTTTAAAATGTTGTTGAATATACAGAAAAAAGAAAACTTCTAAATTCTTGTAAAGAGAAAAATATATATCAACACTTGATAAAAATTGTACAAAAAAGAAAACCATAAATTAATCTCACATATGGTATCAAGGCAAAATTCTTTAAAAAAAAAAAACATGAAGGGAGAGATTCTCACAACACATTAAAAAATAATATTGCAAAGTGGAGTTTATTCAAAAAATGTAAGGATGCTTCAATCTTAGAAAATCTATAAATTATCTAGAAATAGGGTGTTAAAAATCTAAACAATTCATATATTAATATATCAAAGGAAAAATCAGGATTGTTTCTGTAGGTGTCTAAAAGGCATTTCACAAAATTTAATACCCATTCCTGATAAAACCAGTCAATAGAATAGGAATCATAGATACTTCTATACCAAAGTTACAGATACATGTGTATTATCTCTGAAACCTGCTTCTTAATGGGGAAACATTAGGGGCATTCCCGCTAAAGGGAAGAACAAGATGAAGATACCCAATATAGCAAATACAATTTAACTTGGTTTTAGTGTAAGCCAAAAAATCAGATGAGAAGGAATTTATATGTATCCAAATTAGAAAGAGGCAAACTTTTAAAATTGAATATCTGGAAAACTTAGAAAAATGGGAAAACTATTTCAAAACAAAAAATGTAGTAAAAAAAAGCAGGATATAAAGTTAATACCTAGAAATCAATAGAGCTTTGCATATATATAGATGAGGAAATGGAAGAGAAAGCTTAACTAAAATCACAACAAAGAAAATGAGATGCCTAGGTTATAAACTTAACAAGAAATATAAAAATATTAAATGAGGAAAAATTTAAAATATCCCTGAAATATCCCAAATTAGATTTGAACAAGTGGAAAAACTTACAGTGTTCTTAGCTAAAAAGACTCAGTATCATAAAAGTATTAATTCTTCCTAAATTATTTTATAGATTGAATACAATCCCAATAAAAATTCTAAAACATTTTTTTAATGCAGTTAGCCAAATTTTGAATTTTCCACGGAAAAATAAGCAAGCAAAGATAGGCAAAAAAACAAAAAGACAAACAAACAAACAAAAAAACACCTTGAAAAATCAGTGTCAGTGTTAGGAATGGTGACATGCCCTGTCAGATGGTCTGATATGTGATTAAACCCTTTATGTGAGTATGACATTGGTACATGAATAGACAAATGGAATGTAATAGAGAATTGACCCCAATGCACATGGAATTGGTGGATGATAAAAATGGTATTTTGTATCTTTAGGGAAAATTTGGACTCTTAAATTAATGGTGTTGAGACTTCTGGAAAAAGAATCAATTAGATCTGTACCTCACACCATATACCAGGATAAACTCGAAATTAATCAGAGACCTGAATAGAGAAGTATAAAGCATACAACTCCTGAAAGCAAACTTGGATGAATCCTCAGCAAACTGGAAGTAGGGATACCTACTAGCTGCGACTCAAAATCAATAAGGAATTAAAATAATTAGGTTCAATTACATAAAAAAAGTAATTTAAAAAAACCTGGCATCATTAAAATCACCATAAGAAAAGTAAAAAAAAAAAAAGTTGCAATTTACATAAAGGGCTATTATTCCTAAAATATAAATAGCTACTAAAACTGAGGGGGAAAAGATTAATAACCTGATAGAAAAATGGGCAAAATATATGAACACATAATTCACAGAAAAAAATAATTGTAAATGACCTTTAAACATATGAAAAATCATTAATCTCACTGTAAATAAGAGAAGTACAAATTAAATTATATTGCTATTTTTCATGGGTCAATTTGATGAAAATCTAAGCATTTAGAAATGGAGAATTTTGGTGAGGCCATGCAGCAACAGTAACTCATACTTTTTGGGGAAATGTGGTGTCGGACAGCCCCTGTATAGGGGCATTTGGTAATGTCTAAAAAAGTTATATATGTGTATATCCTTTCTCAGCCACCTTACTTCTAGGAGTTTAGCCTAAAAATACAGTGGAAAAATATGAAATGACATGTTCAAGATTATTCACTGTGGCATTTTTTATAGCAGCAAAAGACTGAAATCAACCTCAAGGTTCATCAGTTGGAGACTGGTTGAATATTGTGTGGCTATAAAAAAAGAATAAGGAAGGTCTTCATTCACTCATGTGGCTTGAGAACCAGGATATGTTTTTAATGGAAAAGAGGTAAGTACAGAAAAAAAAAAATATATATATATATATGCAAAAAAATATATATATATATATGCCATGCTACGTTTTGTGTAAGAAAAGGGGTTAAAGGTATAAATGCAAATGTAAATAAGTAAGTTGAAAAAGAATTACTATAGAATTAACTAACAGTGAGTAAAAATTATTGCCCATGAGAGAAGGAAGCAACAGAAAGAAGAGGACAGTGAGGGTGGCTCAGTCGTTAAGTGTCTGCCTTTGGCTCAGGCCCTGATCCCAGGGTCCTGGGATCGAGCCCCGCGTCCAGCTCCTGCTCAGCGGGAAGCCTGCTTCTCCCTCTCCCACTCCCCCTGCTTGTGTTCCCTCTCTCCCTGTGTCTCTCTGTCAAATAAATAAATAAAATCTTAAAAAAAAAAAAAGAAGTGTGGCTTCTATGAGTGTAATTGGTTATATGGTTTTGACTTTGGAATCGTGTAATAAGGTTTTACATATTCAAAATTTAAATACAGTCAAAAAAAAAGGAAGCAATTCCTAAAGATTGGAAAAAATTATAAACATCTGTTACTGACAGCGACACAGAAAGAGTATTTTCTCACACCTTGGTGGTGTGAATTAAAACATTGTTTTGAAAACCACCTGCGTGGTGATATCTATTAAAATTGTGTGTGTCTGTGTGTGTGCCTGTGTGTGTGTGTGTGTGTGTGTGTGTGTGTGTGTGTGTTAACCTAACAACTCCACTCCTGGAAACCCATACCAGAGAAGTAATACATGTATATCGACGTTTATTGTAGTAAAAATCTAGAGGTGAAGTTCTTGTTTTTATGGGAATGATTGACAAAATCATCATCTATCTACAAGGAATATTATACAATATTCAAAAGAATGAATCAGAACTTGAGAATGACAAGATACAGAAAAGTGTGCATAACATAACCTTATTTTTATAAAACAAGCAATGAGGAAAAACCATATAGATATGTATGTGTGTGTGAGAGAGATTCTATGATTATGAGGAAGATAGGACTGCAGAGGAATAGAAACTACCTGTGGGGTTGGGGCAAATTCCTGTGGGAATGGGTTAGCCAAGCAAAAACAGAAACAAAAACTGGGGGCAAAAAACTGCTCTAAAATGGGTGAAAACAAACAAACAAAATGTGCTTGCCTTCCCACACTTTGACTGCATTTTGCTTTTCCATGAAATTGTACACCTGTGCAAATGTGACGAAATAGGCCCACATTTAAGAAAAGACATGCGGGTATAAGCTTAAATATGGTATGCATTATTAATGTTGATCCAAGCCTTTGAAAAGAAAGCTGAAGTATGAGAGGAAAGCAAAAAAAAAAAAAAAAATAATAATAATAATAATAAAAGGGATCAGGACTGGAAGACTGTGGAGGACAGAGAGAGCAGGAAGAGCATGGGAGGTAGGAAGCTTCCAGAACAAATGTTCCAGAGGTCAAATGTGAGCCTCAGGTTATAGGACATGGCCTGGAGAGACTGTTGGCTAGCGTCGTGCTTGGGGATAATCTTCTTCAGCAAAGCCTTTCCTCTTGACTCAAGCAGAAATGATCACTGTCTTCCTAATATCACCTGTGATCTAGTGTGTCCCTGCAAACATCCCATCGCGTTGAACTTCTCTCCTTTGAGCTCTCATCATCTTCGTTACTGACACTTCTATGAACTTGGTCTTTATGCCAGTGTCTTGCACAGAGAAAACATTATACAAATACTTACCAAATGGATTGTTTAAGTTAAACAGATAAGGTTAGAACCTAGGTCTTCTTTCTCTGTGGTTATGCTACTGCCCTGAAAATAATTTACATTACAGAATGGAGACACTATCTGAAGTTTCTGAAATACTTATTTTCAGTAGCCCCAAAGAGCAGGGATTCTCTCCCAGGAAATATAGAATGGAAATAAGCAGGAAGGAGAAAAAGAGTGAGACCAGCTTCCTTTCCAGTTCTTTAGTCTGTGGCTGCTGGGAAGCTCTGTATATAAATAGAGAATAGTTTAGTAGAATAGCTATACCGTATTTGGGTAACCACGCCTGAGAAAAGGACTGGAGTATTATCCTCTTTGGTCTTGGCATTTGCGAGTTCAGAAGGGGTAAGTTTTAGGGAACTGTGACAAAGGTGGTCTCTTCCACCCTGGGGTCCCAAGAAGTGACCCGTGCTGTGGACCAACCACTATAAGGAAAGAGAGACCTGGGCTCTGGGAAGCTGAAAGCTCCTTGCTGCTCTCCATCTTTCCCTTTGCCTTCTTTCCCCATTCTCCATGTAAATCAGATGTCTGTGCTACACATCCTCTCTCTTTCACGCACCTAGAGTTGTGCAAAGTGTTTCCATCACCACCGTGTTATGCTTCTCATTCCTTATTGAAACCACAAGCTTGAATTGCCTACGTGTGGTCTTAAGTCATTCTAAAAATACTAAATCTATTGAACAGCTTTGAGTTATAGGAGCAGAGTGATAAAATGTATGCCCTTCCATTTCAGGGATCCAGGTGCATAAATATCTCTTAAGCAATACAGTATTATAGCTTCATACTTTTCAAATGATAAGTTCCCTATGTGAAGTTGAAAGTCTAAGAAAAATGCTATGTTTTCATAATACTGTATTACTTAACCATTTCATTTGCTTCATCCACATATTATTGCGGTGTATGGATTTCTCGCCCACATATTTCTTTTCTTATGCATGTGGTTTTGAAAATAGTTAGAAATCTCCAATCCTAAAAGTAGAGTAATGATGAAGGTAGCCCTACATAAGAACCATCTCAGAATAAACCAAATGTGGAAAAACAGAATCAATAGGATATATATAAATCAACAGGATTTTGATTATGATTCTATTTATCTATAGAAAGATTTTTTATATATATGTATACACACATAAACATACAGACACATAGAAGGAGAGATGGAGAGGGAGGAACAGGGGCAGGAGCCTGAGCAGGAGAAGGAGAAGGAATTAGCTCACACATTTATGGAAGCTGAAAAGTCCCAAGATCTGCCATCTACAAGCTCCATGGAGAACCAGTGGTATAGCTCCAGTCCAGGTCCAAAGGCCTGAGAACTTTGAGAGCTGCTGATGTAAGTTATAATTACTTGAAGGCAGGAGAAGATTGATTATTCAGGTAGACAAATATCCTCTTACCCAGCGTGTTTTTTTTTTTTTTTTTTTTTTGGTTCCATTCAGGTCTTCACCTGATTGGATGATGCTCATCCACACTGGGGAGAACCATCTGCTTTGCTTAGTCTACCAATTCAAATGTTAATCTCACCCAGAAACACCCTCACATGACATACCCAAAATAATATTTGATCAAATGTCTGGACACCCTATGGCCCAGTCAAGATAATACATAAAATTAACCATCACACCACATGAACCACAGCACACTCGTGAAAAATATCCTTTGCAGGCATGGCTAGAGCATTAAAGGTGTTGGAATTCCTTCAAATAACACTCATATAAGATTAAAACTTGCAGATATGGGCCCACAAGCCATTCTTATGCCCCGAGATTGCCATGAGCAACTAGTTGTGCATTATTGGTACAATTTATTTCATCTATTTCTTGGATTGGAGTTCAACATAAATCTTAATTTGGCAACATTTTGGTGAAATTCTAATACCTATTATTAGATCAATTGTTCTTATTTAGAAATGTCTTATGTAATAATTTTCTAAAATAGTTTTTAATAAATTATCTGTCTGACAGTTTTTTTCTCACCAAGATAATTAATTTTATATTTTCTTCCTATCATTAAATATTTTAAATATGCAAGTCTGTTGGCATTTAGTACTGTCTATCACAGTCGTGCCAAAAAAGCTTGCAGAATCTTGTTTTCAGAGATTTTGTTCACAAGCTTCCTTAATAGGGTATAATTTGCATAAAATAAGCTTCAATTGATTACATATTTCTGATAAGATTTTCTATTTCACAAGACTGGAGTTGAGAGAAGGCATATGCGTGTCACCACTGGCTGGTTTTCCTCCCTCTAGGAAAATGGCTGGCTGCCACCCTGAGACCAAAACAATGTACTGAAGTCATGAAATAATTTTTCAATGTTCCTTTTAACACTGGTTATGCATTCCGTGACTATTAAACTTGTACATACCTGATTAGCAAGCTTCAATCAAATAAAGATAAGCAAAAGGAGACTCGAGAAAAGAAAAGGAAAAAGCTTTTATAAATGATCTTCCACACCCTGAGCTTTACTCCAATGGCCCTAGAAGTGAACAAGATATGAGCTTGGGAAATGTTTGTTTGGGACTTGGGGGGCAAATCACAATGGAAGTTATTCATTCAGTCCCCAAGAGTCAGTTCAAAGTTCTAAAGCCCATAAAAGCTTAAATGTATTTTCCTTGCCAGCTCAGAAAATTGTCAATATTTCCCTTCCCTCACCACAATTTTCATTCAACAAATATTTATTGAGTGTCTACTAGTAACAGTGCTAGACACTTGACTAGAGAGGTGAAAGAAAAAGTAAAACCTGTTTCCGTACTCTTGGAGACTATGGTGTAATGAGGGAGACACGCATTAACGAAATAACCACATGGTGGATAGAAGATCACCCTGGAGGCCAACTGGAAAAAGAATGAGCTACAAGCCAAATTGATAGTTTGCAATGATAAGGTTATTTACAGCAGATAAAGGTGGGCTCCAAAATTAACTTTGGCCAGGTCTGTGGTACTTCCCCACTGCCGGACTGATAACTAGGCGTCAGTTGCAGCGACAGGAAGCCTCAGATGGAATTCTGTCACATCAATGGTTATCAGGAAGCTTGGCATCCAAAAAGAAAAATAAAAAAATAAAAGCATTTATATGAACTGGTCTGTAAGCGTGATGAAGTTCCAGCCTTTGGAATGTGGGCGGGACATCTCAAACGTCAATGTCAGTGCAGAGAAGTCACTGTGGATCCGGGTTAAAATGCATAAGGCCAGGGGCCCACAAGTCCGAATTTCCAGCCCGCTCTCAGTAGGGCTGATGCTGCGGTCCCCAGACAACACCCAGAGTGGTAAGGCCATTAGGAGCACTAATTTAAATCTTCACTTGAAATTAATGTGACAGAATCCCAGCAGCAAGATTCAGGTGTCAACATCCTCGATGGAACCCCAAATCAGACGGACTCCTAAATGTTAGGCAGGGTGTATGCCTCTGCACTTGCTCAACTCTTACCCTCTTGCTGCAGAAGCGAGAGAAAGGGTGGATTGAGATTTCTAGCCAATCCACATATTTTAAAATGCCAGTCATCAAACTGGTTAAAATTATCTTTAAACGTGCAATTTACTGATTGTGAAACCCTCGGGCTATTAAGAGACAGTTGAAGTCTTTGTGTAGCTGACCCTGGAGTGTAGATTTTTTTTTTTTTATTAAAGCTTTTTAAGGCTAACTAACCACACCTTGCGTGTGTATTTCAGATTAAGGTCCTTCAACTATGAATTAAACACCCTCAAGATAAGAGATCAAGACACACAAACACAGCATATGCAGAAGCTCTGGGCAATATAAATGCTCTGCAACCTGGGTTCTATGCATGCCTAGATGAAAGAAACATGGCCCCACTGGGAGTAGCTTCCCTGGGGAAGAGCTGAAATGTACACGATGAGGAGGGGTTGCCTTGGAGGTGGGAGCATTCCAGGCCAAGAAAACAACAGCATGCAAAGTTCCCTCCCAGGAAAAGAGACAGGGTGCGTCTTACTGCGGGTGGCCATCAGATGGTTACATAGGTCACAGCGAGTCTCCCAGGGTGGACAAAGGAACACGGTTTTCAGTTCTGTTTCCCCTGGGAGCATAGAGTCTCAGCCCTAGAGTAGTACTAGACAGCAACTGAGTCACAGTTCTTTCTGTGATTAAGCTGCAACACAGAGCTTCCCTGAAACTCAGTTTTGTCTTCTGCCTAAATTGATTGTGCCCCAGTTAGCACCTGAAAGGAGAACCCAGCTTCTCCTGCTGCTCAGAAAATGCCAGAGGCTTCTGGAAGAGAAATGCAGTGAGTCAGCTAAGAAACCCAAGCACTGTGCAAAGAAAAGCATCTGGTAGCAATAGAAAACTTTGCATTTGGTTCAAGGAATGCTTTCATATCTCATTCAGACTCACATGACTCAAGACTGAACCTGATAGTGGATGACAGTTATTTTGACGTAGCCACGAAAACAATCCTGTGTAATGATGGGAGCACAGACTCGGGTTACAATGAATGAATTTCTGATTTGGAGAATTTTGTAGTATATGAAATTTGTCCTTAAAGAGAGACTTTATTAGAATTTTATATTTTGTATTATGCTTTTTCTAACTAACACAGTTCAAGTGAATACACAATGCAATTACGCAGAATACACATTTCTCCATATATGATGTCCCTTCGAACTCACCGTCAATATAGTGTGCTCTTTGAATTTTTTTTCTTGGACTCAGATTTTTTTCCTCCCTCATCACACCCTACTAAAAATGAGCACATGATGCATCAAAAAAAAAAAAAAAAAAAAGAAGAAGGGGCAGGGAAAAGGACACAGATCAGCTTTGGTGGAGGAGTTAAAGGTTTTGTTTGTTTGTAAAACTAATGAGCTCGTTTGGGGCTGAAAATTCATCAATTCAGAATTACATTTTAACCTCAACAGGCAACACAACCCAGTGTAAGGATGAATTGGTTTAGGTGATAGGCTCCTTAGTAATAAAGAGAAAATTGTGCTGGTTCACCTGCTAACTCGACTGCTTGGCTTTGGATTCCATTTGTATCCAGTGGAGTTAAATACATGTATGTGTACTTTACGGCCTGTCCTACCCCCTCCTGATTCAGCCCTAATACCTCCATGGTCTCTACCAAGCTTTTTCAGAACTGGCACAGGCTAGAAATAGAAATGGCTTCAAAAACTGTTTAGATAAACTTGTGGATGGGCCGTGTAATTAATTATTAAGGGAGGCTGCATGGTTTGTGTTACCTCCTTGGCCTTTTTATGGTTGAGATTGGAGGCAGTAAACATGCTCTCCTGCCAAACTGCTATCAGAGACAAAAAGGAAAACTACACAGACTGACCTGATGGATGAACATTTTTATGACCTTTTCAATTACCTTCTATTTTTACAAAAGGGAGCAAACACATAATATCTTGGGTAGATTGGCTTAAACCGTTCAGACTAAGTCGGCCAGGAGGAATGGTCTATTATAACTGAGCAAGGCAGGATATGATCTTGAAAGGCAGGGCTGCCAACACGGCTGAAGTGCAAATATGGCCTTAGTCAAAATGTGATTGTGCAGTATTGAAATGATTTCTAGCTGTGAACTATTTTTATAGTCATAAACTTAAAAAGTAATTGGGAAGCTGTCTGATGGGTGCATGGGAGTTCATTATCCCATTCTACTCTTCTGTATGTTTGACATTCTCCACAGTAAAAATTTTAGGGTAATTGTTAATGATGTCATGATTGAATAAAGGAGCTATAAAAGTGTCTGTTTGGCCTGACCAATTTGTAGCTAATCTGGTATCATTTAGTCATGTTTAGCACTTGACCACTTAATGGGCCATGGGCCAACATAGATCAGAGATGCAGGCATTCCAGTTTCCAGGGTTATCATGGGTTCACCCCAAAGGGGTGGCACAGAGCAGTGTACCAAGGCAGCCCAGAGTGGGTAATTGCCATGCTTGGGGAACACTTGAGAGGTGAGCCAAGTCATCTGGCCACCAAGGAGGGTGGGCACAGCTAAATCTCTGCAAGGGCTCAGGTTGGAGATGATGAGCCTGGTTGGTATCCAGGAGAAACCAGAAGAGAAAGGATTGAGAAAGACCAGAGAGGTGAGGGATTAGGTCAAAGTAAGCAGAGACCTCAAGATTGATCCTGGGCTCTGCCTCTATCTTGGAACTGAGCACCGCATTGTACTGAATTCCTCATCGTATGAGAGGCCCTGAGAGCCGGCATGGAATCGAGACCCACCTGCTCAGCTCTACTGAGTCTAAAAGGAGCTTGTTCCCTTCAGAATTTCAGATTTGGTTAGACTTTCATAATTCGTCTAGTCTGACCATTACTAAGGACTTCACAGAGGTGGCAGAGCAAGATCATTTTTTGAATGAATTAAGTACCTAGAACCTAGTTCTTGTAAAAGCTCAGCACAAACCTAAAACATTATATGCAAAAGGAGATATCCTCTTGTGTTTATTGTTCTCCCTCCAGTTCTCAATGTTATCCTGTCTCTCTAGTGTCAGAAATAGAGATTTATTATTTCCAATTTTGGCAGGTCATACTGACAAGTGCTGAAAATGCCTGCTTCTGATCATTCTGAAGGCTATTTAGAATCTGACTTTTATCAGATGTATGTTTTTCATCCAAGTATCCAGGCTCCATTCACTGTTTCTTGGTGGTAGGCAGAGTCATAAGCCCTGGAGATATAATTTTTTAATGAAATGTAATTCTTGCTCCCAACTACTTGTGGATCTGTTCTTATGAAGTCTTTTGGGCTGTTTCAGTGTTGGACATTTCAAAAGTGAGGATGCCTCTTTGCTAAAAAGATGTCTCTGTGGTTTGCATGATGGGGTTTCTTGCTGCAGACCCTCTGCTCTGTCTACTATCTTCACTAGGTAACAACAAGAGTTGCAGGTAGTCAGGAGCAAGAAATACAAACTTTCTGCTTCACTTGACAGCCCCTACCAGATTTTTCCATTTTTGTGTGGTTGAGGTTGCTGAATAAATTTTCATAACTTAAGCTGGCCGAGACTGGAGATGATACAAACTCATCTGCCTGGAACAGCACAATGCCTTGAAGCAAGGAAAAAGGTCTCACCTACCTCTCCAGACTGTCTGGATCTTCCTGGACCTTCCTGGATTTCTGGTTCCAGAAATCTCACTGTGGGGCTATATAAAATTTTTGCATTCTGTTGGTTTAAATTTCTCTGAGCCATTCTTATCCAATTTCCCTCTAGAGTGAGTTGTATCCTTCAAAACCAGAAGCACATTTGGCAAGCTGCAAATTTTATTCAGAATCCTGGATCTATTCCTATGGCAGTATTTACCCAGAATTTTCTGTCCACTTTTCCAGCTGTAACAGCAGTAGCGGTTGTCTGGTCTTCAGCAAAAAGAGATGCTATTGTCGTATCATTAGATGTTAGATTTAGAAGGCCAGCACCATTCATCGGGACAATTCTCCTCTTTAAGGCAATTTTATTGGCTTCCCTTTCAAACAAGAACCAGAAATAGGAATGATATCTACTCTAATTTGACAAAACCACTCAATTTCACTTTCTAGGTCAGTGAGTGTTTGGTGCTTTTTGATTTTTCCCTTTTTGGTAACCTCATGATCTTCCTCAGTTTAGCTTTCAGGAAATTCCTGGATTTGGAGGAAAGAACATTCAAACAATAGAGGAAAATAACAAACACCATTGTATTGTTTGGATCTCACCTTTGAAGAAATAATAAAGATGGGTGTTTTCATTTCATGATCACAGCAATTCGTCACAGCTGGTGACCCCAGCTTCCTTTTGCCCTTGATAATCATCTCTTTGTATTTACTTGGAGCACTGGGCTATAGTAATAATACTAGTAATTGCAACTATTTGCTTATTTCATACTACATGCCAGGAAGCATGGGAGGCACTTCATGTATATATTTTTTCTCAATCCTTGCAATCAAACTGGATTATCACGACTTTACACACCAGGAAACTGAGGCACAGAGAAATTAAGAATATTGTTCAAGGTCGTATAGCTTCATATTGTCTTATGTGTCTAAGGTTCACGGTGATCAAAATCACTTGTAGCATCTCTCTCTTGAAATGTCCTCTTTACTCAATGTATGCCCATTGTGCACTTTAAAACATATAACTCTGGAATAGCATGAATAAGAAAGGAAATAGAGGTATACGGAAAGAGCCAAAGGTGGGGCAAACTGCCTAATTTCCCTGAGTTTAACCTTCTTTCATTAAAAAAATGCAAATGATCATACTGACCTTTTTAAAAAAAGATTTATTTATTTTTGAGAGAAGAGGAGAGAGAGCAGGGGGAGGTACCGAGGGAGAAGGAGAAAGAGAATCCTCAAGCAGACTCCTGGCTGAGTGCAGAGCCTTACCCTATAGGAGCCTCCATCTCACAACCCTGAGATCATAAACTGGACAGAAATCAAGAGTTGGATGCTTAACCAACTGACCCACCCTGGTGCCCCGATCATACTACCTTTTAAGACTTTTTGGTTTATATAAATTATGATGCTTCTTATAACATTCTAGAAGCCCGATAAACATCAAGTCCCTTTCCTTCCTATAATGATTGATGGTGGTCTTTGTGGTTCCTTTCTTCTGTACCCCACACAGTTAATCCCAGTGGAGAAGGGGTAGGTGTGGCCAAAGTTGCATCAATCAGAGTATCCCATTCCCCTGACCTCAGTGATTGGTCCAGGGAAGGGCACAAGGCTTAAACTGCACCAATCAGAATGCTCTCCAGGGTTTTCCAGACTGAAGTTGGCAGGGATGACTCTTCCCTCGAGGATCATGGACTATTAATATTTTTCAGTTCAGAGATGGTTTCTGCAGCTTTGGTCCCCCCTGTATGGGTGGAACCAATATGTTTGAGGGTGGATTGAGCCCATAAAGAGAGAATTTCAGGGATAAGAAGGAGAAAGAACAAGAGCAAAACAAAAAGTTCAGATTCTTTCCAGTCCCTGGGTCTTGCCATTCCTAAGGCTGTATTCAGGTTTAGCTTAATGTTAAGTTTAAAAAACTGCTTTTCACATCCTTCCTTCCCTTAGAAATTTGATGTTTTTCCATTTAGTCTTTCTTTCATTAAGTCCAGGCTATAACTGAAAATATATGATAATGAGTATTTATTTCAAAATAATATTAGGCTGGGGTAGCAGATGAGGATGTGGGCAGGGTAAGATTGACCATGAGTTGATGGGGCTTTTTTTGAGGATGTGTGATGGGTACATGAGGGTTTGTTATACTATTTTGTTTAGTTTCTGTATGTTCTCAATTCTTCATAATATAAGTGTAAACAAAGGGCACCGACAATAACAACAACAATAAAAAAACACAGACCAAGCCAGGAAACTTCATTTCATGTCCCCAAAAATGTGGATATGACCTAAGAGCAGTTCAAAATAGATGGAAAGGGAAAGCCCTTTTGGTACTTGGAAGAGGAGACTGACAGAAGGAGAGCAAGGAAGAGTTCAGTTGATGATAGCCTGGCTCTCTTTCCGGGTTGAAATCTGGAAAAAGTAAAGAATGTGAAGGGAAGCCTTGCTAAGTCAGTGAGCTTTTTAATAGTTTTCAATTTTCCCCTTCACATTTAGCCTCTCAATGAGCTCAGGAGCAGTGCAGTAATGTGGCTTTGGGAGGCATCTCCTTATTCATTCACTCATTCATTCATTCATTCATTTGCTCATCCATTCATTCATTCAGGTAATGTAATCTGATTCAGGGAACAGAAAAGCCTTGCTAATGCAATGTCTGGCAAATAGGTGGTACTCAATAAATATTTGTTGAGTTAATGAATGGATGAAGGGAGATGCTATAAAGAAACACCTTTAATTATGGAACTCTTTTGACATTACAACAATATTCAATCTTCTACATTTAGAACCTGCCAGAGCCTACTACAAATTCTCTTTTGAAGGCCGCAATAACTTGGCCAGGAAAACATTTCCACTGAAATTTTGCATAGACATCCACAGCTTGAGATTTGTTCTAAGTGACAGAGTTTGAAACCCCTAAATCAAGTTTTCTGGCTTTGAGTGACAAGGATGTCAAAAAGATGGAAATTAATCTTTCAAAATATGTTTTTTGCTTGTTGAACTGAAAATCTTTTATTTTCTTCTGGGTAGAGAAGCTCTTTCAATATGATGAATTCATGATGTATACTTAATTGCCTTAGTAATTTCAATAGCAGTTAATCTTTAAAGGATGTAACAAGCTTTTGTTATATTTAATTGTGAGAATCTAAATTGACTAGTATATATATATTTTTATATTAGATGTGGAGACTACCCTATGTTCATCAATGCCTCTATTTATAGCATTCATTCAAACCACAGCTATTTGTTGAGTACAAGGTACTACATGCTGCATAAAAAAATGAGAAAGTATGGCTTATAACTTCAAGCTAAGAGGGGAGAGAAGCTATATAACTTTTGGCTCTTTTATAGGCAAGTTGGTTGCTTTAAAAATAAACAAGGAAGTTGTCATAAATTATGTGCTGCTGTCTGGCATGAACCATGCTGTTCCACCACATTCTTCCCAGCAAGCGACATTCCTGCAGGGCAATACACAATGATAATTCTTCATCCCACTGCTTCTATTTGTCTTCAAACATGTGAAGGTAAACATAACTGGAGCTAAGAAAAATTGAGAAATCAGAAAAGTTTGTGTAACCTAGGTGTCCCAGATATGTCCAGTCTTCAGAAAACACTCTTCCTTTTTTAAAAGAAACTATTTTTAGAACAGTTTTAAATTTACAGAAAAATTGCTAAGGCTATATGGTATGTTTATAAAATTAATGAACCAATATAGATCATTAGCTAAAGTCCATACTTTATTCAGATTTTCTTGTTCTAGCCTGGTCTCCTTTTAGCCAAA
The DNA here is from genome assembly GCF_037043125.1 of Eumetopias jubatus. Taxonomy (NCBI): domain Eukaryota; kingdom Metazoa; phylum Chordata; class Mammalia; order Carnivora; family Otariidae; genus Eumetopias; species Eumetopias jubatus. The sequence goes on from NW_028274809.1 coordinate 16,823,225, forward strand.
TAAGAATAATCTTTGAAAATGAGAGAAAACAGACGGTAATAATATGGGAAGAAAAGAAAAGTAAGATTTTACTGACTACTGTGTAACTGGAACCCACAGACCAAGACTTTTCGTGGGGACTACCGTGGGGTTGTTTTTCCTGTGGCTTCTGCACCTGCCTCCATTTTGAGGGGGCTAGTTGACTCCTTTCCAAGCCTTAGCTTGAAATAATCAAAAGGGCTCATGAAGATGGTTTTCCTAAAACAGAGCACAATTTGTCATCAAAGTTGAATTCCAGTCTACTTTCAGAGAGAAACAGAAACATCATTGTAGAATGATTTCACTGACTTAGCCCATTCCTAGCCATCAGATTAAAACAAATATAAATATAGATTACATTTACCTTTATTATTCTGGGCCCCTCTTTGATATCTTTGCCCCACTATGTGCTGGCTCAAAAATGTCCTCACAAATCCAGTTTGGACATTGCAGGCTCCTGAAACTGTCTCCCAACCCAAGAATATAAGAAATGTACAGGAAAGTGAAAATAGTCTTCATGGAACATACCCTTCACACCAAGTGTCAACTCTGTCTGGCTGGCCCATTTCCATTGTCCCTATTAGAAGTTCTTTATTGGCTAGAGATTGCTTTCTCTACCTATTGTGGTAAAACCATGCAGAGGTGAGCGGTGTCCACTGGAGGACACTAGAATTGGCACATGGGCAAACTGGCATGAAAACACCAATTCCAACTTCCTGTGAATGCCTTAGAGTGATCTGTAAGTAACTACTTGTCCTTAGGTCCCTGGTCAGATCTTGGACCTTTGAATCATTTTTTTTTAAAGATTTATTTATTTATTTGAGAGAGAGTACAATCAAGGGGAAGGGTAGAGGGACAGGGAAAGGGAGAAAAGCAGATTCCCTGTTGAGTGGAGCCCGAACCAGGGCTGGATATCATGACCTGAGCCAAAATCAAGAGTCGAATGCTTAACTGATTGAGCCACCTTGGAGCCCCAAATCATTTTTCTTAATTGGAGATCTATGGATCCTAAATTAGGACCTTCTTGCTAATCCTGACCTGAATCCAGATGTGCTTTCTATTCCATCCAATCTTTTTTTGCCCTAAGACATTTAGAAGCATTTATGATTTGTTTTTGTTTCAGTTAGAATTTATTTATATGTTGCTCATTTTCTGACATCTCATTTCCACACCATGTGAATTATGTTTAAATCTGAAAATGAACTTTCAGACCAGACTGGGTCCTACTGATACAGGAAATTCTGTTGAAAACCTGGGGAGAAAATACCACTGTGGACTGGAGTTAGGAAAATCTGAATGGAAGAGGCTGGTTTTGAGCTTGGTCTTGAAGTCTAGAGTGGTCTCAGAGGCAGGGGAAGGCAGGTCAGAGTCAGGGGAGCAAGGACCCCAAAGTCATAGGGAGTGTGTGATATGGCAAACATCCTACCTGAAGCAAAGGCTATATGGAGGTCAGAAGTGAGATAAAGTTAAAAGAACTAAAGTGGGACCACTTAGCTGAGGGTTACTGATACTAGGCCAGAGAGGATTGGACCTCAGGTAGGTCTAACCCCTGAGTCTGCCAAGGGATACTACACCTGAGAACTTATCTTAATGCAATGAGGCTCATAGCAACTGCTTGGGGATAAGCTCAGCTTGTTTTGTAACACTGACTTAGATCTGAGAAACAGGCAGGAACAAGGTTAGTTTCCGGAACAGTTAGATGATGGTGGGTAAGGGACAGAAGTGTATAAATATGCCTGTGAACATGGTAAAGCTGAGCAAGGGCCAAGTGGAATCTTCCCTTCATGTGGAGGTATCATCCCTAGAAGCTCCATGGCCTCACAGGGACCTGGAAATCTACATCAGTGCAGTGTCATCTCTTGTCCTGTGTGACCTGCTCTGTGTATTTCCATATCTTTTGACTTCCAGGACATTTTATGTCAAACAAACAGTTGATTGCCAGAGGGGAGATGGGTGGAGGATGGGCAAAATAGGGAAAGGGCATTAGGAGTTACAAGCGTCCAGTGATAAAACAAATAAGGCATGGAGGTGAAAAGTACCACATAGAGGATACAGTCAATAATATTGTAATGATATATGGTGACAGATGGTGACTACACTTACTGTGGTGAGAGCACTGAGTAATATATAGATTTGTAAATCAATATATTGTACTCCTGGAACTCATATAAGATTGTATGTTAATTAGACTTCAATAAAAGTAATGGGAAAAAAAGAAATTTTATGTCCATCAGCACTGCTGAGTCAGAGAGCAGAGGAAATTAACACATGCTGACCATGTAGCCAATCTTGTACAAGGTGCCTCACAGCCATTATTTATTTTGTGTCCCACAACAACTGTGGTGGGGAAACAGACCTGGAGAGAAGAAGGTAACGCAGTTGAAATCCGTCTTACATGGCTTCATTTCTTGCAATGTACTATATATTCTCAACAGCAGGACATCATTATGAAGGGGACATTTTTAAAGATTTTATTTATTTATTTATTTATTTATTTATTTTAGAGAGAGAGTGAGAGAGCATGCACACATGAGCAGGTGAGGGGCAGAGGGAGAGGAGAGAGAATCTCAAACAGACTCCATGCTGAGTGTGGAACCCAACTTGGGGCTCGATCCCAGAACCCTGAGATCATGACCTGAGATGAAATCAAGAGTCAGATGCTTAACCAACTGAGCCACCCAGGGGCCCCTGAAGGGGAGATTTTTAGGTTAATTGGGTAGCCAATATGGAGTGAACTGGAAAAAGGGGGACTGGAAGGAAAGAGATAGGGTTAAGATTTTATTGCAATGACATATGGGCTGTGTAAATATTCTTCTGTGGAAAGAGCAGTTTTTATAGACTTTTTTTGGTAGAAATTGACAAGCTGATTCTAAAATTCATATGAAAACACAAAGAACCTAAAATAACCAAAACAATTTTGAGGAACAAAGTCAGAAGAGTCACACTATGTGAATTCTACACTTACTATGAACCTACAGTAATTAAGACATTGGCATAAGTATAGACATATAAGTCAAGATGAGAGCAAAATGGAGTCTGGAAATGGTGAATTGATTTTTTTTTTTTTTTAAGAGAGAGAAAGAGTAGGGGGAGGGACTGAGGGAGAGAATCTTCAAAGAGACTCCCCACTGAGTGTGGAGCCCAGTGCAGGGCTTGATCTCACAGCCCATGAGATCATGACCTGAGCCAAAATCGAGAGTTGGACACTTAACTGATTGAGCCACCCAGACGCCCCATGGTCAATTGATTTTTGACAAAGATGCCAAGGTAATTCAATGACGAAAAGAGTAGTCTTTTCAACAAATGATGAGTGAAGCAACAATAACAGTTAGCAATAATAACAATAATAATAACAATTATTTATTAATAATAAACCTGAACCCTTAACTCACACCATATGCAAAAAATTACACAAAATGGATCATAGACCTAAAGGCAAAAAACATTTCTAGAAAATACATAGGAAAAAGTCTTCATGCCTTGGATTAGACAAAATGTCTTAGGATACAAAAAGCATGAACTATAAAAGAAAAAAATTGACAAATTGAACTTCATCAAAATTTAAATTTTTATTCTTCAAAAGACACAGTTAAGGAAATGAAAAGTCAAGCCACAGACTAGGAGAAAATACTTGCAAACACATATCCGATAAAGAACTGGAATCCAGAATATATGTAGCTTATAGAATATGTAGAATTCTCACAATTTTTAAAATAAAAACGCAGCAACTTGATAAAGAATGTGCAAAAATTTGAGCACTTTGCGAAGATATATGAATGGCAAATAAGCATATGAAAAGATGTTCAATATCATTCATCCTTAAGGAAATTCAAATTAAAACCACAAAGAGATACTGCTACACACCCACTAGAATAGTTGAAACCAAGAAGTCTGACAATACCAAGCATAGCAAGGATGCAGAGCAACTCCTAGATATTTACCCAAGAGAGATGAAAGCATATGTCCACACATATGTCATGTGTGGCTTTACTGCTAGTAGCTAAAAATTGGAAAAAACATATATCAACTAATGAACGGATGAACAAATTGTGATTCACTCCTATGTAATGCTCAAAAGCATTACATTCAGTGAAAGAAACCAGACATAAATAAGTATATGTTGTATGATTCCATTTGTATGAAATTACAGAAAATGTAAAAATATAGTGACAGAAAGCAGAATATTTTCTAGGGACAAGGATAAGGGGAGGAGATTGATGGCAAAGGGACAGAGGTGACTTTTTGGAGTGACATGATTACATACATTTGTCAAAGTGTACACTTTAAATAGGCACATTTATTATATGTAAATAATACTTCAATAAAGCTGATTTAAAAATAGTTTTATGCCTTAAAGAATTGGTAGATTTTTTTCTCTAAATAGTAAGAATTATGTGAAACATCTTACGTCCATGTTGGCATTGGCGTTGGCTTGAGGAAGTTCATAGCTAAATCTAACACTCAATCATAGTAACAATGAATGCCTTTTGTATTAGCAATGCATCTTCTGTGGGGATAGTTGACATTTTCTATTTATTTTTAATAAGCTTACCTTTTGCATGTCTTTTATTGTCAGACATTTAAGAGCCTTTTAGAAACAGGCAGAGCATAAAATAAAATCTGAAACATACATAGAGTCGCATAAAATAAAATCTGAAACATACATAGAGTCATAAGGACTCTATGTATGTCATAAGGACCTAATTGAGATTAGCAATTGAGAGGTTGAGAAGATAGGACAAAATCATGTGCCCTTGACCAAAAAAAAAAAAAAAAAAGACTGGGCTTGTTACTGATTCAATTTGCCTTTCTGCTGCTGGACAGGTCCAAGGTAGAGCAAGCCACTGTTATGACAAGGTGACAGAAGGTCAGAAGGTCAGACCACTCATAACTGATTCCAACAGAAACTTTATATGAAGGAAAACTGCCTACTTGTGTATGATCTGGAAATTACGGCTGAATAAAGACCATATTAACAAAAATGTTTTATGAGGTCAGGCATTTTAAATGTGCTAGTATATATTTTTACAGGGTTGACTGATACTATTCCTTTCACTATGCAAAGATGTAGCTCACTCATTCAGAAAGGTGCTCCGAGGAACAGTGCCTACAACTTTTTTCTACTCTGGGAACTAGAGAACTGGGAACTCCTCTGTATCCATCAAGGAGGATTTATCTAAGATCCTTTGTATGTATTGATACCTGGAAGGTTCTTTCTTTGGGAACTTGAAGATAAACAAAAGATTTATTGAGAATGCCCTGAGTCTATACTACGGAAGGAAAAAACAAGATTCGTTAACGAGCAAAAAAAATTATTGCAAGAATTATGAAGGATATAAAAGAGGCTCTGAAATCAATTTCTAGTTCCTTCTCACTGCGGAACAGGTTTTAATTTTAGCCAGTATGTTCTGGTCTTGAACAAAGACCTCTCCTCCCAGATTCCAAAGTTCTCCTTTCATGTCTAGCTCGTCCTTGTCCGATGCAGTCTGGGATGAACTGATAACATCTTATAATTAGAATTGTATTTCGAGTTTCAGTTTATTCTCCATCTCTGTTTACTTGACTGTGCACAGCTTAAATAAAGACATCACATGTCTTTGGAAGAGGCTTTGCTTGGGCTAATATGCTCTATAAAATGCGGCTGCCCCTTTCCTGGGTTACTTGGAGCTCTGCACCTCTCTGTCTCTCTATTCTGAAAACTTCTCCTCTGCCACTTTGCCTGCCATTCTGCTGCGGTAGGAAGGGTTACCATCTCTTCCTGGGCTGGGGGAGATTGTCAGTTTTTGATCGGGCCCGTCTCACATCTCAATTTCTTCTATTAGTCATTGCCATGACACCTGCAAACACACCATTATATCCCAGCAGCAGTAGCTCCTGGGACTTCCCATGCAGTCACTTTCTCCCCAGTGTCCTAGAGGCAATGTGGGAGCAGCACTCAACAGGATGGTAGCAATTTTGCAAAGACCCTTGGGACAGAAACCAAAAAGCTTGTAAGGCCCAAAGGTGACCCTGCAGAGCAGACCATTCCAGCATTGCTTTCTGTCTATATCCAAGATCATTCTTAGAGAGGTCACTGATCTAGGTAAGGCAAGACATATATCTTCTAAACAAAATTATGACTACAGGGAGAAGATGCTGCCATTTTACACCTACATCAAATAGTTCTTGCTCCAAGACAGTAGTTCTTAATTTTTAGTATACGTTAGAATCATCTGAATAGTTTGCTAAAATACAGATTCTCCTGTATTACTCTTACCAACTCACACTCAGTAGGTTTTAAAGCCCAGGAATCTGATGTTTTACCACATCCCTAAGGAAATTCTAATGCAGATGGTCCTTTGACCAAACACTGAGGAATACCAACTACTTTAAGAGAAGAAGTGGACCAATAATAGTCAATGAACTTGAGAAACCTGGAAGACCAAAGGTCAAATCACAGGCTTCAGTTCTTGGTATGTGAACTTATTGATGCAGGGTATATCGATATCCAAGGTGTTGATGTGAAAAATACACATAGCTAGGCTCCATCCAGACCTGCTGGGAGCAGGACCCATGAACCTGCTTTCAAACAAACATTTCCAGTGATTCTTAGGCATTTTGAAGTTTGAAGACTGCAGGAAGAGAGATCTCGTATTCATTCATTTATGAGGAGAACGCACTGAAAGTGTGATTAGAAAATACCATGACATGGAAGTTTCTAGCAAAATTTGGTAGCAAGAAGCAATGGCTTAATTAAAATTCAAATCTCATCTCTATTCCTAAAATTCAATTCCACTGCAATGGCAAAGAATTACCTCAGCATAATGAGAGGAACTGATGGAGACTAACTTGAATTTGAGATTTGGCTTGCGTGTCTTTTTTTTTTTTCCGTTCACCCTTTTGAGCAGAGTAAATAATGCCCATGTAGTAACCTCAGCAGTTACTCTTTTGTTAGCAGCCCAGAGCCAAAAATGCACTGTTTTCTTTTGTTGCTTTGATACCTTAATGGAATGAATGTGATATTATTTATCAACTGTAAGCTTGATGGAATATATCATATAAATCATCTCAAATGTTATTTGCCACCTGCCTGCCTGTTCTGAAATGCATGCTGGCTTAATTAATCTAATTAGTCAATGCACAGATCAGGAGCACATTTACAGCTTCTCTGTCATCATAAATAAACTAGTTTTGTTTTCATAGGCTAAATTATTCGTTTTAAAGATGGATACTAGGAAGAATAGGGGAGAGCTGACCTCTATTACAGTAAAACATGGAATAACGATGACAGGGTTTTCTTTTTGTTCTGCGTGCCCTCCATTAACCTTCTATTAAAATACTCCTTTGTGGGGGAGGCTAGGAGGGAGGAGGTGGCACGTGGCAGAAATGTCATGCCCTCCCACCTGGAGAGGCATACCTGCCATTTGCTAAGAATGAGCTGACCCATTTTAAGCCTCATGATTGAAAGACACATGGATTCTCAAGTACACCCATGTGCACCAGAGAGCTGAGGACCACAGATGCTGTAAATTCAGGAGCCCACGCTGCTGGTTGAGGACAATCCAAAAGGAGAAAAGAGAGAAGCAGGTGAGCAATGAGGATGAGCACAGTGAACAGGTTGGATGTTGCAAATGAGCAATTGTTTCTTTTTACAGCCATGGCTACCTGGTACAGCCAGGTGCAGCTCCCAATTTCAGGATCCACTCCTACCTGACAACAGTGGAGTCATGAAACATGGCAGTCCTGAAAGAGACAGTACACAAGAGACAGTAGTATAATGGTTACACCTGCAAGTCCACAGTTAAATAAATATGAACTTGTATTCTATCTTCTACTATTGACATGCTGTGTCCCCTCAGACAATCTACTGAATCTCTGTGTCCCATTGCTCCTCAGTATAATGTAGATACATAAGAGGATTGTTTTAAGGATTAAGTGAGATCATTTGAGCATTTAGCACACGATTTTCTCCTAATATATCTGTGGGGGTTCAGGGCAGGAGTATGGAGCCTCTTTATTCCCAGAGCATTGCTTGTTGTCCTATGCATACTGCCTCCTCCTCCTCACCACCCAGCAAACAGCCTCCCCTCAGCCTCAGGAGGAAGAACCTAGGGAAGAGGCCCATGCTGGACCTGGAAGCAGGCTGAACAAGAAGGCAGGGGTGTGGAGTGTATAGAGTTGAACAGTTGGTGTGGGTTCTTCCCTTCATCTCTTGGATTGGCTCATTTTAGAAGCTTGGATCTGTTTAAACAAAAAAACAAAACAAAACAAAAACCCCAAAAAAACAAAAAAAAGAAAGAAAGAATTGTCACAAAGTGCTAGAACTGCAAATCACAAAGAGTGAGCATTAATATATGCAAGCTAAAAAAACCAAAAAACAAACACCACCACCAACAACCAGAATGGTGTGCAGACTGTGACATATGAATTTCATTTTATTACAAATGCATGACAACTTTACAGAAGACGGTGAAGGGTAAAGGAGCTGACCCAGGTAATTCAGGAAAATAGTATTTTGACTGGGACCCATAAGGATAACACTGGTTGCTAGCTGGTAAATGTGTTTCTTTTGGTGGTATCGATAAGCAATTCTGAAAATGCTCTACACATGTACTTGGGTTGAACACATAAGTAAAATGGATGATGGATAGTGGGAACCAGACATCTCAGCACTGGAGAGGGAAGTTGCAGATGTGGTTCTGGGATTAGAGTCCAGGATATCAGCATGAGCTCATGTTTCACTCAAAATATGCACAGACAGATAGATGCAGAAACAATGATAGGTATGCGTGTGTATGTGTCTTGGTATGAACACAAATATTATCTAGTTCTTTTAGCTAAGAGGGCCTGGAAGCAACAGCACCCCAGTAACAATGGGCACATAAAACACCCAGATCTGAATTCCAAAATTCTATTCTCCAATAAATGGAATCAAGTTTCTTTGGAGAAATGGTGGATTCCAGGGCTGGGACATGGCGAATAGACAATGAGCCTAGAGCATCTTGTAGTACCAGAAAATAAGGAAGTACTCAAAACACTGAAGGATGGGGCATACTAAGGGGACACAGGGAGCCAATCAAGAGAGCCATTGACCAAAGCTGGACTTTGAGCAACAAAATACATAACACAGCGTTGGATTATACCCCAAAGTACAAAATAAATATCCAAGAGTAAAAATACAAACCAGTGTATAAAGTAAAGACACATGAGGGGTGCCTGGGTGGCTCAGTCAGTTAAGCGACTGCCTTCAGCTCAGGTCATGATCCCGGAGTCGTGGGATCAAGTCCCACATTGGGTTTCCTGCTCAGCAGGAAGTCTGCTTCTCCCTCTGCCCCTCACCCCACTCTTATGCTCTCTGTCACTCTCTCTCTCTCAAGTAAATAAATGAAATCTTTAAAAAAGAATAAAGACACATGAGTCCTCAGTGAGATAGGTAGATAGAAATAGATAAAGGAGAAAAGACAAAACTTCCTTACAGAAGAATTCAAGATAATGTACTGAGATGCTCCCCACTCTGGGAGGTATAGTTAGCCATCTCCCCCCCACCCCATCACTTGGAACTGGAGTTGAGAATAGCTTCCAAAGAATAGATATGGAAATATGAGGACCATCACAGACCAGAGAAAATGGTTAGGAGACATGACTATTAAACGCAATGGAATATCCTGGGTGGGAGCCTGGTACAGAAAAAAGGGACACTAATGAGAAATCCAAATAAATCTGGAGTCTAGTTCATAGTAATAAATAAATAGTGTTTCTTTTGACAGAGGTAGCATGGGGGTGTACAATGAACTGCATGAGGTGTATACAGGGACTCTGTACTATCTTTGCAACTTTTCTGGAAATTAGCAGCTTTTTCTTTAAAGAGGAGATTATATAAGTGGCACTGTTTGGTGCAGCTTACCTACTACGGTCATATTTCATCCATCTCCCAAGCAGATGGGAACCTAGCTGAGGAATGATTTTAGAACCCTGAATGAAATGATAAGGTAAGTCCAGATGGTACCACTCTTTCCTCATGCCTGTCCCAAACCAGGCCTTTCCTATATGCATGGGAACAAGATTGCCTGAGAGCTTGAGCTTCAGTCCAATACCATAAATGGTAGACAGGCCTATGACCCTCTCAGCTCGTTGTCATCTAGCGTTCACGGAGGCAGCCACACTTAAATAATCTGGTGGAAGTTATTTAATTTTCCCTGTGGCAAGAGAATCATCATTAACTACAGTACAGAATACAGATGTCTGGCTTCTAGAGAGTTTCTGAGTTTTTTATAGTGGAACTGTCCCATAAAATCTGCCAACACTATAGCTGGTAGCCGTGTTTCTCATAGCCAACCCCCAAGTCAATAAAGAGACACAATATGCTTTGTCAAATATGCTTAAATAGGATTCTTGAACTTTATATTATGAACTTATGTCAAGTGGCTACTGACTGCTCCTCAGGACCCTGATGGCATCTTACTATGTGGCAGAAGTCATCTAGTTTTTAAATAGGACAGTTTCTAGAACTTTCTAATCTCAACAAAAGAACAACTGCGTGGAGCTTCTAGATCTCTCTCTCCTAAGTTCTAGGATAGTTCTGCATCTTTGAGGTCCATAGGTCCTGAGCCTCTTCTGATATACAAACCATGGACAGTAAATTAGAATATTTCAAGCAGTAATTAATCTGGGACTTGGATATTTCGTTCCAATCGGCATCTTTCATTTGACTTCCAGTCAATGCAATGACATATTTACATTTTGTATCAAGCAAAGAATAAACTCTGGGGAGGGGGGAGCAGCTAAGAAACAACTTTTTGCCATCCCAGTACGCAGATTTACAACACAGCTGTCTGCCAAATTAAGGTTGAGGCAGAGACTGTTTAATTGGCACATTGAAGTCACACGAACCATTTATTGTGAATAGCTCTGGAGACAACAGGAGTCCTCTGGTTATGTTCCAAGGATTCTGGCTGTATTTAAACATTTCCCTCGTAGAGTAACACTGATAATTTTCTATGCTGCATTTTCAGTTTATCCTGTTTCTTACTCTCAATTATTTATAAGGACCCTCCCGGAATCCTGAAATCAACCTTCCTCTCGCCCCCATACTGCTGCCATTGTCTTTTCGATAGCATGCTCTGAATTTGATCAGGTGATCATCATCACAGAGGGGCTACTCTTGGTTTCCTTGTTTGCGCAGCAATTCCAGTGGTGAGGCCGGAGAGAAGGTTAAATTAAAAAACAGATTTACAGCAGCTTGTCAACTCGCCACGCGCCCTGGTGGCACAGAGTGAGCGATGGAGGTCCTGCCTGGTTCGGAGGCACTTTGATGCAGCAGAGATAAGAAAGCAATACTCCTCCTGTCAGTCTCTGTCAGTCTCTCGTGGTGGTCCTCTCTGGCAGCTTTGTCTCCTAGGTGATTCCATCAAACAACTGAGATCTCAAACTAGGAGAGATTTTCTTTCTTGACTGCTTTGCCAGGATGATCGGTGCAGTGTTCAGTAACCTTGGGGTAAATGCATATTCTTTCATTCACCTGATTATTCATTCACCTCATTTAGACGTGAGTTGTGTATTTACCTACAACCATGGAAAGCTGTTGGGTCTCAAGGGAGACAGATTTAGGTTTTAGGCAGGGCTCCACCAGATTCTAACTGGGTTGCTTTGGCCACGTTACTCATCCTTGAGGAATCTCAGTTTTCTTCTCTGTAAAATGGACATTCCACCACTTAGAAGATTGTAGAGATCTATGAAAGGATTTTGATCTAAAGGGGAGCTGGAAGATATAGTGTCCTCAGAATAGGAGTTAAGAACCGAGAGACTGATTTCCTATAATGCCTGATTCACAGATGATCAAGACTTATCTCCTGACCAATGAACATCTGCCAAGAATCTTTCCCCATCCTCAGGCAGGTGAGTTTACTGCTTGGATTCTGGCTTGACCTCCCCCTCCTAGCTGTGGCATGTGTTTCCTGAAAGGCAATTCTCTGCTATTCCTGAATTAGCTCAATTTCAGGTAATTTGAGCTTGCCTCAGTTTACGTCTTTATTTAAGCTTACAGATTAAATAAGTGATTACTTCCGGTGACTAATACAATGCCAAGCCTTTGTGCCGGGTGCTGGGGACACAAAATGATCACCAGACTCTAATCAGAAGAGGGTAGAAGAGAATGTCAAAGTGTCTCAGGTAAAAGTCTTTCCCCATCCTGTAGGGATTAAAATATTTGAGAAGCAGCAAAAGATGCAGAAGCCAGTGTGTCTCCATTGTCATTCCTTGAGGGGAGAAATAAAGCATGATGATGTGAAAATGATTTATTTTGATCATGTAGGTAAAACAACAACAACAACAAAAATCTGATGGGTTTGACAGTGAGAGGCCAGAGTGATTATGCTAATGTTCCAACAATAAAAGGAAATCTTTAGCTTGTTAACCAATTATTTTCTCATTATGTAATCTGAACATCTGAGCGCCAGTAAGTAAGTAGTTGTGGAATCTCAGGCAAATCCCTGGTACCTCTGATAAACTCCCATTTCCTTGTCATGAAATGTCACGGTTGAAACAGGTCGCCTGTTAGGTCTTCTCTATTGTTAACACTCTATAGTTTCAGGATTTCAACCCTACTTATCAATGGAAGCTATAAGAACAGTAGTAACATTAACTCATCAACAAACGTGGCATCTGAATGACTCCTTACATATTGGTGTTTCTCCCCCTTCAGGTCAAACCCTGAATCACCACTGGGACAACATGAATCTCAAAATCAATAGGATAAAATGCAATCAAAGTTTTGAGATAAATAGCTTTGCGTTGACTGAAATTACAGCTGTAGCAAAAATGAGATGGTAAGGGGGGCACCTGGGTGGCTCCGTCGGTTAAGCATCTGACTCTTGATTTTAGCTCAGGTCATGATTTCAGGGTCCTGGGATCAAGCCCCACATCGGGCTCAGCACACTGGGTGGAGTCTGCTTGTCCCTCTCTCTCGGCTCCTCCCCAGCCCCCTTGAATAAATAAATACAATCTTTAAAAAAAATGAGATGGTAGGAAACACACTTTGATTCTGTGTGCATCATAAGTTTAGTTAAAACATAGACACTAAATCAAAGTATCTGAAAGTTCATTTCTCTCTTTTATGTAATTAGTAATTAGAGTTACTAGGGACATTTTTTTATGTCAAGTAAACAATGACAAGAAGTAGGACTAAGTTGCAAAAGATCATTTAAGAAGGCAAGTGTGATAAAAGGTCAGAAAATTGCAATTCAAAATGAAGTTTCCCTTCTATTTTTTTCTTACCTTTCACCTTCCCGCCCTTCTTTTATTTTCTCCCCTATCCTCCTTCCCACCTTCCTCCTCTTTTTTGCCTTCTCTTTTTTGCTGTACAGTACAAAATACTCATACTTTGTTTATTTACCTGGGGAGAAGGACTGACTTCCCTGCTTCCTAATTTTGTCAACTTAGGCAAGTCAATTCATTTCTCATAGTCTTATTATCTTCATCTGTAAAATGTGCAATCAATAAAAATATCTGTCATAAGGTTTCTTTATGAATAATATGGGATAAAGTATATTCATGTGTTTTATAAACCACAGAATGCTTGCATGCATCAATATCACTCTGTCTGGTCTTTGGAGAGAGACATTGCCTTACCCTTCACCCTTCCCTTCATCATCCATGCCTATAAATCCTTTTTCCCTCTTATTCTACCTGCCCTATCACAAAATATACACCAATCTGGGTAAACTAGAGAAACCGAACCTATTTCCTGTCTTGGGAGACTCAATTTGTTATGCAATAAGGATAAATGTTTCAGAAACCAGGTAAGAATAGAGGGTCAAAGGTGTTAATGCCACCATATTAAAACCATCCTGCCATTTTCCTGGGGGAAGAGGAAAGGTAATGATTTTTGGTCCTATTGGGTACACTTCATCCCTGGTACCAATGGTTCAAATTATCTTTAGAGGACCAGGATGTACAGGACTGTTTCATTGATGGTTGGGCCAAGTTACTCATAACTGATGGACCAATAATTGTAGTCCCCTACATTCTTGGGAGGAGGGGGGTTAGGTGTCAGTGCTTCTCTTTAGCCCTGTAGAGACTACAGTTGACAAAGAATTTTTGCATCTCTTCCCACCCTATTGCTGGCAGTTATGCCGACCCTTAAAACCCCAGTTTACTCCTTAATGGTCCTAGGCAATGCTTCTCAGACCTTAATGTGCATACATATGAATCATCTAGGGTTCTTACCAAAATAAAGACTCTGATTCACTAGGTTCGGGTGAAGCCCAAGATTCTGTAATTCTCACAAGCTCTTCAGTGGTTCCCTTGATTCTTGTCCGCAGGTCCCACCTTGAGTAGCGGGGCTTAAGGGGGATAAAAAGCAGGAATGAAATAGCCCTAAAGCAGTTTGTTTCTGGCACAGCTGATAGCTGAGTGCTAACTTGGGAACTGCGAGAGGATGTATATTTCCTAACATTGGTCTGGGCCACTGGAGACTGAACTGGTGCCCCCACAGCCCCCCCACGGGAGTGCCCAATGGACCTGCCCATGAAAATGCATGCTCACTATGTCCCACTGGTATGTTTCTAGCAGCATGCCCCAAAACATCAAGCAACAAATCAAAAGAGTTCGCGTCTTCTTAAAATCGTCATCTTTTCATTCTTTGCAGCCATTCAGATGAAAGTGGAAGATACTGATCTTGCCTTCTAGCTCTAGATTCAACCAAACTTTCCTCAGACACAAAGAGGGAAAATCTCTGTAGCTCCTTCAGGACCATAGTTATATTCCGTCTTTTCTGGGTCAAGTGAGAGCTCTTCGTGGAGGGGAAGTATCCGCTGAAGAGAAGGCAAAGCACCAAGTTCAGGGATTTATGGAAGACTGATTCCATCTCACTGCCCTCCTCCCTTCTGACCACTCCCCTTCACCTCACAGTGACACCCCCTCCCCCCCAAATGGGCCAAGAGTGTGCATCTGAGTGCGTGGGGGATGGAAGTGTGATTTAATGGCTTCTTTTTCTTTGTGGGTGTTGTTTGGGAAGGGGGGAGAGGAAGGGAAGAGGGGCAGTTAAGGCAGCTGTGAGGGAGTATAAATGTCAGAGGGCTCTTGCCTAAGTTTATGGCAGCCGCTCCTACCAGTGAGGCACAGAATCGGGGGCTGTATTTCATATTCTCCAGCCTCACCCATTTGACGGAACAGAACAGAGAAGGCTTTTCCCTTCCTGTTAAACAAGGAATAAGGTTTCTTGTTCTCTCTGCCTGTGATTCCCATTCTGTTCTAACCCACAATATAAAGCATAGGTTCTGAAATAAACAGAAGTGTGAATCTTTCACTAGCTAGGAGACTTTGGGGTAAGTTACTTAAGTTCTTGGAGGCTGGCTTCCTCATCCCTAAAAATAAATAAAAATATATCCTGTTGGGTCATCAGTGGAATTAAATGACATTAAATGAGATAAGGTATGTAAAGAGGCTAGTACGTGAATTGCACTTTGCAGGTACTTGATCTATTTTACTATCATTATTCTAAGCAATTTTATTTTTAAAATCAAAAGGGGTGTCCAAGGACTAAGGGTTCTTCAGACCATTTGAGAAGTTGCTTGCCTGTTTGTATTTTTGTGTCTGGAAGGCTCTCACTGCTGAGCTGTTTATTTCTGGCACTATACAGCTCAGTACAAGTGTGTCTGCGCCATTCCCATAAGCTCTATTTCATCTGTGTTCAGAATTAACCCGAGTGTAACTCTTGCTCACTTTTGGACAGTATTTGGGTTTTGATTCTGTCTGAGTTGGACTTTTTTTGGATTTTTACCAATTATAATAATGATGGTGATAATAATAATAGCAATTATAGTAACAACTAAGAGTTACGCACGTGATGCCAACTCCATGCCTGGGAGTTTACTAAACGCTATAATGTCTTAATTCTTATGACAACTTTGTGAGGTAGGTCCCATTATCCTCTTCATTCTGTAGGAGGAAACTGAGTCACAAGTATCACCAAAGGTCCTTGGACTAATCATGGGCTTTTGATTACCTTTGGGTCTAAGTTGGTATCAATAAGCACAAACTTTATGTTTGTTTTTTTCAATCTACACACAATGACTATGGTTCCTTCTGGGCCAGAGTCATGACCTACTTATCTGCTCTGTTTATGTGTTCTTGTAACAGAAGAAAATAATCTTTGTTTTTCAAATTTAAGAATAAATATAAAATCCAAGAGTAAGGCCTGCCAGCACTCACTCCTGAATGTTTCTAGACTCCTCTCACTTCTGATGAATTTCAGTGAGTTTCCCTAGACCATTAAGCATGTCATCATCTCTTGCCTGGATGTTAGCAGTAGCCACCTCTCTGGTCTCCCTGCTTTCATGCTTGTCTCCTTCAGTCCATCCTTCACACAGCAGCCTGAGTGAGCCAAGTGTAAACCAGAGGTTAATATCTCCCTGCTAAAATACCTTCAGTGCCTACTCATTATATTTAAAATACAAATTCCCAAACATTCCCGAAGAGCCCTACCCACCACAGTCCATGTCTACCTCACCACCTCATTTTCATCATCCCTCTCTGTGTTAGTCAGGTGCTCCAGAGCAACAGAACTGATCGGATGTGTATATATACAGAAAGAGATTTATTATACGGAATTGGCTCACACTGACTGACAAATCCAAACTGTGCAGAGTGGGTTGGCAGGCTGGAGACCAAGGAAAACTGGTTTCAGTTCAAGTCTGAATTCTGTCTGCTTGTAGAACTGCAAGTAGCCAATGTTGCAGAAAAAGGCAGTCTGCTGGGGAGTTCTTTCTTACCTACCGGAGGCCAGTCTTTTGTTCTTCTCAAGTCATCAGTTGATTAGATGAGGCCCACCCACATTATAGAGGGCAATGTGCTTTACTCAAAGTCTACCCATTTAAATCTTAATCGTATTGAAAAGCAATCTCACAGAAATACCCAGGATGATGTTTGACCAAAATTTAGGATCCCCATGGCTTAACCACATTGATACATAAAATTAACTATCATGTGCTCCATATTCATTAAACCCCAGCCAAACCTCTCTATCTCCAAGCCTCTGTCCTTCTTTTTGTCCTACTCGGAATTTTACTTTACTTTTTCAAGAATGTAAGCTCCTCCTGGGAAGAGACTCTACTCTGTGTTGTTCACTGATTTATTCTAATGCCTAGGAGCCTGCTTGCCACCTGGAAATGCTCAAAAATGAATCTCTAAGAAGTGGATGATTAAAGTGATTAATTAAATCTACTCAAAGAAGATAGTCCTCCTAGACTCTATGTGGTCACATATGTGTTGTGATACTGGAAGCCCAATGACATCTAGTCTTTCTCAAAATATCTCCCTTCTGAATCATTGTCTACTGCCCCAAATCTACACCCTTCAAGTCACCCCTGGTTAGATACCCCTGGTACATTGTGTCCCAATGATCTCTGCTAAGTGTACATGCTACCTGAAACCTTCTCTTCCATTTCTGTCACATAACTGCATCAATTCAGATTAATTTGTTAGGGGATCCCTTGGGCTGCCATCTTGAAAAATCCTGAGATGCTGACCTTGAAGGAATGATTCAGAAAATGTCAGAGGTAGAAGGGACCCTCATAATCACCAGATTCTGCTCCTGTTTTTGCAGATGAAAACACTGAAGGCCCCCAGAGGGTAAGTGCTTTGTGAAAATCCAGGCAACCAATTAATGAAAGAGCTCAGTCCAGAAGTTAAGTTTCTTTAGTTTAAGGCTTTACTTAACAAGACAGACAAATTTCAGTGGAACAAATTTTGTACCCACCAGTACTGAGTGACAGATCTGAGGAAAGCAATGTTTTAAGGGCTTGGGGAAGGGGAATGTGTGTATGCATATATATGTGCATATGTGGGCAAGGAAATCACTGGGGTTTGAGAAGGCAAAGAGTAATATCCTTTCTTCCTCTCAAGTCCAAAACAATTCATAAGTAAATGATAAAATCAGGAGATGAAGATTTAAAAAAAAACGCATTTGCTTTATTACTGATAACACTGATTGGAAATATTATTTCATATGTGCAGCCATAAGGCCTGCTTCAACTGTGGACCTCAAGGAAAAGGTCACTCAAAGGAGAGTTTTAGCCTGAGAGCAGAAATAAATATCCAAGATCACTGCTCATTACTGGTCCAGAGCAGGCATGAGACAAAAAGAGCAAATCTCCACAGCTTATAGCCTTTGGATAAACTAATTCTACCCAATCCCTAAACGTGAATGGACGTTTGCAAGAGCCTCCCTATCCATCAATCCAATGAGTTGCTTTTCCTCCTTGGGAAGGGAAAGGAGGCTGAGGGAGCTGGCTGGAGTGACTTTTAAACCTAGCCAAAGCTTCCACGAGGAGGGAGGCAGGTAGGAGGACCTGCAGAGAGACAGGTTGTCATTGTTAAGCTGGAGAAAGCAGTGTTATAGGATGCATTGATGGGAAGGACTTTTGACTTTCCTTCAGTAGCAGAATTCTTACCAGACCAAGTTTTGTTTTTGTTTTTTCCTGAGTGATTAAGACACC
Organism: Eumetopias jubatus; assembly: GCF_037043125.1. NCBI lineage: Eukaryota > Metazoa > Chordata > Mammalia > Carnivora > Otariidae > Eumetopias > Eumetopias jubatus. The sequence continues at coordinate 16,841,716 of NW_028274809.1, forward strand.
ATTCTCTTGCTAGATCCTCCACTACTTTATTGCATAAACTTGAAAAGCAGAGGCTTGTCTTCTTATTTTTCTTTGACTCCTTGGGACTTCACATGCTCCAATTTAATGTATACAGCAGCTACTGGCTAAAACTTTGAGGAGAGTGATGGTCTCAGTTCCTCACAATTTCTCTGTCTTTTCTCCTTCTACTAATTCCCTAATATAGAGGGGCTTTGGCATAAGGTGTGGGCTCTAATTCCACAAGTTCACTTACTATGCATAGGACCTTAGACAACTATCTCTCCCCAATAAGTCTCAATGTTGTTATTCACAAAATTAGAATGATACTACTGCAGGGAGAATTAAATGAAAAAATGCATGTCAGACAGTTTTCCCAGTGCCTGGAATATTGAAGGCACTCAACAAATGATTAGTTACACATGGGTTTGGATTCATGGATGTGCAATCTGTGTACCCACAAGGGCTCCTGGTTTAATGCTATGCTGCTGCCATCTTGAAATTCTTAATCATTTTTAACAAGGGGCCCCGCATTTTCATTTTGCATTGAATCCTGCAAATTGCATACCTGGTCTTGATTATATACTTATTCTGGAAGTTACAGGGAAAGAGGGAGGACAGCAGAAGAGAAGTGAGAAGACAGAAGCAGGAGGGGTGTGAGGTTACACTATTAGTATCTATCATCCAATTTTCCCCAGAAAATTCAAATATTAAAAATAAAAATTACCCCCCCCTTCCCTATGGGAATTTTTCCATGACAATTGGGATAGGATAGGAGGAAAAGACAGATCAGTATGTAGGTCAAAAGATGGATGGGCTTCCAAAGGAAAATGTAGCCCGTTTCATTATTCTTAAAGATTGCCCAGAAAAAGGGGCAAAATCAAGAAATTCTTTTTAACAGACAAATCAAGAACATAATAACAGGAAAATCAATGTAATACTATAGAAGCCTTTCACTGAAATATTTATATAACTTTTTCTTAAGTGAAATAAAAATGTATAACTTATCCATGCCAGTGAAAAGCAATCTTTATAACATAGTACATTTGGTTTTTCAGAACCACAGAAGCTAATTTAAAATAAATTCATATCTCATTTAAGAGGTAGGAAATCTAAAATCTTGAGATGAGATTAGGCTCTTTATAAATGCTTGTGGATTAGTTAATTAATCCTTCTTCCCCTCTGGATGAAGGGATTCTTGAAAAAAGCCCAGACCGGCCTGGGAGTAACTTCTTCCTGTTGTTCCATGCTCTACCTGTAAAACAACACAGAACAGCCCCCACCTTCAAGCCAGGCCTCCCTCATCCCAGATAGTTCTCCTTCATTCCTAAGTCATTTTCCTTCAGGTTAAACCTCCTCAGCCCTGGTCATTTGGCATAGTTTCTACATCCTGCATTATTCTAGCCATGTGTCCTATATAAGTTCTTTTTTTTGAATATGCATCTGAAAATATGGTGACTGACCTTCAAACAGTGGTCTAGAAATATGGGCAGATGAGACCAGAATAAAGTGAGTGACAAATTCCTCCTTCTATGGCCTCATATCACATTTATTTTATCTGATGCCTATCCTGCAATGTTGGTAAATTTTAGCCTAGCTGTCAAGTAACAGCTGGAGATGGAAAGTTTCTCCTGGAACTTCATCAAATATAAGCTTTGTAGGGTCTGTGAGCTATGGCTTTGTGGGTATGTGCTCTCCAGGGGAAGAAGAAGTGATCCATACCTTTCACTGAATTCTCAAAGGGTTTCTGGGGCCCCCCAAATTATAGAAGCTTTTAAATAAGAACTATAGTACAAGCTTTCTGGTGCAAAAAAGAATTTTTTAAAAAGTTGATTAAAGAGGGAAATTGTAAAGAAAGAAAAGATAAATACTTGAAACATTTTGTTTGACTTAAAACATATACATTTGTAAATTCTGTCTTTTTTTTTAAATGAAAGTTCAAGGCTTTTTTCTTTCGGTTTGGGTAAGCTGATTGGAATTCTGTGTTTGTCTTAAAAAAAACACACCATCAAAAGCATCATACATGGTTCCAGTTTCAGATGGTTCAAATTGAAGGGAGAATTATGAAACATTGGAGAAATAATGTGAATGAAGAATCCTAGATTTTTATAATTTTTAACAAACTTGTACAGGTGTCATGCTTACACTTAAATCAATAGTATTTATTAAATGATTTGCCTTTGTCAAGTCTTTCCAGCAGATTCAACTTAGTTGAAACAACTCTAATCACATTTCATCAATTTAAATAATTTTGGATTAAATAATGTAATTAAAATTTTTGGGGTCTACGAAAAGGAACTCAATAATTAGCACCCCTCTTTCCTACCCAGGTCCTGAACAAATTGAAAATAAAACAAGGAGCAAATATTGACGTCAGAATATCACTTTCATAAAGCTAGAAGCCAGGTTGAAGGACTGGGCTTTAGAGTTATTAGCCAAATTGGCACTGAAACTAGGAATTAGGTCAAGACTTAACCACCTGGTCCCAAGAAACACTGGACTTGGGCCAGCCTTCCCTCATGGTGACTGAGGTCCTGGGCGAGCAGAACTAGGCATGTTTATCCAAGAGAGAAAAGCAAAGCTGAGCTAAACCAGTCCAGTTTTTCTTCCCAACTTTACTATTTGTAAATTACTCCACTTCCCCCAGGGATGGGGGCCAGAATTAATGAAGGAGAGGGAGCTTTGGAGAGTGCTTGGGGAAAATCCCTCGTTAAGGACACAAGGCGGGGGGGCGGGGGTGGATAAAAAAGGAATTCCCCTCTAACAGTAATACCAAGTGTTACTGGCTTCAGTAGGGTTCAAATGCAAGCCTATCTGTCACTGAGTAGGACTAATACATGAGAGCAGACGTGCATGGCTCCACTGGAGAAGGCCTCTTGGTGAGGTGAGTTTGCTCTGTCTGCTTTTCAGAGGCAAGGACGAGTGTCAGTTAATCCTTCTGTTTTGTAGAAGTCAGTTAAAAGATTCTATTATCTATTTAGTACAGGCCTGCCCTATCCTGTCCAGGAAGAGTTTATGCAGGACTTGAGGGTTTAATCTTTTACATTAAATCTCATTTATTCAAGATGTAATTTTAGGATATCACTCAATTTGGAGACACATTAGGAAACAACTTTCCTGCAGGCAAAACTGAAAACTTACTTTTATAAAACCTCTAGAACTTTTGGGGTGCGTTATGACAAAGCAAACCTATTTTATAATTATTAAAGTTTTAAGAAGAGTAGTACAAAGGTGTTGGTATAAGGTGTATACACATCGAGCTCTACAGTCAGATGATGATAATCACATTTTTTCAGGATTAAAAACTGAGAAAATATATCGACCCAGTACTCTGACAAAACTTTACCTCAAACAAATTTAATGAAGTATAGGTATTTGCTTAAAATATTTTTCCCCACATGGAGCAGCTAGAAGGTTTTTAAATATGATCTGCGTGTGCAACGGCATAAAAAAAGATCTAATTATCTTTGCAAAATTCTTAATAGGGAGGTAAGTAATTACTTTAAAAATGTAGTTCTTATTTTAAACATTCTAACCTTTGAGATAGAAAACATGCATATGCATCACAAAATTTTCATTAAATGCGTTCTGATTCTTACCCCAGGTGAGTCAACTTAAGGGTATTCGCTGAACTCTATTCCTTTCCAAGACAGAGGGAAATCACTCATGGTCTTCCTGCATGTTTTTTGTTATCTAAACTAAAGACACTCTGCTTTCCTTCCCTCCTCGCCACACTCCACAATCCTGCAAAATATTTGTGACTGGGTGTTGCTTCTGTGCTTTCACAGACAGAAATTTTCATGAAGCAATTTTACTATTACTGGTATGAATGGTTTATAAGACATATTCTTAGAAAAGGTCTGGGAGACTACACTGAATAGAATTCTTATTTAACTTTATACTTACATATATGAGTATTATTATCTTGGCTTTGCAAGGGCAAATCTAGCTTTTTGGATATATAAAAACAGAAACACACAACAGAAAAGATCACTATTCTTGGTTGTAAGAGAATCTGCCTTGGTTGCCATAGTCTTCATTCCCATATAGTTACATCGTAATCTAATGCAGTTGTTTTCAAATTATTGGTCACCAGCCATTATTTCTGTGGGAAATAAATTTAGCAGATATCAACTAAAATTTTAAAAATACATGGAGTAGAGCAGAAAAGAAAGAATGACAGAATGCACTGCACATGGTAACAATAAATATTATTCTATTAAAATTTTGTTTGGTTTATATATTTATGCGCATGCTGGGTTGCCATGTGACATGTACTTCTTATTGTAGGATCTTAGTGCTCCCCATGCCTCACCAAAAATAAGGAACCGAGATCACTGACCTCTTAACTGACAAAGATGACCTTCATGTTTATTATTATCATATTTGTCCATGCTGGGGCATTTGACACTGTTGACCAAAACTTCAACTCTGTTTGAAAGTCAACCCTCCCTTAACTTCTGTAATGTTTCTTCTCTTATCTTCCCACTTTCTTGGTCACACCTTATTAGCTTTCTCTTACCCATTCTGTTTAATATTCCTTCGGCATCAAGTACACATTCCTTAGCTGAGCCAAATACTCTTTGTCATTGTCTCCCTATTGCTCATCTAGACTCAGATCCCACTCTTCCAGATCAGGTACCCCTATCCTGTAGCCACACCAAATTGTTTGCCATACTCCACACTGTTGGGCCATTCCATCCTCCCTGCCTTTGTCCAAACTGCTCCCTCTTTCCCAATCAACCATCAGGTTTCCCTCTTGAGAAAACTGTTCAAAAATTTTTGGGTTATCACTAATGTTGCAGTATATTACATTTATATAATACACTATATGCATAATATATACTCATATGGTGGAAATAAAAGTTTAAAGAAGACTTACCCTTTCCACCTTAGATGCGCTTATACTCCTCTTCCCTTTCATTTCAGAAAATGCCAATCCTGAACCAAATAGTTAATTTATTACCCAGTGATGGGTTTCAGTCCAGAGTAGGTCAACCCATTAATGGAGAAACACCAAGAAGTGAACTGAAAGCCCCTCCTTTAACCAAGTCTCTTTCCTTTGTCTTTTTCTAGGCTCTTTTACCTTATTATACATTCCCTTCATTGTGCCTCCAAATCAACCACTTGAAATCTTAGTGCTTCTCACTTACTAGCTGCATAACTTGGGCAGGTTCATTCATGCCTCATATTTGTTAGTGTCAACTATGTCAGAAACACTGTGCCAGGCATTGGAGATGCTGACCCCAGGTGAGGTCCATACACATTGTCTCTGGACTCACAGAGTTTGGAATCTCATCAGTCCTTTGAAATGGAGGCCCTCCTGTTTAATCCCATTAAAATTAACCTTGTTAGGTATAGCCTATTATTACAACCTATTGTGTTCTTTCTGCAACTCAATTCCGCTATGATTTTCAAATGAAAAATCAAGTCTTATTTAAAAACTGAATGTTCCCAGAAATATGGAGACCTTCAGTGTTACAGTTATCTGCAACTGATGAGCATGTTCTCAAGTTGTGGTGGGACTCACAGGTAAACATTAGTGCCCAAAGACAAAATCAATTCCATAGTTCCTTACATACCTCTAATTAAGATTTGCAAACACACTACACACACTCCAAGTAAATAGCAATCTCTTTAAGGGGAGACAGGGCCATTTCTTTTATTTTTGTGTATTGTGCACAACTTGAAGATCATAGGCCTGCAATAAATATTTTCCTGATTATTTGACTGGTGGGTAGTTAATAAAATACGTTCCATATTTTAAAAAGTGCATCTGGAAACACAGGAGAAGAAATTGCCAGGCATTCAGAACACATAGGAAGTTCCTGTAAGCATCATTTTAACTCCCAATTTCAATCTGAAGCATGGATAACAGTGTTAATGCTTAACAATTTCACCATGTTCACCTCTGTTTAAATAATATACTTGAAACTAGCAAAACCCACTACTGCCTTTCGAGATTGCCTTTATCAGCATTCAATACCCATCCTATTATAAGATAATTACACAAGATAGTCACAGCTAATTAACATTGTTCCTTAAATAAAGATTCAGTGCAAAGAATTTATCAGTGACTTTAAAATCAGATCATTTTCTCAGCTGGGTGACTCCTGGGCAGATTCGTGGTGTCTTCCTAAGGCCCCAGCATTGCCTTCTCCACCCCGAGCTGCCCTCAGCTTGCATTGACTTGCTGTCTCCAACTATATTGATTGCAAAGCTATTTGCCACTGAGTGGAACATAGTGACAGAGCAGAACACTCGGCTGGCACCATTCCTCCCACAGGTCCTCCGCATTGCTGTGGTACCCAGTCACAGACAAGGAAGGGGTTGGCTACAGTGGAGTCTGCCCACTCAGTATCTGGATCCAAGGCTCATAAAGCAGAAGAAGGTTATAAAGGATCCAGAGGGCCAAGTAAACCTTCCTGCCCCATTCCTCCCAATCCCCCAGCATGATTCAGCCAGACAAAGGGACTGTTCTCAGGAAATCCAACTTGCAAATTTTACACCTAGCGGGGTTGACATTGTAATTTAAGCCTCTGGAACTTAATAGTTTACTCATCGCAACCTACACTGATAGAGATCAGGAGAACAGAGATCTGGGAGAGGGCAGCTGATAACACGACACAATCCAAGGGAGAATGTGTGTGTGTTCCCACACAGCATTGAAAAAGGCGTACTTTTAAGCTTTTTTACTAATGTTAAAACCACAGAAGTTTGTTCACTTTTTCAGTGTTACATTATCTCCAAATAGTGTTTCTCAAAAGCTCCCAGAAATTTCTCCCTCTCTCTCTCATTCTCTCTCTCTCTCTCTCTCTCTCTCTCTCACACACACACACACACACACACACACAGATATGGTATCTACCCCTTTGTGAAGGAGTTGGCAACTCTAGTTTTATCTGCATAAGCTGATTCAAATGGGACAACTGCGTGTAAAAACCAACCTGACAATATGTTGTTTTTTCCTTAGAGAAAAAATTTTTCGTGACATGAGATGTCCGGTTAGTCTCTCTCTCCCAGTTTCTCTCCCTCTCTCTTTCTCTCTCTCTCTCATTTTTTCAGTTGAATATATAGGTAGAACCACCCTAAGATATTTAACTTTTATTCAAAAATAAGGGAGAAAAGGGGAAAGGCAGCCAAGTACAGTAGAAGAAACATGTTTGGACACACAGTGCATTACCACACCTGGAGTAGGCACTGAATTCATTCTTGTTGAATGAAAACAAAAACAAATCAGATGGATCTTGAGGTAAATCCTGATTCTGACCCTCACTTGGTGTGTGACTTGCCCAAGCTACTTAGCATCTCTGAGCCTCACTGTCCTCATCTTCTAAGTGAGGACGATGCCCACTGTCATAGAGACATGAAGATTAAATACAATGAGATAATGTATGGGAGGTGCCAGGTTCTTACACAAGACCTGACCAACTCAATAAACAGATGTTATTATTTTGTTACCCTTTTCTTGGCTTTTCTATAGAGGCTTCTCTGTGAGCTACATGAAGCCAAACCCTGTCTACTTTATTCATCTCTGTATACAGAGAGGTGCCCAATTAATGCTCTTCTAGACAATATTTCCCATTGTCTTGCCTTCTTTTACCCCAAGGGGGACAAGCTTTGCCTCTGTTTCAGGTTGATTGCCATCAATTACCTCATGGGCTTAGTTTCTCAGTGATTTACTGAGCTGGGAGGTCAGGAGAGGTAGGGACCCACAGCAAAATAGTGCCCTACATTGGGAGCTCTGAAATTCTCTGCTCTGGGCCCAGGTGCTAGAAGCTTCTTTCCTGACTCTGATGTGCACAATTGTGTTTGAAGACTGCAGGTCTATAGACTCTTATGCAGCCATTAAAAAGAATAAATGGAAACTATGCCATTTAATTTGGAAGAATATCTGCCAAGTGTTGTGGAGAAAAGTGAATGTAGCAAAAGTATGAACAATATAATCCCATTTTTAAAAAACAAATAACAACAAAGATAGTCATAAACTGGATATCTTTGTTACTCCCCTGCACATCCATTTCCTACCTTCTCCACTCTGATCTGCATCCTGAGAAGCCAACCTTGTGGACCAACCCAGTGGGTTCTCTGAAACCAGTGATTTCCTGTTAGGCTCAGCCAGTCAGAAGCACTGTCAGGAGAGGGAGTTCAGGCTGAGTCACTGAACATCACAGTTTTGCTCAAGACAGCCCCTTCTCTAGGGCTTTCCTTCTTTTTCTGGCAACTGCTTCCTCCCCTTCTTCCTTTAGTCTTAGGGATATTAACAGCCCTAGGGTATATAGCTCCAGTCCTTCTAGTTTTCGATACCTATCTGCACTTTTATAAACAATCCCATTATTAGATTCTCTTTGAACAGTCTTAATTGGAAGTTGCCATCTGTTTCCTGCTGAGACCCTGGCAATACAACCTCTATTCCTGTATGTTTACATATGTATATTCACATTTGTATACAATCACATAAACATGGAGGAATGTAGAAGGATCTATACTATGTGGTTAAAATGAGACACAGGAGTTGGGTAGAGGGGAATGGTGTGGCAGGAACAATGGTGGGTAGAACGGGGAGACAGGAGAGCTGCGAAAAAGGAAAAGAACAAAAAAAATCTGCACTAAATTAACCAAAACCAAAAAAACCCACAGAAAATATACATGATATCACATTTAACATACATATATGTATACAGACATACATAAATACATGTAATTTGAAAAATCCAGTGGGCAATATGGCAAAAGGGACTAAACAACACAGATTTCCTGGCTCACAGGGTAATGGGGGAAGCAGAGTGAGATGCTGAACATCTGGTCTGTAATGCCGAATGAGATACTCCTAATAAGAAGCAGTGTGTCCCAGTGGAAGATGAGGTTCTTAAGCAAATTGATGGGCTTATAAAGAGTAAGAATTCTTTTCTTAGCGATCGAATATGTTCAGAGGGAATAAGGAGCCACACATCTCAAAAAAATGTCTTTTTAGAACCTTCCTTAACTGTAGGAAAGTGAGAAGAAACAAAATCAGAGTTGAGAAAATGACCTAGTCTTATGCTGGAAGAGGGTTGTATTTTGGAAGACAGCACAATGGAGCACGTACTCAGAGCTGGTCAAGTGTACTGTACTTTATTCAGTGATAAAAGGAAGACATGATGAGATGAGACTCCCAGGGTTTGAGAGAATTGTTGACTTGGCATGAGACCAATTTTATTAGCCAAGAATGACAAGACTTATTGAACAGAGGTGTCAGAGCTGTGAGAAGTGTATAAAGCAGAAGTCCAGAGCAGAGAGGGCAGCCAAACTAATGAAGATAGTAGCTCGGTGCTCCAGAAGAATGCTCGTGCCCTTAATTTCTATCCCTGGAATCAGACTCCTCGAGAATCAAAGACACTTCACTAATAAGATGAAGTAATCACATCACATTGACCAGCAAAGAGGCTAGCGTATTATGGAACCATTGTGTAAGCCATTATAGGTTTTACTAAAGGTCCCTAGAAAAACAGAAGGTCAACTTTGAATTTGAGTTAATCAGAGAAATAAAAGAGAGGATTGAATTCTAGAAGGATACTCACCCATTCTAGGGAAAGCTCTGGGGAGAGGTCCAACCATGCCCTGTCCAATGAACACATTAAAAGCTCCAGGTGAATGAACATGTACAGACTGGAGAAAGTGGTGACACCCCCTCATCCATGCATTTAGTCTCCTTTTAACAGAAGAGTTACCCTATTACCTTATGCTTGATCAACAACCTTTACTGCCCATTGATTTGTTGTAACATCCTCAGCAGGGAAACAGATCAGCAAACAACCAACTGCTAATAGTGTGATTCATCCTTTCTTCTCCTCCTGGGGAGTGTTATTTAGTCCCTGGACATCAAATGTATTGCAAATGAAAGGCATTTATAACACATCAACAAGTAATTATTGACCATCTTAAATTCTAGAACTATAAAGCTAGAAGAGACCATGGAGATGACTTGAATCAAATCCTTTATTTCACAGATGAAGTAGCTGAGGGACAAAAGGGGATAAGATATTTGCCCCATAAGTTTTACAAGCAACATACTTTCAAAATGTACCCACAACTAAAATGCATAAGGGAATCTGTAGAGTTATAAATATAATAGCACAGTTACCAGTTTAAAGCATTTATTAATTAAAGAAATCTGCCCAACTTCCTTCAAACACACACACACACACACACACACACACACACACACACACACACACACGGCATTCATCATCCTAACAACCCATGGAGGCATATCCACCCTGCATTTGTAACCAGGGAAATGGCCTTGTTTCTCAAACTAAAGAGACAATAGGGACATGAGCCAGCACATGATTAAAACAGGAAGACATTGTTCTTGAGCTCTCTCTTCATTTTCTATAATCTTAATTCCCTGCCTCACATGTCAGTTCATGGTGCCAACTGATGTCACAAGTGCAGAAATCCATCCCAGAGTGTCCCTGCCACCAGAAGTCCAGCCAAAAAGCAACTTCCCTGTTCCTGCCTTACTTGCTAACAATTGTGTCACAAGCTTGGACTGACCACTGAAAGAATGATCAGTCAGAGTGACAACCTTTCAGTTCTACAGAAACTAAAACAGAGTCAAACAAGGAAACAGACGGGAGTCCTTCGAGCCAGAAACATGGATCCATTCAGTCTCTGGCATTCCATCTTAGCTTGACCCCAGTGGAGAGGGAGAACGGTTAGTGACAGTGTAGCCATGGTGTGACAACGTGAGTGTCTGGAGAGAGCCTGATAGTCAGGCAAGGGCACCACGACGGGAAGCTGGTCTTTGTTGACATAACAGTATTCCAGTTTAAACTAGTTAATTCAGTAAATTCACTATAAATCCTCTTGTTTAGGTGAGAATGGTTGGGGTGGCTAATGCTTTTGGCAAACCTGCTAGAGGACAGCTGCCCTAAATGGGCTGTTGTAAATGGATCTGATCAAATATTAAGATCTGGACCTCATCCATGGGCAAGTAGGTGGGTCCTCTAACCACATTAAATATGCTCATTCGGATAGGACCACAGACAGCAAATGTTATTAATAGCCTCATGCAGAAGTCTTATGTCTCAGAAGCATCTTCTTTTCCTGGATTCTGTACCATTCTTTCTATCCCGTCATCTTCATTTCTTGGCTTGTTGTTACCTGGTTCCAGCTCATAGAGCACTGAGTGTTCAAACCTGTAAATTGAATCTAGTGAGAGGCAAAGTTACATAACCTCTCTGTACCTTAGATTCCTTAAAAGGAGGAAAATAGTAGTCCTACCTCCTAGGATTTTGGTAAGGAATAAATTAACTCTTATATGGTGAAAAATGCCTGGCACATCGTAAGCACTATTTAAGTATTTGTTATTATTTAGAAGGGATTTAAAAGGCCTCAAATATTCCATGTCCCCACATTTGCCTGTGCCTTTAAGGATTTTAAGATTCCTTTTGTTTGGGTGGTCATTCATTGATTGAACTAAGGTTCCAAAATTCCCTTCCCCCCCCTCTCACACACACACACACACACACACACACACACACACACACACACAGAGTCATGAGTTTTTATTGTGCACCGTAATATGTATTCATTATTCCCACATTTCAGTTATATTCGTTCCAGAGGCTTCATAATGGTGGACTCTGCTGAGATCACCTACATGCCAGGTATTGTGGAAGGTGTTAGGGATATAAAGAAAAATAAGACACAAACGTGCCTTCAAGAAATCGGTGGACTAATTAGCAAGTGGGTATGGCTGACAAGTAATTGCCAAACCTTGTGATGGGTCCTACAATAGAGCCCAGAGTTGCCATAGAGCCCCAGAAGAGCGCACAACTAAGGCAGGGAGGGGCTGGGAAATGGATCCCTGAAGTGTGAACTGGAGTTTAGTGAGCAAACAAAGCAGGAAAAGGGGAGTTTTTGTAGGTGGAAGGACCGGCGTATACAAGGAAGAAAGGTGTACAAGGTCATTGCATATGTAGAGCACCGTAAATTATTACATTACAGATGGAACAATAAATTATATCTGTTAGAAGGATCAAAGGATAAGAAATGACAGGAAAAGTGTCAGGAGATGAGGATAAAAAGGGGCCTGGTGGCTACATCAAGAAAGGTCACTAATGGATCTTGGTCATGATCAGCAAGTGGAGATGGAAGGATTTTTGAAGAGGAGCATGCACAGTGGATTTACATCCAAGATACACAAGGGAAGAGGGTTTGGGAGAAGGTGGGTGAAGGGGGAGCCAGGACCAGTGGCTGCTCACTGCTGTCTAAGCCATGACTTCATTGCTTTCCTCCTCCACCCCTACCCTCTCTGTGCACACAACGAACAATAAGGCTCATGACCAGGCATTTGGCTCACCTGGCCCCGTGGGTGGGCATGTGACCAAACTAGCCAGAGGTCTCCTTCCTGTTGTCAAATGGCCTTCACAGCTGTAACCTGGGGGAGATGGGACAAGAAGGAAGTGAACTCTAACTAGATTAGCAGAATCCAATCAAGTGATGCAGCAATCTGGGTGCACGATTAGCGAATCCCTCAATTCAGATCCGCTGAAACAGGTGAAGGAAGTTATAGATGAATTAGGTAAGCATTTAGCTCTCCTCAGGGGACTGGGTTCAGCCAAAGGAACCCCATTTGTGGGTCATGGGTGCAGCACCCCCTGATGGCTGTTTGAGGAAGCCGGAGGGTGCCTCTCACGAAGGCAAGAAATTGAAGGTCCAGCTTCCCCAGTTTCTGAATTCACTTCTGGTCCTAAATCTCAGGATAATGAAAATGCCATCCATTGAGAAGGTGGCTCCAATTTTCTGGGAATTATAAAACTGTTCCTTTATCAGGTAAGTGTTTTCCAACCTGGGAAGGTTTTAGAATTAACTACAGAGAGGGCAAATTAAACAAAACCCACACTTTTAACATTTTTGTGTTGAATTTCAGACAACCCCTATATGCCTGCTAGTGAAATTGTAATGTTCGTAAAGTGTTTTTAATGTTTAAGAGGTCCTGGCATAGTCGACCTTGTAATTTGCCATGTGATTCTCATTTAAATGACTAATTAAGTGGTTGATTACAGACTAAAGCTTTAAAGTTAAAAGTTCCAAGAGAGGTTGGCTAAGTTTGTAAACAGTATTGAAAGATTTAAGAGAACTTTAGGGTCATGATATTTAAAAGCTTAATTTATTAGATTTATAAGAACTGCTTAGGTACTTGGGAAAGTTTTGCTTGTTAGTCAAGCATTTGAAGTACTTAAAAAGAAAATCGTATATATTACATTCACAAATGTGGTTTAGATTGTTTAAGGGAACTTAATTGCCAAAATTGTAAAGTACCCCTTAAAAATTTATTAGATTTATAGATAGAATAATAAGATTTGTAGTTTGAACTTAAAAGCTAAAGAAAAAAAAAACCTTCATTACTTCAGTATACTGAATATTTATCTTAGAAACCAAGTAGCTGCAAACAGTCTTTTATATGCACAAAGGCTGGCCTCAAGGACCCCAGAAAACTCCTACTGACTTCTTCCTGGGATTTGTTTGAACTGAGGCAGGGTGCGAGACTCCTTTTCCTCTCTGGGCTTGAGTTGAGAAGCGGGTGGTCACGTGTGAAGTGCCTTCCTGCCTGGAGAGAATGAAGTGGGCAGGCAGAGTGTGCTCAGGAGGTACTGTGACCCCAGGTTCCAGTCAGACCAAAGACCAGCTCCACTCCCACCTTTATTTATTTAGGTGGGCTATTTAGGTGAACCAAACATGTTTATCTGTTTGAGCTGACTGGAGCTGAGTCTCCAGGGCTTTCAACTAAAGAGACCCAACTATTGCTGAGAGTGTGAAGGGAGAGATCCACATTAGTGGTCCTGTGGGTTGAATTAGGCTGTGTAATCTGAAAACAACAAAACAAAACAAAACCCCTCAAACCCTCAAACCTGCAACATATATTTCATATTTTGGTCCTCACACCGCCTTGCTTACCGTCTTCTTGTGACGATCTGGATGCTTGGCCTTGCCCTCTCCTCTCCAGAGACTCCTTCCCTCACCAAAGCCAAGGTGATGGGCGGCCCCAGGCCGAGCCAGAAGGCAGGGTCTAGACCCTTCTATTCTCCTTTGCTCTCTTTCGTCCTTGGATCTGAAGATATGGGAGCAGGAGGAGGTGGAGTGATGTAGAGAACCACTAGTCCCTGTGTATTTTGTCTCAGTTCATTATGTGGCTAGTCTCCAGATTTAAAAAGAAAATACTCTGGCCTAGTTATGGGTCTCTAACTAGGACTTTGAAACTCTGTTCAAGCCCCCCACAGAGTACTAGTTGAGAATAGCGCCTGCGCCCTGACTTCAACAGTTACGGGACTATGGTGCCATGAATTGGAATTAGGAACTCTGAGGAGCAGTTTGAGGGGAAAAAGAGGGGTTGGGTTTGATACAAGGAGAGTTTGAGGTGTGGTGCCATATCGTGTTGGGAGTGCCCTTTAGGCAGTGGAGTGCCTGGTTCTAAAACTCCTGGAGCCAACTGGCACGGGAGTAGAAGGGTAAAGCATAATTACGGCGGCTTCTTACCTTTTCACTGTGCCCGGCCAGGTGTAAGATGTCTCGCTAAGCACTAGACAGGGCACTGTATCCATTCCAGGAATAAGCTTGGCTCGTGTAACAGAAAACCATCACGAAGTGGTTCAAATAGCTAGAGATACTTTTTTTAAGTTTATACATTTTTCAATTAAAAAATTTATTGAGATATAACTGACATATAGTATTGTATTCATTTCAGGTGTAGAACATAATAATTTATATGTGTGTATATAGTGAAATTATTACTTTAGTTAACATCCATCACCACACCTAGTTATAGTATTTTTTTTTCTTTTAATGCAAAGGGCTTCTTTTTATTATTACCTAAGAAAGTACTTGGAAGGAGGCAGCGGGCGGCATTGGCTCCCTGGCTCGATGATGTGAGAGCTGGTGTGTCTGCTGTTGTCTTGGCATTTCCCTCATGGCCTCTGGACGGTTACTGCATCTCCAGGCACTGAATCTGCATTCAAGGCTGAGGCAAGAGGCAAATGCAAGTTCTACTGTTTCCTTTTATTAGGAAAGAAAAATCTTCCTGACCTTCTAGCTCTGTGCATGAGACTTCTACTTGTGTTTCATCGCCTAGCACTGTGTCCCATGGTCGCCTCCAGTTGTGAGGTGAGGCAGCAAATGAAAAGGGCATTCAGCCTGTGATCTCGAGTCCCCACTGTCAGTCAGAGCCCAAGTCTCTGCCATGACAAATGCCTTGATTAGGCTGATGACTGAACAATCGGCTTGACCTCCTATAATTTATTTTCTTCGTCTCTGGAAACTTTCTCTATAGTCTGGAACTCAGTCATTTTCCCAAGTCTGCACTAAAAAAAAAAAAAAAAAAAAGATATGGTTAATAGCTGACAATTTTGGATCTTCCCAGATGTATAGTCTGATAATCACAAAAACCTCTAGTCTATCCCTGCAAAAATGGAGGAGTGGGAACTATGACCTGATAAACTTTGTCAAGGACAGAGCCCCTGTGGCTTTGGACTAGGACTCTGGTAAACCTTGGCTATGACAGCCATTTGGGGGATTATTTTCGGGAATTTGGAAGTAGTTGGGACACCTGGATGTGGAGGGCTCGTCTGGGCAAGGTGATGCTTGAGGCCGGAACACTGCACAATTTTGAATTTGTCAGAAAGCTTCAGGTTCTTTCTTGTGCTACTCCAACCAGTGAGGTATCCTCCCAAAATGGCAACATTGCAATTAAGTGTTTTAGCACAGTTAGAAAAGAATAAAAGGAAAGCCTCACAAGAAAAGGAAGAAGCTCTTTTGTGGTTTCTTCGGTGCTCAGGGCTGCTATTTTTAACATAAATAGGTCAGTGCAGGACACTAGGGTGTAAAAGTTAAGTCTACATTTATTTTTGAGGGACACATAAAATTACAGCCTCTGTCAGAAGGGCTTTGGTCTAGTGTTCAAATCTCTCTCTGGCTTTGCAAGCTTCAGTGGGGGCCTTGCTTTCCAGCTGTGTGCCTAGAAAAATACTTGATTCCACCAAGTTCCACACTGGAAGGTGAGTGCCATTTATATGACCTACTGTCCATCAGATACTATAAAAAACTGCTATTACCACATGTTAATTTTGTAAGTTATTATTTGACTTCCAATTTGATTTTCTGTTTTATTCAGTCTTAAATATATGTTCCTTTAAGTTGTCATGAATGTTCTCCCCAATTTCCTTCCTGTATCAGACACTTAGACATCAAGAAATGTTCCACAGATTTTTATTGTGCATTGAGAAATGTTTTAATTGTTGATTGATGCTCAGTTGGCAAAGGCTCCTCATGCTCTAAGCATAAGATATCCTCAGCCTGTAAGTTCTGTGGCATGTCGTTAATATTTCATAGGACCTGAACATGCTCTCGGAGCTTATTAACCTGTATAATGAGATGGAGAATTTTATTCATGAAAATTCCAGGGCCTGTTCTCTATGAAATTAATACCAGTCCCAGGCCTTTCCTGGGGCTCTTCGTGAAGTGGGGGTCATGAGTTGGGAGTGGAGTCCATGCGTGGAAGGGCTAGGTGGGAAGGAAGGAGGGGCAGTTAGCATGACGATCACTGGTAAAAAGAGAAAGTCGGACACACAGAGAGAAATACACAGGTAGAGAAACACACACAAAGAGAATGTGTGTGGGAGAGCCGCTCCTGTGGTCTTTTGGCAGGAGGCTGTGTCCTTAGGAATTTTGGGATGTTTCCCTGTGTAAGGTGCTATTTAAACTCATACACAATTCTTCCAAGAAAACCAAATGTAAAGATTTAGTTAATATATCCAGACTTCTGAGGTCAGACGTGTGTCATTCTGGGTGATGCATTCATGGACAGAGACTGGGCTCCAGGCCACCCAGACCTATTTGGGCTTCATCTAAGATTTAAGCCTCTACCTCCTCATGACCACCCCTTCCTGTCTGTTCTCCAGCTGCAGGGAAAAATTATTCTTAAAGTGGGGCATCCCCCAAATGAATTGCGATTTGTCCTAGACAGCATGTGTATAGTGGGAAGGGTATCTTGAACTTGGAATCAGAAGTCCTAGTTTCCAATCCCAGCTGTGCCATTTGCTAACTCCACACCCGAGTTTTCTTACCTATAAATGAGGCTACAGCACAAGGTTGTGAAAATAATATCTGTAAATGTTCCTTCTACCGTGTCTGGCGCATAATGAGTTTAACGGATCTTACGTCTAGATCAGGGGAGAATACCTAAATTATACCATCGGACTATTTTTACCCCGATCTTCCCATATGGGGTAGAAGTGAAGAGTCATTTCTCTTACTAATATGATTTTCTAATCAAGGGCCATCTCTGGGGTCATCAATAAAAAAGAAAAATCCAAATTAGTATCAACAGACTCATTATCCTCCCCCACCGCCCTTAAATACAAAACCAGTTAGATGTTGCTGAATTTTAGACCAATAGGAAAGTTAGGGGAAGAAATGGAGGTGAGGGGAAGATATGAATTGCTTTCGGCTCTGTGTGTATCTCCAGCTGGCCCAGTAATTTTTTTTTTTTTCCATGCATCGGGCCAAGGAAAATCTTGGTTCCCTGAGCCATGAGGGGGTCTGGTGGCAAGATGCTCAACATGCATTATGTACCCAGAAGTTGTGGATAAGAGCAAGTGGCTTCTGCCCATGGGACTGAGTATGTGGAGAGAGAGAGAGAGACAGAGAGAGAGAGAGAAAGATATGAAAGGAGCTCATTACAGCATCTTGGGCTGGATTCCCAGAGCAGGGCATGTACATGGCTTTCACAGCCAAGGGTCTCTGTGAAAACAGTGGTTGCTGAGGAGACCCCTCACCTCACTGCCCATGCACACTTCAGCTCAGCATTGCTATCTTGTCTAAGGAACGTCCCGGATGACATCACGGTGTGGTCCCTGCAATAAATGCCAAAATAGTACCCCCAGGACTATACCTTGGTCTCCATCCAAAACAGTGACATCTCACAGTTAATTAAAGCTGTGTAGCACTCTACTATGGTTTCCACCAGGGAGAGAAGCAACCAAAGGCTTCTCTAATATCATTTCTTAAATTGATGGTGATTCCAGAAATAACCTTGGACACTCCAAATACACTGCTGGGTAAGAGCAGTGCACAGAGGGAACTGTAAGGGAGCCAGGAAGGATGGTTTTCTTCTAATCCCCACAATGTCAGCCCACAGATCTGAGACAGAGTATAATCCTTCTTTGTTGACTGAGCCAGAGTCCCACCACCCTTTAGTTCTACCCCTTGCCTTTTACATTATCAGGAACCCGGAGTGCCTGGGTGGTTCATTCGGGTAAGTGGATAAGCATCTGCCTTCCACTCAGGTCGTGATGCCGGATCAAGCCCCATGTCCAGCTCCCTTCTCAGCAGGAAGTCTGTTTCTCCCTCTCCCTCTGCTCCTCCCTCCCCGCCCCCACTTGTGCTCTCTCTCTCGCAAATAAATAAAATCTTAATCTTAAAAAAAAAAAACAAAAACAAAACTAAAGTCTTCCAGTTGTTATTCTTTTTTTTGCCCCATATAATGGAAATATGTGGACCCTTGCAGGAACAAAGGCAAAGAAAGAAAATATTTTTGAGTAAAGCTTTCTAAAATATATTTTTCTTTAAGAAAAGGCATTGATATTGCAATGCTTAGCAATTATAGCTTCTAAAAATTGCCACATTCAAAAACCTCTGAGAATGAGCTACATGGATATCTAATTTAAAAGGGGACCACAGGCTGAATATAGCTAGATTTCAAATTTTGCTTTGGATTCATAGACCGCTGATTGTCCCAGCTGAGCAGTGGGGGCCATGGCTTTAAACACAAAGTACTCTGGCTCCCTTGTCTCAGGAAGGAGAGCTTGTTGCTGGTGGTTCCTGATTCCTACAAACCCCAGATGATTTTTTGTATATCTGTCAAATAAGAGGTACGGTCTAGCAAATACTCCACGTTTGCGTTTCTCTTTAATGATGTATGTGGCTTGCATTAATATGGAAATAGATGCAGCCCTAAGGCATTTTCGAAGTTGTCAGGGCTGTTCTCATGTGACAAAGTTTTCATGTCTCCAATCATTGTACAGTGCTCCCTTGATTTTAAAATCTGTGCTTACCTGATGTATTGTAATTATGGGATCAAAAATGACAGGGTGATGCTATTCCAAAGTTAAAATGAATGATAATAATACCTTAGGTTAATATAGTGTCTTTCTTCTGGAAAAGTAAAAGAGTTTTTGCATATATTATCTTGTGTGAGGTATTATTAGCCCCATTTTACAGATGGAGGACCAGAAGCAGGGAGGTTACCTGACTGATCCGAGGTCAGCTGTGTGCTCTGGCCACCGAACCACCAGAGCAGGAAACATGAAACGCCCATTTTCACTGCTGAATTGCCTTAGCATTTAACATACTTCATCCAGAGCACTCATCATTGTGTCCCTCCCATTATGAATGACACTATGGTGTCTAATCTCTCCTCCTAGATCTTTTATAATCACATCAATTCTTTCTTTCCTTCCTTCTTCCCAGGCCTATGTTCCCTTCCTTTCCCCCATAAACATTGCCCACTAGCTTGGCATTCTGTTAGATTCTACAAAGTGAAGGAGGGCTACATTGCTCTTCCTGCCCTCCAGGAGCTCATGGATTGGTAGGACAGCCAGAGAAACAAGCAGGCAATTATCTCACGCTGGCATTAGCATGCTCGGGTGTCTCCCAAGGCAGGAGGCTTAACAATGATTGGGGGAACAGAGGACTGATCCACAAACAGTTTTAAAGACAAGGACCCTATATTATTCCTATTTGTAAGTTTCCCACACCTACCTAGCGACATGCATATGCAGTGAAATATGAAAATTTATATTCTAAATCAAGCTCACGAGCTGTTAAGAAAATTAATTCTGTCTCATACCTTGGCAAATATACCCTTATAATGATCTGGAAGGCTGACTCCTTAGAGTTCTAAGCTGGCAGCATGGAGAGAGTGAGCCGTGCCCCAGCCTGTTGTACTTAGCCTGCTTCCCTTCCCTTTTCTCCTTATCCCAGGCTCTGGCTGCACCTGGATGGGCTCATGGCAACCTGTGTGGAGACCCAAGCCCTCATATATATAAGCTCCATCCAAACAATTTGCAAACATCAGCCAACAACTGGGAGGGTCACATACTGGGGTATGGTCTGCCCCAGGAGGGTGGGTCTGGAGAAGAAGCCCACACAAGTCCTGAAAGTGGGTTTAGGGCAGTTGGGCAGGGAATTTTGCAGTTCAGATTACCTGGAACATGTTTTAGAGGAAGGGTGGTTCTGAATGGGCACCTCCCCTTGGTCTCATGGACTCCTTGCCCCATGCAAAGGGTTATAGCTCTAGGAGGACCAGAGCAGAGCCTCAGGCAGCTACTCTTTTGCGAGAGCCTAAGAACACTGCTCCTGAACGGGCATGTCAGAGGGCAACCCAGTGTGTCTTGCTGAAATGTCTTTGAAGACTTTAGCTTCATTTTAAGAGGTCATACAAAATTTCTTTCTCCCTAACCCATCTTAATAATGGCAGATCCAGTTTTTCAGCTGCTTAGGTCAAGACCTTTATAGTCCTCCTTGACCTTTTCCCTGATACCCCACTTCCAAGGGCAAATCCTGACACATACGTCTGGACGCTGACCTCTCCTCACCACCCTCGCTGCTACTGAATTAGTCAAAGCTACCATCATATCTTGTCCAGACTTTTATATAAGAGCCTCCTAACTGGTTTCCCTGTCTCCACCCGGTCCCCATCCTTCCTCTCCTTACAGCCAGGGGAAGACTCTTAGAATCACTTAAAGCAGAGGAATGTAGACTATCCACACCTTTACTAATTTTTTTCTAAACTGATATATATTTATTATGGAAAACTCTGACAACATAAACAAGTGAAAGGAGAAAATAAAAGCCTCCACGGTCCACTCCCTAGGGATTGCCATTGCCAGCATGTTCCCTGTGTCCTTTCTGTCTTTGCTTGATCATAATGCACGTATTGCTTTGTTCCCAATCTTAAATTTTTAAACTTATTTACACAAGCAATAAGTCATCCTCATTTTAGAAAATATTAATGCACAGAATCAAAGAGAAGGGGGGATTCACTTATAATCTCACCATCTAGAGATTTCCACTGTTAATATATTAGGAATTTTCCCTTCACAATTGTACCTATGCATGTAGTCATGCATGAATATCACAGAGTACATATTATGTTTCCACCAAAATGATAAAATATGATATATACTACTCTATAAACTTCCTTTCATAAATCATATCATTAAATGTTAATGATAAATAATAAATATCATATCATAAATAAATATGATAATAAATCATGTCATTAAATGTTTTTTATATCATTATGATTTTTGTGACACATAGCTTATTATATAGATGTACCAAAACTTATTTATCTCCTAGCATTGAACCTACCTGTTGTTTCCTCTTTTTTTTCTGATGTGAACATCCATGCAAGAACGCACTTGCTGACTTTCATGAAATTTGTGGTTGTAAAATCGCTGAGACAAGAAACATCAATATTATTGGAGCTTTGTTTCAAAGTCGAATCTTCTCTGGACTTCTCTTTAACTTTTTCAGATTTTTTTTGGTCATGTCTCCACACAGCACATGGGCTTCTTCTGTTGAATCTTTTCCCTTCTGGAATAGTTACCACATACAGAGCACTTTCACTTGATTGGCACCTTGCTATGTACGAGGCAGAAGGAACATCATATTGAACATAGTTTCAACTTTGATGCATGCTTTGGTTGTTCAACCAACACTCCAGCGATCCTGCTAAATGGAACAATATCACCAACTTCCCCATTCCAGATCTCTGACGTGTACTCATGTTAACTCTAAGACTGTTTGGAAATTAAATTGAATGTGTTAAATTTATGAGAAGTACTTTTTACTGGTCTTACGTGCTATAGGTTTTCTTCAATCAACATTAGTTCAATACTATAACCATTACTACCAGGAAATTGCTGCTGGCCCACAGTGTAGCTAATTTGCCAAGTCTCACACATGCATAAATAAACATTCTTATTGTAATTCTGACCTTTCACCTCTCCTCACTCCTTAAGACAAGCCAGTAAGCATCTTAAGCAAACAAACCCAAAACAACAGGGTTCCTTCCAAACTTGTTAGGAAAATAGGAGAGGAGTCAGTAAGAGTCCACACTGCCTTGTACCTGGGTGCAGGTGAGATGTGTTTAGATTGATATATGTGGTGTCATTTTCTGGACCATTAAAAATTCTGTCACCTCCGGAATGAAATGCTGCAGTGATTTACCAGCAGATGACATAACATCGCACTACCATTTAGAAAGAGAAATGAGAAGCACAAGTATTGAACCGAACATATTTTTAAGTTTATCACCTTAAAAAATAAAGATATTCTGTGCAGGAGAAAACCTGTAAATTTATTCTCTCTGTTCAAGTTCTTCATCTAAATCATTTTGATTTAAATGACAAACTAAGCTTTGGGGGAATAAACAAATGAATGAGAGAAAAGCTTTTACCAACAGGGCTGAGAGAATGCCTGGTAACAAATTGCAAGCTCTTTGATGTAGGTTTTCAAGGCCATTTAAGTGATTTAATTTTTTTTTTCTGTTCTTAAGACTTCATTCACCTTTAGACTGAGCCAGAGTAAGAGGATGCCAAAACAATCCATTTTTTTTTCTTTCTATTTCACATAAGCTTCTCTATATGGCTGTAGGGGTAGCAAAGCCTCAGAAATAGTAGGCAACTATCTGTGGCCCATCCAAACAAGTTAAAGCAAACTACATGTCCTGAATCTTTCTCTTCTGACCTTGATGTGTTGACACACATGTGGTCTAAGCAATAGAGGATAGAATAGATTTTGAAGACTTTTTCTTAACATAAAAAGGATCCTTCATATTTTTTATCGTAATGGATCTAGCATTCATTAATTTAAAAATAGAGATGGATGCAAAATTTTGTAAAGATTATCTATAATCTGTCTAACAAATGGAGTCGGTATCTATCCAGAAAACATTTGCAGCATCTGAAGCTTTTCATGATCAGTAAACAAATTCAAATATACTTTGTCATAACTACAGATGCTCCATTTAGGGATAAAACTAGATATTTTTAAAGTTTATATTCATTATTTCTGCAGCACTGGCAAACTGGAGAATAATTCATAGAAAATAGGTTGTAATGAAAGATATTTGAAGTCCTTAGATCTAAGAACACCTAGAAGGAAAACAGTAGTTGATGATTTATTAGATGAAAGAAGGAGCGAGTTTATTTTGTGTTGTTCTGGGAAAAAAAAAAATGAATGGGCCAGTAATTCTTCTGGTGACATTACCTTCTTTAGCACAAATACTGAAAAGGTACTGCCTATTCCTTACTTTATAACTGCCCCTTCCGTTAGAGGCACGTAAGCCAGAGACATACACCTGCTGAATGATACTAACTTGGAGGCCATGTTTGCATAAGATGACCCCATTCTCTTGGTTCCAACTAATTGTGCCAGGGCCACATGTCTCAGATCCCCTTTCTCAAAACCCCAAAGAAAGCAACTGTAGTCAGATGGCTGCGGACAGTGGAACTGGCTTCAGGATCAGAGTCAGCCTAATGGTAAGTCCGTGTTACTGGAGCCTGTCTGAGGAATCTAGTCTGCAAAAAACAAGAAAGAAGCAGATGTGTAGGGAAAAAAAAAAGAGGTAAGAGACTGAAAGCCCAGAGAAGGGGATGGAGGGAAAAATAACTGGTAGAATTTCCAGATTCTGGAAGTCCAGAATTAGGGTAGCCAAGATGATTCCGTATCCTTTCAGTGAGCCATGCTCACCCCCTATTCTCTTTGTAAGCCACGTTGAGTGGGTTTTCTCTTCCTTGAAATCAAAATTCCCAAAGAAACCCAGCAACTCAAAGTCTCCTCATTTCTTCTCCCTGCCCTCGAAATGCTAAGACTAGGACAAATGAGACTAAGTTATAGAGAAATGGATCTCATTTAATGATTAAAACTGTCCAGGACTCAGAATGTGCTGTCACCAAAAGTGTTGAGTGTTGATGCAAGCTTTATAATCCTCACTTGCTATCACCAATCATGCCATGGGAATTGTTTATGTTTGGTCGGTTTTGTCCATTTGTAATCTTTGCTTATAGTCAGAACAGTAGTTAAGGTTTGGAAAACCAAAGCGATTCCCTAACCTTATGTGCCTGTGACTGTGGCCCTCACCAATTGCTCCCAATCCCACCAATAATCTTGGTCTACATAAGGTCTGTTGGGGAAGTGACTCTATAGGTAAAAGCCGTTTGACTTTGGGAAGGTTTCTAAACCCCTTAAAGCCCCAATTTCATCATCTATAAATTGGGTCCACAATCTCTTCTCTACAACCTTTGGATCAGAAATATTTCAGATTTCAGAATTTTAAGATGTAGATAGTTCACACTGTTTATATATACTGTGTTTTATGTAGATGCCTCATTGCAGTTTGTGCAAATGCTCGATGATTATGCCATGTCTGCAGTGAAACATTGGGTGGTTCACACCAACTGGCATAAAGCCCATAAGTAGGCCTCACATCAATTCAGGTCAGATTTTGCTTTCAAGTGAGTTTGCCACAGATCCAGTACAACTCTTTCGTGTTTTGGAACTTTTTCGATTTCAGGGTTGTGGGCAGGGCTTGTGACCCGCAATACTTACCTCCTGGGGGTGTTATAAGGGTGGAATGTGACCACATCTCTGCGCCCGTGGGAACAGGCTCTCATTATCTCTTTTCCCACCCACTCCTGCTTTGGATGAGGCTCAACCCTGATCTTGGGACCCAGCCTGTGCATCTAAGGCCACCATCTGGTCCTCATAATTTCTTTCCGTCCCTCCTTCCCTCCCAGCCTTGAGCAACAGCTCCAGTCCCCAAACTGACTATTGGGGAGGTTTTAAAGGCAGCTGTATAACCAGCTGAAACTTCGGTCCAGAGAGCTACTTGGCACGTAGTGAGTGTTCCGTGTTGAGCACCATCACAGCTGTGTTACTACTACTGGTGGCAGGATTATTGTCTTTCTATCCCAGATGCCAACGCCCGGCATGGTTCCATTTTTAAGGAGAATGTGCATCCTGAGTGGCATCTTCCTGTCAACACAAAAGCATAGAAAAATGAAAGATCTGGGAACAGTAAACAAATGGCTGCCTTTTCAGGAGAGAGTACAGGTAAAGAAATGAACATGCAAGTTTGCCTTCATGGTCATCTGTGTCTTGGCTGTCATCACACCACTGCTTCTAACGATTACAGAAAGAGCACTGGAAATTGGCCATTTGGGTCATCATCTCTGACTCTTAGGCAGAACCACAGAGAAGCACACTCTTATAAGAGCTCTTGGAACATTTTTAATTGACTGAAGAACCATCAAAACTTTATCAGTGAGGGGCTCTCCTTTCTTCTTTACACCAGTAATTTCTTATACTTGGGAAATGTGGCATTGAAAAGTCTCAAACACTCCTGGCAGCCTCCAAAGGAGGCAAAAAGTGATGTCAGCCCTGAAACCAGCATAGCTTCTGTGTTTCCATCTCTCCTCCGTAACCAAGAAGGCTGAGAGTTTCTATGTGCTGCCATTTCAACCATTTCAAATTGGAATTCTGATGGAAATTTCATTTTTTTTACCTGTCCCCTCTACTGGAACTGATTGCTAACTTTTCCTTTTTTTTTTTTTTTTTTTTTGGTCATCACCACTGAACCAAATTCTAAACTTTATAAGCATAGGACAGACCAGCAAAGGATAGTTAGGGAATTTAAAGAAGGAGAAACAGAGAGTTCAAAATGTTTCATCAACGCTAACAAGATTTCCTGAGAGCACTCATGATTGACAGAAATTTTCAAGAGCACATTCACAAATGAGTCTATGTAGGTGAGGCCAAACCTTCCTGTGCCAAGAAGCCCTAATTTGTTGCATACCAACAAAAAAAGTATCTAAAAGCCCATTGATTTAATCTCATTAATGGTTTAACCCCCAAAAGCACTGATGTGAGAAGTTTTCCACAAATTTGCTTCTAAATAAAAAGAACAATCAAATTTAGAATTAAGCAGATTGCCTTAGTCTGCCATTTAAAAACAGCACAAGTAATCTAATTAACTAAATTTATTAGGAGTAAATGTGAATGAACTCAGAAAATTGAATCTGGGGACTAGCACTGGTACAGTCTCTGCATTAACACCTCAGAGAGCAAAGCTAGATAAAAAGTCTTTTTCTTTCCAAAGCCTGAACATACATTAAATAAAACAAAGGATGATGTGCAAATAAAAGAAACCGCATTGGTTCCCACAGCATCTTACACCAGAGTCAATAATACCTATTGGAAGCAACGGACCTATTTTTATAGGGCTTATGTGTCTACATATGTCCTTACTCGTGGCATTAGGCTTAAGTAGATCTTTCTACTATTTGGGAAGCATTTGGAACTTAAAAAAAAAAAAATTCTCTAACTTCCCATTGCGGGTTCAGATTTATGGTTTAAATTTTGTCTACATGGTGATTGTCCAGGATAAGAAGTTAGCATCTCGCTATAAGAGAGGGGCGAGGTAAAGAAGGGAAATGACATTTCAAAGGCTGGATTGGGAGAAATCTTACTGCTTCTTTCATGTTTATAAAATCAACTCTTCTTTGATTACTGGCATTGTCCTATAAGCCCACAACACTGTCATTCGGGTAACAGGAAAAGGGAACTCACTTTAGGCCAGATTATTTTATTTTATTTTTTTAAAGATTTTATTTATTTATTTGCCAGAGAGAGAGAGAGAGAGAGAGAGAAAGAGTACAAGCAAGGGGAGCAACAAGCAGAGGGAGAAGCAGCCTCCCTGCTCACGCGGGACTAGATCCTAGGACCCTGGGATCATGACCTGAACTGAAGGCAGATGCTTAACCAACTGAGTCACCCAGGTGCCCGATTTTATTTTATTTTTTTTTAAAGATTTATTTATTTATTTGAGACAGAAAAAGAGAGAGAGACAGCAGGGGGTAGGGACAAAGGGAGAGGAAGAGGGACAATCCTCAAGCCGACTCCCTATTGGTCTTGAAATCCCCCCGATGGGGGCTCAATCTCACAACCCTGAGATCATGAGCCAAGCCAAATCAAGAGTCAGATGCTTAACCGACTGAGCCACCCAGGCATTCCAAGGCCAGATTCTTGATATAAGTACTGCTGCCAAACTCCCACAGCCCTGGGGGGCAGAGGGGACTATTATTGTCCCACTTCACAAATGAGGAAGCTGAGGCCCAGAGATTCTAGGTCACTTACCCTGTTTCATTCACCTAGTAAATGATGAAATTGAGATGCATGTCCTTATTTGTCTAAATTCAAAGACTGTCTTTTATTAAAAACTATTCAATGAATACTTGTATGAATCGTTGTAGTCTACTTAAACAGTCCAATTTTTACGTCTAATAACATCTATAACCAATGGTTTTCTACTATCAAATCCAGTTTTTCTTTTCCTACACTACTTTTATCTTCACTACAGTCTTGGGTGTTGGGAGAAGGACAGTCATCATTCTTATTTTACAAACGAAGAGCCTGAGACACAGTGAGTTTAAGTAACATACTTAAAATCAATCACACATTTATAAATAAACATGGATCTCGAACCCAGATGGGTGAACTCAAATCCCAAGCTTTGCACTACCCTCCACTGCCTCCTGTATCCCGGAAAACAAAACACGAATAGAGAGCTAAAGTCTGTCTTCTGGCCTCTGATACCTAACTACGACCAGGTCTCTAAGACTGTGACTATTTGGAGAAGAAAAATAACTATACAGCAAGTGCTTGATTACTTAATTCGAACTGGAAAGAGACGGTCCATCATTTGGTGGTCTGTTGATTTAGACAAGAAGTAGATTATAATTTGGGCAGCCCAACGAACATTCTCGCAGGACACGTTAGTCTGGTCCTCCTAGCGTGGCACAACATTTCTACTGTAAATTTTCCTTTTGGTTTTTTCTGTATAGCCTCTGGGTTACAATTTAATCTCACCTTTGCTTGGCCCTTCAGGGACCCTGGGTCACTTTCCTGATTTACAGGGAAAGTATTAAGCCTCATTTTTCTTCAACTGAAAGACCAAAGCCATCAGAGCAGAGACAACAGGGATGTGACAAGGCCGTGAGGCAATTACGTGTCCCTCTCCCGTGTACCTGCCGGAATGCTTATGTGAAATTGGGAAAGGACAAGATGTCCTTCTTCCTGTGAAGTCTCTACTGATCACAGAAACAGATTCAAATAATCTTTTCCGTTTTGCTCCTCTGGGCTGCTTGGCTTTGTAAACTGTCAGCAAAGCCGTCAAAGTGGGAAGCCAGATATTGCCAGCTCTATGGGCGGATGCCGCCCAAATCATGCGTATGTGATGGCAGGCGCAGAGGCCGGAGCAAACAAGAGCAGACCGTGTTGCTGCAATATTCCTGAATTCCCCAGGCTAATTAGGCCTTCACATTGTCTTATAACAGCGAACAAAAAACAGCTACTTGGAGATTCTGTTAGAAGCTCTATGCTTGCGAGACACATGAAATTGCCCAGGTGTTGCTGTGGGTAAAAGGAAACCTTCGTCTCCTCTCTTGATTTGGGATCATTAGCTTTCTGTTTTACAGCAAATCATCTACTGTTCTCATCTCCAGAATGAGATGCAAGAGAAGCCCTTTCATCAGCCCCAGGGACAGCATTGTCAGCCACAGTGGCTGAATGCTCCCCATTGCATCAGGGAAGGAAGTGCTCGAGTGCTCACAGGGCAGGCAGGAGGAGAGAGAAGCAAAGCACCTGGCTGCTTTGTGGGGAGTCCTGAGTCTGTGCCTGGCCCGGGAAGAAAGAACCAGATGCCTGATTTTGCTTTATCTTTCCATCCACCCTGTGGAATAGGTCGGACTATTATCCCCATTTTACAGATTGAGGAAACTGAGGCTTGCCCAACATCAGAGTGAGTGGTGAAAAATCTTTGGATTGTTTTATGATGAGTAACGTAAAAAGGTACCCTGCAGGTACAAATTTTCTTCTTCCATGTGAAGTCTCGCTCTTCGAAGTGTAAATTTCTTACCATGGAAACCACATTCTTTTTATTCCACAATATTTTAGGTAGACTCATTGAATCATTTCATTTCCTACATTAGCCTTCATTTACCTTAAAATCCATATTCAGGCACCCATATCAGGGTGGCTCAGTCAGTTAAGCATCTGCCTTTGGCTCGGGTCATGGTCCCGGGATCCTGGGATGGAGCCCTGCCTCGGGCTCCCTGCTCAGCAAAGAGCCTGCTTCTCCCTCTCCCTCTGCTGCTCACCTTGCTGTGCTCTCTCACTCGCTCTCTCTGTCAAATAAATAAATAAAATCTTTAAAAAAATCCATATTCAATAGAACAAATACAACGTATAACTAAGAAATGATTTAAAAGCTTGCACTGATTACCCTGACTGGTGTGACACCATAACCAAATATATAACAGGCCATCATAGTCAGAAAATATTATTCCCATATGCGTGCAGTCAAATGGCATTCAGCAAGTAGTTGAGTGGCTACTAAGTACCAGACCTGTGTTAGATGGTAGAGATTCACTGGTAAAAAGGTAACATTTTTTTTAATGGTCTTTATACAGAAAACATACTTTAGAAAAAAATATCACTTACATATAAATAATTTTGTGTTTCTGAAGCTGAAATATGAAATGAAAAGACCCTAGTGGTCATTTTTTGTATTTTAATCTTTCACTTAAGAGAGCACAAAATGTGCATTACATAAAACAGTTGCATACGAACAATTCTATTAGAGAAAAAAAATGCCCATCACATCCCTTAAGGAGTAGTTATTGAAAAAAATTAATGAACAAATGAATAATAAAAAGGTAAGCTTCTAATATGATTACCATTGATAAATAACATCCAGCAATGCTTTTGATATGTTCCAGAGCCATACGTCAGACTCTTCATTTTCAGCTTGACAGCATCTAAAACAGGATTCACAGCAAACAGCAACATTTTGTTGTACATATGCTGAGTGTACACTTGACTATCTCTGGAGACAATACCTTTTACCAGATGATGTTTTTCTGATACAGTTTGAGCTCTGCAGTGAGGAGCACAGTTCAGTTATTTCCCAGTTTGCAAGGGAAAGCGTTAGGAAAAAGAGATACAGACTAGTGATTTCTGTTACCCACAGAGATACACCGAAAAGCATGGATACAATGTTCAACTGCTTAGTGGATTTTTTGAATTATTTTTCAAGACTTCTCTGAGCACACCTCAATTTAGAAGAATAGCCATGAGACCTCCAATTAGAACTATAATTAAATGTCATTTGGGGACTAATAACCAAGGCTTGAATCATTATCTGGGTTGATGACAGTGGGGGAAGGTTGAGGTTGCCCCGTTCAGCTTCTGGTCAGAAATGCCAGCTGGTCATTATACTGAAGTAAATTTCATGCACCAATGTATTTATTGCTGCTATAAACTGAAAATATGAAAGGAAGAAAAAGTAGGGAGCTATTGATTGCATGATAGGCCTTGGAGGTTCAGTTTGCTATCCATTATTCCTCGATAACAAATGTACCTTTTGGTTTTATCCAATCCAACTGGTTATCCTCATTGCCAATCTTTTGTGAAGATGAGCATAAAATAAAAATACGTTTACAATTTTTTGTATCTGCTTATAAAGGTATGGCTTTTCACCTCGGAGCAAAGGTCCAGCCCCAAACCTCTCTCATAGTGGAATGCTGAAGGCATTTAGGACTTGGGATCTGGCTCTTGAGACATTTGGGCGGTTTTGCTGTCCTGATTTCCCTGCAAAAGATGGGAATTCTAGACTAACTCTTGAGCTAACAAATTATTTAGCTATGATAGGTCTAGAAATGGTCCTCTCTGGGGGTAAATTTTTGAGAGAGCTTTATACTTTTTTTGTTTTACTTTTAGATTTTAGAATCACACAGAAAATTAAAACCTGCCTTTAGCAGATTTTTCTCTTAGCCCAGTATGGGGTTTTTTTGGTGCATGTTGGGCTCTAGAACTTAAGCCACAACTGAAAATCCACTGTTTCTAGGCTGTTCTGTTCAGAAGTCAGGAATGGGAACGCATGGCAGGAAAATGGCTACAGCAATTGGAATAACTTGAGGTTAGAATAGCATTGAAGAGGGCGCCTGGGTGGCTCAGACGTTAAGCGTCTGCCTTCGTCTCAGGTCATGATCCCAGGGTCCTGGGATCGAGCCCCACATCAGGCTCCCTGCTCAGTGGGAAGCCTGCTTCTCCCTCTCCCACTCCCCCTGTGTTCCCTCTCTCGCTGTGTCTCTCTCTGTCAAATAAATAAAATCTTAAAAAAAAAAACACAACAGAATAGCACTGAAGAACATCATGTAAAAGAAGCAAAAATTAAAAAAAAATACTATGCTTATTTATAAATAAATGAAGTGAGCAAGCGTGGATTTATGCTGCTGTGAGGTCAGGGAAGAAAGGGGCTTTTGTATAAATAGGAAGACGTTGAGGAAGTTGGAACATAAAGGCAGTGGGAGGATTTGATCAGTTCAGCAGCTGGCTCATGGCTTTGTAGGACCTATTTTGGCAAATCTGGCATATGTGGTCATGCGTCAGGCTGGACTTTATGGGGAGTCCTATATTTACCAGGTAAGTGACCAGATGTCTTTGCCAATGTGTAATAATTTCTGACGAAGGGATTTAAAATTCAGCCATGCCTCCCAAAATAGGAAGCCGGCTCTTCTTGCTTTAAAGGAAATTTATGGATAATTCAAGATAAGCCATCTGTGCACTAAGAAATACACATCCTACAGATGGTGAGAATTATAGGATACATAATACTGTTAATAATAGCATCATGTTCTGATGTATTGTATGAGAAATATATGTATATGTGTGCATTGGGTCCATTAAGGTGGCATTTTATATTTATACACTGTAATTAGACTCCATCTCTGATATAATGCTAGACACATAGTAGGCTATCAATAAGTCTGGAAGGAAGGCAGGTAGGAGGGGGGTGAATGGAGGGAAGGAAGGAAGGAAGGAAGGAAAGAGTGAGTTTTAGGGTTATCTTATTATGTGTTATACTTTAGGAGTATCTGTTATGTGTATTAATTAAAATTAAATATGCTAGACCATGTAACTGAGCAAATTTGGGTCTGACTGATTTGACAAAGGGGAGGAAGCAGAGGCAGATGTTTTGTGTAGCCAGGTCCTCTCCTCCCATCATAATATGACTCTGATCTTTACCTCTGTTCCCAGTACCTCAGGGCCAAAAGTGGGCAGAGATGAGGATGCAGACCCAGACCCTTCCAGGGTGGGTGTGGGCAGGAACCAGGAGGTCTCCTGCATCCTGAGATTGCAGTTACCTGAACTCATTTTGAAAGGAGGAGCCAATTCCTTCTTCCCATTGTGACTGCCTCAGTGTATATGTAGTAATTTTGATTCATTTTATATCCTATTTTGACTAGTTTTGTTTTAAATCCACGTGGCATGCTAAGCCTGCTGTGTGGTTACCTGTTAAATTTTCAGGAAATTGGGGAGCCAGCTGTTCAACACAGCATTTATTAAAAATTAAGTTACCTACACTTGCAATTAAACAACTTGTATTTAAAAACAAAGGTAATGAATATTCAAACTCATTCCTCGAATTCCTGCATTTTACCAGGATCCGTGCCCTTGAGGTTGTGTGCTTCGGTCATATCTGTAGAGGGGAGATACCTTAAAACATGAGGCTACTGTGTTGGTCTTCCCAACTCTGCATTCATTCCGTGATGTCACAGGGGTAGCCCGAAATTTGCTGTGGTAGCAGCATTCACGTTGCAGAAATCGTAAATGCTCCAAGTCAGGGTTTTCTTTTTGTGAGAGGAGGATGGTGGTTGAACTTCTACCAGCACCCTGCCGAGTAGACATCTTGTTTTTCATTGCATCTGTATCTACCACTTCCTGTCTGTGGCACTACATCCTGCTTCTATTAGGTAACCACCCTTTCCCTCTTTATGTGGTTTGAGGGAGACTTCAAATTATACTACCCCATTCCTTGATCACAGATACAAGAACATGACCTAGGTTTGGCAAATCAAAATTACCCTTCCCCTTGACCATAGTGATAAGCCCATAGGGATGAGCATGTGACCTAGGCCAAACCACTTAGTACTTCCCTGAGAATTTGCTAGATGGATGCTGGGAAAATTAAGGCTTCTCTTTTTGTTCTGGAGTAGCTAAGCTGGGATGGTGTAAGCCCAAGGTTGCCTGTGGCCATGTTTCCCCCAATATCCACATCACACTTAAGCAGCCAGTCCCTATTATAAGGACCGGAAGGCAGCCATGGAGAGCAGCAAAACCCTGAGGCAGAGGACAAGCTGGTAATATCATTTGAGCCCTTGGGGCCAGACGGGCCTTTCATCCATATTATTTCCAGGTATGAAAGTCAATAAATTCCTGGTTTTGCTTCAGCTCCTTTGAGTTGGGTTTCCATCACTTGCAACTAAAAATCCTGGCTAATCCGGTTGATTTGGGATGATCCACTTCTCTCTTGTTGACTCTCTGTTTTCCTGGTTCATCAGTGATATGTATGTATGAACTGTATGTTGATACTGTAAAATTAATCTAGAGGAAAAAAAAAGTCATTCTAGAAAACCAGATGCAGTCTTTCAGGAAATCCATAAATCTCTCTTAACTAGAACTTCCAAGGTTTTGCTGCCACCATGGGGTTTGGGGTCATAAAATGCAGAGGTTTATCACCTTTAAACTCAGTCTGCCAAGAAGAAACAAGATTCCGACTCTATAATTCATTAGTGTTGCTCCAGCAGAAGAGCTGTATAATGGTGGGAATGGAATATCTCTTGAAATGCAATTTCCATGAAAGGACTGGTTGGCTGGGGGCACCTGGGTGGCTCAGTTGTTAAGCGTCCACCTTCGGCTCAGGTCATGATCCCAGGGTCCTGGGATGGAGCCCCGCATCCGGCTTCCTGCTCCGTGGGAAGCCTGCTTCTCCCTCTCCCACTACCCCTGCTTGTGTTCCCTCTCTTGCTGTGTCTCTCTCTCTGTCAAAAAATAAATACATAAATAAATAAAATCTTTTTTAAAAAAAAGGACTGGTTGGATGGCTGTCTTGATTAAGTTACAGAAGCTGAAGCTTGCTACATTATTCGCAGTAGAACTGATTGATTGGTATAAGAAAAGAAATAAAAAAGAATAAAGAAAAAGAAAAACTGAGAGAAAAGAAAAATGAGGGGAAAAAAAAGACCAGAAACTAGCTTAACTTCCTGTGACTTCATCCTGTCTAGCTGTCCCTCTATGTAGGAATAGTGCCACGCTGGGATTCAGTGTTGGCTTCTACGGTTGGTAAGTTGGACACTTAGTAGGGGCAGTAGCCATGTTAGCCTTGGGGAAGTAAAAAAAAAATTACATGGTTAAGATGCCCAAGTTAGGATTGTATGAAACCTCTTTGCCCAGCCACCCTGATGCTTCTTTTTTTAAAAAAAATTTTGTATTGTTATGTTAATCACCATACATTACATCATTAGTTTTTGATGTAGTGTTCCATGATTCATTGTTTGTGCGTAACACCCAGGGCTCTACGTAGAACGTGCCCTCTTTAATACCCATCACCAGGCTAACCCATCCCCCCATGCCCCTCCCCTCTAGAACCCTCAGTTTGTTTTTCAGAGTCCATCATCTCTCATGGTTTGTCTCCCCCTCCGATTTACTCCCCTTCATTCTTCCCCTCCTGCTATCTTCTTCTTTTTTGTTCCTTAACATATATTGCATTATTTGTTTCAGAAGTATAGATCTGTGATTCGTCTTGCACAATTCACAGCGCTCACGATAGCACATACCCTCCCCAATGTCTATCACGCAGCCACCCCATCCCTCCCACTCCTCCACTACTCTAGCAACCCTCAGTTTGTTTCCTGAGATTAAGAATTCCTCATATCAATGAGGTCATATGATACATGTCTTTCTCTGATTGACTTATTTCACTCAGCATAACACCCTCCAGTTCCATCCACGTCGTTGCAAATGGCAAAATCTCATTCCTTCTGATGGCTGCATAATATTCCATTGAGTATATATACCACATCTTCTTTATCCATTCATCTGTCGATGGACATCTTGGCTCTTTCCACAGTTTGGCTATTGTGGACATTGCTGCCATAAACATTGGGGTGCACGTACCCCTTCGGATCCCTACATTTGTATCTTTGGGGTAAATACCCAGTAGTGCAATTGCTGGATCCTATGGTAGCTCTATTTTCAACTGTTTGAGGAATCTCCATAATGTTTTCCAGAGTGGTTGCACCAGCTTGCATTCCCACCAAGAGTGTAGGAGGGTTCCCCTTTCTCCGCATCCCCGCCACCATCTCTCGTTTCCTGACTTGTTACTTCTAGCCATTCTGACGGGTGTGAGGTGGTATCTCATTGAAGTTTTGATTTGTATTTCCCTGATGCCGAGCGATGTTGAGCACTTTTTCATGTGTCTGTTGGCCATTTGGATGTCTTCTCTGGAAAAATGTCTGTTCATGTCTTCTGCCCATTTCTTGATTGGATTATTTGTTCTTTGGGTGTTGAGTTTGATAAGTTCTTTATAGATTTTGGATACTAGCCCTTTATCTGATATGTCATTTGCAAATATATTCTCCCATTCTGTCGGTTGTCTTTTGGTTTTGTAGACTGTTTCTTTTGCTGTGCAAAAGCTTTTTATCTTGATGAAATCCCAATAGTTCATTTTTGCCCTTGCATCCCTTGCCTTTGATGATGTATCTAGGAAGAAGTTGCTGCGGCTTAGGTCGAAGAGGTTGCTGCCTGTGTTCTCCTTTAGGACGTTGATGGACTCCTGTCTCGCATTTAAGTCTTTCAACCATTTGGAGTCTATTTTTGTGTGTGGTGTAAGGAAATGGTCCAGTTTCATTCTTCTGCATGTGGCTGTCCAATTTTCCCAACACCATTTGTTGAAGAGACTGTCTTTTTTCCATTGGGCATCGTTTCCTGCTTTGTCAAAGATAAGTTGACCATAGAGTTGAGGGTCCATTTCTGGGCTCTCAATTCTGTTCCATTGATCTATGTGTCTGTTTTTGTGCCAGTACCATACTGTCTTGATGATGACAGCTTTGTAATAGATCTGGAAGTCCGGAATTGTGATGCCACCAGCTTTGCTTTTCTTTTTCAACATTCCTCTGGCTATTCGGGGTCTCTTCTGGTTCCATACAAATTTGAGGATTATTTGTTCCATTTCTTTGAAAAAAGTGGATGGTATTTTGATGGGGATTGCATTGAATGTGTAGATTGTTCTAGGTAGCATTGACATCTTCACAATGTTTGTTTTTCCAATCCATGAGCATGGAACATTTTTCCATTTCTTTGTGTCTTCCTCAATTTCTTTCATGAGTATTTTATAGTTTTCTGAGTACAGATCCTTTGCCTCTTTGGTTAGATTTATTCCTAGGTATCTGATGGTTTTGGGTGCAATTGTAAATGGGATCGACTCCTTAATTTGTCTCTCTTCTGTCTTGTTGTTGGTGTATAGGAATGCCACTGATTTCTGTGCATTGATTTTATATCCTGCCACTTGACTGAATTCCTGTATGAGTTCTAGCAGTTTTGGGGTGGAGTCTTTTGGGTTTTCCACATACAGGATCATATCATCTGCAAAGAGTGAGAGTTTGACTTCCTCTTTGCCGATTTGGATGCCTTTGATTTCTTTTTGTTGTCTGATTGCTGTGGCTAGGACTTCTAATACTATGTTGAATAGCAGTGGTGAGAGTGGACATCCCTGCCACGTTCATGACCTTAGGGGGAAAGCTCTCAGCTTTTCCCCATTGAGAATGATATTTGCTGTAGGTTTTTCATAGATGGCTTTTATGATATTGAGGTATGTACCCTCTATCCCTATACTCTGAAGAGTTTTGATCAAGAAAGGATGCTGTACTTTGTCAAATGCTTTTTCTGCATCTATTGAGAGGATCATATGATTCTTGTTCTTTCTTTTGTTAATGTATTGTATCACGTTGATTGATTTGTGGATGTTGAACCAGCCTTGCAGCCCAGGGATAAATCCCACTTGGTCATGGTGAATAATCCTTTTAATGTACTGTTGGATCCTATTGGCTAGTATTTTGGTGAGAATTTTTGCGTCCATGTTCATCAAGGATATTGGTCTGTAATTCTCCTTTTCGATGGGGTCTTTGTCTGGTTTTGGGATCAAGGTAATGGTGGCCTCATAAAATGAGTTTGGAAGTTTTCCTTCCATTTCTATTTTTTCGAACAGTTTCAGGAGAATAGGTATTAATTCTTCTTTAAATGTTTGGTAGAATTCCCCTGGGAAGCCATCTGGCCCTGGGCTTTTTTTTTGTTGGGAGATTTTTGATGACTGCTTCAATTTCCTTAGTGGTAATAGGTCTGTTCAGGTTTTCTATTTCTTCCTGGTTCAATTTTGGTAGTTGATACATCTCTAGGAATGCACCCATTTCTTCCAGGTTATCTAATTTGCTGGCATAGAGTTGCTCATAATATGTTCTTATAATTGTTTGTATTTCTTTGGTGTTGGTTGTGATCTCTCCTCTTTCATTCATGATTTTGTTGATTTGGGTCCTTTCTCTTTTCTTTTTGATCAGTCTGGCCAGGGGTTTATCAATCTTGTTAATTCTTTCAAAGAACCAGCTCCTAGTTTCGTTGATCTGTTCTACTGTTCTTTTGGTTTCTATTTCATTGATTTCTGCTCTGATCTTTATGATTTCTCTTCTCCTGCTGGGTTTAGGCTTTATTTGCTGTTCTTTCTCCAGCTCCTTTAGGTGTAGGGTTAGGTTGTGTATTTGAGACCTTTCTTGTTTCTTGAGAAAGGCTTGTGTTGCTATATGCTTTCCTTTAGGACTGCATTTGCTATATCCCAAAGATTTTGAACAGTTGTGGTTTCATTTTCATTGGTTTCCATGAATTTTTTAAATTCTTCTTTAATTTCCTGGTTGACCCATTCATTCTTTAGTAGGATGCTCTTTAGCCTCCATGTATTTGAGTTCTTTCCGACTTTCCTCTTGTGGTTGAGTTCTAGTTTCAAAGCATTGTGGTCTGAAAATATGCAGGGAATAATCCCAGTCTTTTGGTACCAGTTGAGACCTGATTTGTGACCTAGGATGTGATCTATTCTGCAGAATGTTCCATGGACACTAAGAGAAGAATGTGTATTCTGTTGCTTTGGGATAAATGTTCTGAATATGTCTGTGAAGTTCATTTGGTCCAGTTTGTCCTTTAAAGTCCTTATTTCCTTGTTGATCTTTTGCTTAGATGATCTGTCCATTTCAGTCAGGGGTGTGTTAAAGTCCCCCACTATTATTCTATTGTTGTCGATATGTTTCTTTGCTTTTGTTATTAATTGCCTTATATAATTGGCTGCTCCCATGTTAGGGGCATAGATATTTACAATTGTTAGATCTTCTTGGTGGATAGACCCTTTAAGTAGGATATAGTGTCCTTCCTCATCTTTTATTACAGTCTTTGTTTTAAAATCTAATTGGTCTATTATAAGGATTGCCACCCCAGCTTTCTTTTGGTGTCCATTAGCATGGTAAATGGTTTTCCACCCCCTCACTTTCAATCTGGGGGTATCTTTGGGTCTAAAATGAGTCTCTCGCAGACAGCATATTGATGGGTCTTGTTTTTTAATCCAATCTGATAGCCTGTGTCTTTTGATTGGGGCATTTAGCCCATTTACATTCAGGGTAACTATTGAAAGATATGAATTTAGTGCCATTGCATTGCCTGTAAGGTGACTGTTACTGTATATTGTCTGTGTTTCTTTCTGGTCTATGCTGCTTTTAGGCTCTCTCTTTGCTTAGAGGACCCCTTTCAATATTTCTTGGAGGGCTCGTTTCGTGTTTGCAAATTCCTTTAGTTTTTGTTTGTCCTGGAAGCTTTTTATCTCTCCTTCTATTTTCAATGACAGCCTAGCTGGATATAGTATTCTTGGCTGCATATTTTTCTCGTTTAGTTCTCTGAAGATATCATGTCCGTCCTTTCTGGCCTGCCAGGTCTCTGTGGATAGGTCTATTGCCAATCTAATGTTTCTACCATTATAGATTACATATCTCTTCTCCCGAGCTGCTTTCAAGATTTTCTCTTTGTCACTGAGACTCGTAAGTTTTACTATTAGATGTCGGGGTGTTGACCTATTTTTATTGATTTTGAGAGGGGTTCTCTGTGCCTCCTGGATTTTGATGCCTGTTTCCTTCCCCACATTAGGGAAGTTCTCTGCTATAATTTGCTCCAATATACTTTCTGCCCCCTCTCTCTTTCTTCTTCTTCTGGGATTCCAATTATTCAAATGTTGTTTCATCTTATCGTATCGCTTATCTCTCGAATTCTGCCCTCGTGATCCAGTAGTTGTTTACCTCTCTTTTTCTCAGCTTCTTTCTTTTCCATCATTTGGTCTTCTATATCGGTAATTCTCTCTTCTGCCACATTTATCCTAGCAGTTAGTGCCCCCATTTTTGATTGCACCTCATAATAGACTTTTTGATTTCGACTTGGTTAGATTTTAGTTCTTTTATTTCTCCAGGAAGGGTTTCTCTAATACCTTCCATGCTCTTTTCAAGCCCAGCTAGTATCCTTAAAATCATGATTCCGAACTCTAGGTCCGACATCGTACTAATGTCCGTATTGAGTAAGTCCCTGGCAAGACGGTACTACCTCTTGTTCTTTTTGCTGAGGTGAATTTTTTTGTCTTGTCATTTTGTCCAGAGGAGAATAGATGAATGAGAGAAAATGCTAACAGGGTAACAACGTCCCCAGAAAATATGCTCTAAACAAATCGGAAAAGACCTGAAACCAGGGGAAAAGAAAGGGAAAGAAAGAAAAAGAAGGAGAAAAAAAAAAGATAAAGAGAGGAACAAACAAAAACAGAACAAAACAAAAAAAAAAACAGAATATGATCAAATATGATCAGGCTAGTGCATAGATCAGTGCCACATATTAGAATTTGGGTGTATTTTGGTCTGTTAGAAGAAAGTGCCTTCTAAAATTTTAAAGAAAGAAAGACTTATATATGTACAAAATAAGGGTTGATACAATGAAGGGATGGAATATGACTGTAAAGATGAAAATTATAAAAGATTTTATAAAAGGAATTGATAAGATAAGAAGTTGTTTGAAAAAATAAAGAAGATTTAAAAAAAAAAAAGAAAAGGGAGACAATGTGATCAGGCAGGAGACTAGAGCAAAGCCATACACTAGTGATTAGGGTATATTTTGATCTGTTAGAAGAAATTGTATCTCAAAATTTTAAAGAGAGAACAACTTAATTATATATGCCAAAAATAAGGGTAACTACTATGAAAGGATAGCATATGACTCTAAAAATGAAAAATAAAAATGTTTTTTTAAAAAAGGGATTGATAAGATATTGGTTGGAAAAGGGAAAAAGAAAAATTCAAAAAAAGAAACCATTAAAAAAATTAACTTTGAAAGACTAATGAATCATGGTAAAAAAGCCATGAATTCTATGTGCAGTCTTCCCCTAGCGCTGGAGTTCTGCCCTTCTCACTGATCGGTAAACTTGGTCTTGGCTTGCTGGCTGTTCTTGCTGATCTTCTGGGGGAGGGGTCTGTTGCTGTGGTTCCCAAATGTCTTTGCCGGAGGCGGAATTGCCCCGCCCTTGTCGGTCCGGGCTAAGCAAGCTGCTCGGGTTTGCTCTCAGGAGCTTTTGTTCCCTGCAAGCTCTCAGCACAGCTATGGAGGATGAGAGTGAAAATGGTGGCTTCCTAGTCTCCGCCCGGAGGAGCCGAGAACTTGGGGCCCCGCTCCCCAGTGCGCCCCCAGAGAAAAGCAGTCAGTCACTCCCATCTCCGTGGTCTCTGGCCGCACTCCGTGCTCACCCGGCCTGTGACCGAGCATTTCTATCTCTGGCACCCGACCCCGTGTGGAGTCTCCAAACCCAGCAGATCCCTGTGGTGCGCTCCCGTGCCGCTCCTCCCTGGGGATGAAGGGGAGTCTCTCCAGCTCTGCCGCTTGTTGGGTCCCTGCTAGAGGAGCAGTGGCCCGACTGGGCCGCGGATCACAGTTTATGGCAACCCTGAGCTGAGAGCCCGTGCCTCGGCTCCGTCTCTGCAGCCGGCTTCCCCGCTCCGATACCTGGGAGCTCTGCCGCACTCAGATACCCCTGGTCTTTCTGTGACCCCGAGGGTCCTGAGTCCACACTGTCCCGCGAGGCTTCCACCCGCCGCTTAGCCACTGGAGCGATGTCCCTCAGCGGAGCCAACTTCTAAAAGTTCCGATTTTGTGCTCTGCGACTCTAGCACTTGCCAGAAGCGGCCGATGGAGGCCCCCTCCCCGCCATCTATCCTCCTGAATATCGCCTCGGATTCACTTCGCCACACGTCCTACCTTCCAGTAAGTGGTCGCTTTTCTGTTCAGAGAGTTGTGGCTATTCTTTTCTTCGATCTCCTGTTGAGTTCATAGGTGTTCAGAATGGTTTGATCCCTATTCAGCTGAATTCCTGAGACCAGACAAAATCCAGGTCTCCTACTACTCTGCCATCTTGCTCCGCCCTCCACCCTGATGCTTCTTGAATAGGTGATGTGACATGGCTTTGGTGGCAGTGATAGAAATTATGTGTAGGCTCACAGAGACCTCTTAATGGAAGTGTCCTGTGCTCACTGCCAGTGGTGTTACTTACTGCTAGTAGTGACACCTCCCACCTAAGGGGAGCATCAGAGTGGTCATCACCAGACTAGTTTTGTACCATGATTTTAGATATTAGACTTCACTGCATAATACTGAGGACTTCAGACTTCCCAGACACTTTGTGAGCTAGTCAAAAGACCTTCAATAAATTTTTTTCCCCACTGAAATTCTGTTACTCATATTTAAGCTTCTTGACCAACTCACTGGGGCATCATAGCATCAAGGTCATGGTTAGGAAGGCAGTGATGAGCATTAAGGCCAACATGGGGGGTGAGGTTCAAAATGGAGGAGTAAGGAAATCATCAGAGATTAGGGTGGGATGTGTGTGTGGACTGTGTTTAGATGTGTAGCTCAAGCAGAAAGCCCTGAGCAGCCTACTGAAATCCTACCTGCCTTAGGGAGTGGGTCCAATGGCTCAAAACTCCGGGCCACACTAAAACACAGGATGTTCAGACTTTTCCAGACAATAGAAATTAGAAAGTGGAAAAGCTTCATAATGAATATGGTAATTTTTCCCAGAACTGGTATTTTAGCTGGAAATATGTAATTGTGGTAATACATCTGTTGAACTTCAAATGAGGCAGATAATAGGGTATAAAAGGTCATATTACTCATCACATACAATCTCTGTTCCAAAACACACTGCTCAGAGCAAAACTGTTCTAGAAGATACTATTGTAGGTTTCCTATCTTAGGAGGTAAAAATATAAATAATTTGCATTTTTTGTTAAGTGAACATTTCCTTGGAAAGCATCCATTCATCATCATCTCTCCTTGGATTATTTAAATTTGGATGAATTACCGTCATAAAATAGAAATCATTACCTAATTTTTTTTCTTATTAATATGTGGCACTTAATAGCACTTTTTCATCAGATAATGCTTTCTCCAGCCATTTATTCCTAATTAATTGTTTCAGTTTACCATATTCTTGAATCATGTTACTCTCTATCTTTTTTTTTTATTAATTATATTCTAAATGATCATCTGGAGGCACCACTATTTCATCTCCACTTAGAGGATTTTTCTGTTTACCATTAATGGTTTGTGGTCATCTTTTTGTATTTTGCAGAGCAGGAGGTGATGAAGGTGATGCAGATGGAACTAGTCATCAGGTTTTGGGTGCCATGAAGAGC
The DNA here is from genome assembly GCF_037043125.1 of Eumetopias jubatus. Classification (NCBI taxonomy): domain Eukaryota; kingdom Metazoa; phylum Chordata; class Mammalia; order Carnivora; family Otariidae; genus Eumetopias; species Eumetopias jubatus. The sequence continues at coordinate 16,884,471 of NW_028274809.1, forward strand.
CCACTGACAGGGAGGCATTTTTTCCAGGAAAGGGAGTGGCTGTTTGCCCTGAAGACTTCCATTCTGTCCTGGGATTGTAGGAGAGTGTATGGGCTGGAAAGATTAAGTCATGAATAAGGTACAGCAACTTCTGGACAAATTAGATCCTCTGTGATTGACTGACCCACCTTTGTCACCTGGGACTCTGGTCCCTTCTGGCTCCTTCCTTATCAGAAGGACAAGCTTAACAACAATAAAACTCCCCCTGACTCTAGAATACCTATAGTTCAAAATCTGCATGAGAAAAAAAAAATATTCAGGGTGCTGGTGGTTAAGGACAAGAGCTTGAATGGAGAGGAATCCAGGTACTCTGAGAATCATCAGGAAAAGTAAATTATTTAGTAAGGTTTCTTTAATTTAGATAAGTGCAAAAATGTTCCCTTTTCTCGTCCTCCTCATTCTGCCTTTCTGTTATACGACTCATGTATTCTTTTTCAGAACTTTAGAGTGCCAAGCAAAAGCAATGGGCTAGCTAAGCTGTGGCTCTCCTGATAAAAACTACAGCCTGTAAAGTCCCATGTTTTACCCTGTGGGTCCCATCAGACCCCCACATTTGCGGTGATGTACAAAATATCACTTTCAACAATCAACTCACGGTAAAGTTATAAACCAAATGTTTGTTCCCTAACACTAGCATTCAAATGAGGTTGACTATAATGAAATATTGTCAGATATATGAGCTCAAGGATTTTCTGTCCTACTTCTGTTTCAGGTCTATTAAGTAATTGATGTTCACAACTGTATGCACAGAGGACCCATGGATATTTATGTGGTTGAACCAAAAGACTGCGAACAGACCTTCCAAACATAAGACAATGTATAATTTGAGATCATCCAACACGAACTTAATACTGGAAAAGCAACTGATGTTTTGCTAAGAATGTAGACTTCAAATCTACTGGTATACTTCTAAATCACAGGCAGAGTATTGAAATGGCCTTGGAGCTCTGCTTTCTGTGACTGCCTTTCCAGCACCATTTACTGTAGAATCTAGTGCAAAGACCACCCTTCTTAAACAACTGTTCCCAGCTTTAAGACAAGGAATCAGGTATCTCATCCTTGGGGGTGTAGTGAATGGTTGAGGTAACCACTGAAAAGTTATTTTTTAGTCCTGATGTTACTTGTGTGAGTGTAAAAACAATCCAGTGCTTTTACTCATTTGTTTGTTCAAATTACATTATCAGACACTGTCAGGACAATAGTTAGAATGATGGATTATGAATGGTCTCTCAAAAGTAGGTAGGTAGGTACATAGATATATAGTCAGGTGGATAAAATGGAAAAGGGCAATCATTGACCTCTATGTGGTCAGGAGAACAGGAAATGGAGGTATGTGCAGGCTACTACAAAAGCCATAGAGCAAAGCAGTTGGAGGTTTAGATTTGGGCTCAAATTCTGACTTTTCCACTTACCAACTGTGGTAACTTGAGGCAATTTCCCTGACCACTCTGGGCTTTAATTTCCTCATCTGTGAAAGACGAATAATAATCATTTTCACCTTACAGAGCCTTTTTGAGGATTAAGTCAGAACAGCTCTTCCCAAAGTGTGATCTTCTCAAAGTGTGGTCTGTGGCCTCCTGAGATCCCTGCAATCCTTTAAGGGTTCTGAAGGATCAAAACTATTTTCATAATTATGCGAAGACATATTTAACTTTTTCACTCTCCTTTTATAATAATCCTAAGCTATTAAATGCCTTTTCCTTCCTAGTCTTTCATGAGTGTACAGTGGAGTTTTTAAGAGGCCATCTGACATGTGCTATCTCAGCAGACTAAACACAGAAGATGGAAGAATCCAGATTTCTTCTATTAAGCCAGACATTAAGGAGATTTACAGAAATGTAAACAAAATTGCTCTTCACATTTTTTGTTTTGAAAAATACATTCTTTTTCATTAGAAAGTATTTATGTTAACATTTTATCATAATTCTCATCAGAAATTTATGATTTATCTCAATCATTATTTTTAAATGAATTGATGACTATTTTGAAGTTTTTTCAGCTTAAATTTCTAGTATTACAAATATTGATAGATATGACCCACATAAACAGAAGCTCTTTGGTGTCCTTAAGGGATAATGTAAAGGGGCCAAAGAGCAAAAAATTTGAGAACAACTAAATTAAAACATTGTCTGATACATATAGCAACTAGTATAAGACTTAGAACCTAGATTGTTTGTGATGGGGATTCTGTTGGGACTCATTGGAGCAAGTGTAGTCAAGGAAACCTGAGGACTGAAACCTAAAATGAGGGTTTTTTTTAATTTTTAATTTTAAAAGATTTTTTTGTTGTTGTTTATTTGATAGACAGGGGAGGGGCAGAGGGAGAGGGAAAAGCAGACTCCTTGTTGAGTGGGAAACCCTACTTGGGGCTCGATCCCAGGATCGGGAGATCATGACCTGAGTTGAAGTCAGATGCTTAACTGATCCGACACCCCAGAACCTAAAATGAGTTTAAAAGAACTATGTCACCTGCATCTCTGGATTTAAAAGGTGGTGAGTAAGTTAACCTGGACATTGGCCTTATTTGACACATTGTATTCATCATGGAAGGGTTATAATTAGAGGTATGAGACCATGCTGGCATGAAAGTAGCTGAAAGTCTACTTGGAAAGACAAAACTTGGACACAGAAAAGATACCTCATGGTATAAGTTTACAGAATGAGGGCTAGTATCAGCGGGGGAGAGAAGGGGTATTAGTGAGGGGGTATGATAAGAGGCAAAAAAAAAAAAAAAAAGACCAGGAGATATTGGAAGAGTCATAGAGGGTTTTCATTGAAAGGACATGTGATTATCTTTTGGAGCAAACATTTTATTTCTATGTTTTAAAATCATACAAGTATTGCAGGAATAGGTGTTGTACTTAAATATTCTAACAGTCCTAAGTGAGAATATTTTGTGGGGAGGGGTAAGGTAGGAAATTAAATTGAGACTTTAGCTCTCTACCCAATCATCCTCTTCAATCCTGAGATGATTTTCACAAAGTTTGGTAAATATCTTTTAGACCTTGTTTAATTCATTAGAGAATAATGAGATCAAAACTTACAGCACTTACCAGATGCCAAAAGTTATTCTAAACCATACAGTCTTTATAAAACTCATACAATCTTCACAGATCCTATAAGGCATTTACTATTATTACTCCTCTTTACCAGTGGGGATGAGGGGAGAATCTGAGGCACAGAGAGACTAAGCAACTTACATAAGGTCATGGAGCTAGTGCGTGAGATAACATGCTTCATTTAAATGGATAGACAGATATATAGATAGGAAGGTATATAGAAACATAGTTTTTTTTAATGTTTTTATATAAATGGGATTGCATCATATGTGTCATTTTATGACTTGCTTCTTTCACCTAACAGAGAAAAAGGAACCTCACTGTATTTGACTTAAGAGTTCTGCAGTCTTTGTAATAGGTGTGTTTTCAGCTTCATGAACACTTTGGGATGCTGGGATACAAGCGTGAAAGTGTTTAATATTTCTCCAACCAAAGCCTATCCAATCTCATTTTCAAGCCTTTTAATGACACCTAGGCCTGATCTCTCAGTAATTCAAACAATAGCAAACTCACTAAGTCCAACTTAAAAGCCCCATGTCTCTTCTCCTGGGCCTGTCCTGCAGAAGCTCCTATCTCTGGTAGTTAGGACTGGGGTGGTGGACAGTGGTGGTGGTGGTGGCCCAAAGCGGCAAATGTCACTTCACTTGCCTGGAAGTGCAGCCCGCACCAGTTGGTGTTTGGAGCCTCCTGTGTGGCAGGCGTCCAGACGCTTACTTAGTTTGGGGACATGCATGAGTTCCTCTGGACGCTCCGGACCTCTCTGAGAGGCAGGTAGCTATATCTGAGTGCTTTTCATTAAGTTAGAATCCTTGAAGTCTTTCTGATATGGGAAGGAGAGACCTGCACAATCTTCCATGGGCTTTCAGTAGAGAAGAAGTCTCCTATAAAAAGTAGAAAACCCTACCCCATGCAGGTTTGTGGGATGTGAATTTATACTACTTATGTGGTATGGGATCCCCAAACAAGAATTAGTTAACATAGATAGGAGTCTAGAAGAGACAAATGCAAAAACCCTCTGTAGGTTTGCTCTCACATGCCAGGGCACAATCCTGCAAAGATGAGCTCACACTAAAAAATTACAAACCACCCAAAGAAAACCACCATGAAAGTGAAAGTGTGTCTGTACATGCAACACACAAGAGAATGAGCCCCCCAGAGAACTAAAAATACTAGAACAATATGAAAGAGATTATGACCTAAATCTTTAAATGATTAAAATGGGAAAAAGAAAACAATGAAGAGTAGGAAAAATTAAAATATAATTCATTTTCTATATTTTTCTTAATCTTTTATGGAACTACTTTATATGTTTACCTCTTTAATATACCTACAATTTATTTATTCAGAGGATTCAGGGATCTGGCTTATTTTGCCAGTGGATGCCTCTTTTCCCCAAATCATTTTGTAAAGAGTTTCCTTTCTTCACTGACTTTGAAATGCCAAGGTGGTCATAATAAATTCCTAAATATTCCATATAGATGTGAATCTATTTTAAGATGCTGTTCTCCATTGTCTATTACCATACCAACACACTCTTAATTAATGTAATTTTTAGCATGTTTTGATGTTAGTTTGGAAAGGTGATCTTTCATAATTCTTGTTCTGCATTTTTTTTCAAATTATTTTCTACTTTTTTTTATTTTCTACTTTTTAAATTCTAGATTGTGCATTCTCAATGGAAATGATATCACTTCCACGAAGGTGGGAATTAGCTGTTGGAGGGTGAAAGATTTCACTCTTCCTATGGTTAAGCACTTGATAGAGATACATACAGCAGTTAAATAGATATATTCTATATTTGTGGTATTAAAATTTCATGGGGGGTCATTAGACAAAAAATATTAAAACATCCCCCTAGAGTGGTGATAATATTAATAATAAAAACAATGATCATAAAAATATCAAAAGACACTGTTCTAGGTGAACTTTGGAATTAGCTTGTCAATTCCTCCTGCTGATTTTTTTTGGGAAAAAAAAGGCCTTGGAGACCAGAGAGATGACATGATTTGACCTAGGTCACATTGCAAATTAGGAGTAGATCTGGGATGAACACCCACTCTTGACTTTTACTTCTAGTTTCTTTTCACTGTACAGCCTATTCTGATTTGTCTTGGCACCTTGAACATAAAATCTCTTCCAGACTTTTGAGCAGCTTCTGTGCATCAGACAGCTCCTAGCACAAGTTGCCCATAACCCTCCATCCTTAGTCCAGGGAGGCTGCTTCTGCATATGCCAGCAGATGTCCATCTTCTGGCCCATCCCTTTCTTTCCCCAATTCCATACCCTTTCTTAGAGCCTGGCTGGTCAATAATGGCATCAATTGGGACCCTCCAGTTAAGAGCAGAGATAAGTACCCCACCATGAAGCCCTAGGGGTGGGTTCCAGGCTCTACTGAAACCTACCAGAAGTTCAGAGGAGAGGAAGATCTGTGGGCTATGTTGATCAGGAAAGGCTAAGAGGGGATGAGAGAAGGTGAATACAGCAAGGGAAAGAGAGCACATCCATAAGAGAGGGGGAGCTAAAGGTTGACAGTTGCTGAAGCTTGTTACATTATATCTTTCTTTACTTTTTTGTAATAAAAAGTGAACAAAACAAACAAAAAATTTTATTTCTCATCATATTCAAAGGTTCTATTTTTTTTCACCAGCTTGCTCCTCATCTGTATTTCTGCTGATCATCAGTGAAGCAAGGGGCATTATCAGTATTTTTTTTTTCTTTTCTTGGATCCATCTATCTCTGCTACCGCTGACTCCTTCAGGGAAGGGAATAGCAGAGCAAAAAAAAAATAAAGGAGAAAAAACTCTTTTACTTAGTAGGTGCCATCTGTAATTCTCTCTTGGCTATTAATTACACTAGTAATTAACCATAGTCCCCTCCCATGTTGTACCAGGGTTGGCAATGAATACAAGAAAAATGATGGTATATCACTTCCAAGATTAGGTTATAAAACACACTGCAGCTTCTGTCTTGGTCTCTCCTTCTCTCTCATGACTTACTCCAAGGAAAGTCAGGTATCATGTTGTAAGCAACCTTGTGAAGAGGCCAACCCACTGAGGAACTGAAGCTGCTTTCTAACAGCCATGTTAGTGAGCTTGAATACAGATCCTACAGCCCAGTCAAGCCTTCAGATGACTGTAACTTTTGCTGGCAGTTCTCGTACAAACTCATAAGAAATCTGAGCTAGAAATCACCGAGCCAAGCTGCCCTCATGACTGTTAGAAATTGTGTGAGATATTAAATATTTGCTCTTTTATGGTACTAAGTTTTGGGATCATTTGTTACACAACTGTAGATAACTAAAACACTTCCTCTGCTCTGGTCCTAGCAGTACATACTTGGTGTTGCTTTATCCCCAAAAGAAGTCATCTTGGGAATAGTCTTTTCATCACGTGTCTAACGAAGATTCCCTCAGAAGTGTTCACTATCCAAAGAAAACCATGCATTCTTTCCCTACCCTTTGTGGAAGGTTAGCTGGTTTTGACTGTAGACTCCCTCACTTTGAAGTTGCAGGGGGCACGAAACTGGCTCTATAGCCCCAAACTTCGAGAAACAATAATCTTCCAAGAATTCTCATGTGCTCTATCTTGGGATGGGCCTATTTGTTTTTAGGGCTGTTGTAATAAATCCCCATAAACTTGATGGCTTAAAATAACATAAACTTATTATCTTACAGTTCTGAAGGCAGAAGACTAAAATCAAGTGTCTGCAGGGCCATGATCACTCCAAAGACTCTAGGGGAGAATCTTTCCTTTCCTCTTCCAGCTTCTGGTAGCTCCAGAAATTTCTTGGCTTACAGTTGCATAACTCAAACATTGGCCTCCATCTTTACATTAATTCTCCTTTGTCAGGGTCTTTTACTCCTCTTTTACAGGAACACTTGTCATTGGATTTAAGGCCAATCTGGATTATCCACGATGATCTCATCTCAAGAACCTTAATTATATTTGCAAAAATGCTTTTTTCCCAAAAAGGTCACATCCGCCAGTTTTGAGGGGGAGGATAAATGCATCTTTTTAGGGGCTGCCATTCAACTAAAGCCTGTGAGTTCTTTTATCTCAGCAGTCACCAGGTGACAAGGAATTACTAATTACTCTTGATTCCCTTTCATTTAGCTTGAGGATGTTAATAACACTCCTCTCTTTCTCTCTCATTTTGGCCAGAGGTGGATGTTGGGCTCAGGATGAAGTGACTGGGAATGCTGGTTTACACCTCTTGACCAGTGTAGTTATTAACAGCCCCCCTTTCATTTCCAAATTGTCCCAGTTAGGATAAGTTCTTGAACATCCAATTAAGGTTTTGGCCAACTTTTAGCAAGCCTTGCAGGTAAGTGTCCAGAAACTTTCTTTAAAATCTATGGATACTTGATACCCAATAATCTAAAAAAATAACAAAAAAGTTTTATTTAACATACAATTATAGTTATTATTATTAATACTCATTTCCTGAAGAGGAAGTACCCCCAGAGGTTCGGTGCTAATATAATCATATAGCATGTATCATGAGGAGGAAGAAAAGGGATAGAGAATGAATATTTCAATGCCTGCATTTTTACAAAGCAAGGCTGAAGGGGCCGGTCTGGAAATGTCATGAAGCACGAGCAGAGTTCTCACCCCAGAGGTCCTCTAAAATTGGGGGTTATACAAATAATGTTTATCAGTGTCCAATTCTACAGGGAAAAGACAGGATACTGGGGACCCTGAAGTTGGGAGCCACTGAGTTCCAGACTCCTTGCCCAAACTTAGGGTGGGTTAAGAGCAAGCTCACATATAGGGGCAAGAACAATCCCAACAGGCAAAGAAGGAGACCAGGTCAGCCAAAGCCACCATTTACAGTAAAACTGGCCTCATTGGGTTGATTAATTGATTCCCCTCATGATGTTAAGGCTTTTCATTCCCAACCACTAATATGGGTAGATAAGCCCAGGTGAAAGGAAAATGAGCATTGTCAGTGTTCCACAACAAAAACGTCTTTGCTTTCATTATTTGTTTACTCATTTGTATGTGTATACCAAACTTTTCTTGTTCTGCTTTTATTCCAGTGACTTGGGAAAATTTGCTGGGTGTTAAGTTTTCAGTTTCTTCCTATGTGAAGTGGAAGTGCTACATACATTCTGTGGTTCTTAACTGTTTGGGAGGATAATCACCTCTTCAACTGTCCAGTTACTACTCAGCCTCCAGATATTAACTTAAATGTCAGTTCTTCCAATACTCCATTCTGATGACAACCATACTCCATGCCTCCCAGGCTAGGGTAGGTATTCAGTTTACGTGCTTCTTTTGCCACAGGATAACCATGCTTTATTAGAATTGCTTATTTAATTGTGTGCCTTCTCTTCCTTCTCTTCTGGACTTAAAAGAGAGATAATGGTCCCCATTTTGTTTGCTTGCTAATTTTTACTCATAGAATCTGACATATAACCAGTACTCAAAAAATATTTGTTGAATGACTGGAAAAGCCTGATATATGGGTGGTTCTTACCCATTTTGGAATATTTGAATAATGAGTGAAATCTATGGACCTTTTTCTCAGAAAATTTCAAGGGATTCACAATTACCATCCACTCTCAGTCATGGATTCTGGGTTAATAACCCTTAGGCTCATTGACTTGTCATCAAGGCTCTACCAGCCCTGACATCCTAAGATTCTATAAAATCAGAAGCCTCCAAACCTCCCAGAATATGGCCCTCTGTAGTGTCCCCTGATGCAAGAGATGAAGCAGAATTCAACACAACCACAGTGAAATATTACATGGATATAATGATTAGTGCCTGCAAATAATAAAAGGTATTTCAAGGAAGGGAGGTGCAGAAGCATCAAGTCATGGGGGTTTTGAATTGGGAAGGACCTTACAGATCATTCACAGCAAGAATCCTTGCTATGCCATACCTGAGGAGAAAACACTCACCCCCTCCCTACACAGCCAGATAAAAGGCACTCACAATATTTTAGCAAGATTTGAAAACTGGTGGTTGACATCTTGTGTTTAGTTTAGAATCATCTTCCCCCCCCATAGTGTTTTCAAATTCAGAAAATTTCACATTAAAAAATCCATATTTCTGGGTTTCTTCATGAAACTGTGGGATTGAAAAACACTGGCTGCCCTTTCCTACATGGAAACATGGCTAGAAATGAAGAGATTCCCTTGCACAAATCTCTCCAGATAACTACAATCTGGACTGCTCCCTCTTCTTAGATACTACCTGGTCTGATTCAGTCATGTACAATTACCTTCCTAACCTGTAGGTTAGACTGGAGGTGGAGTGAGGAGCCCTGGTTTGTAGCATTTGCCAATTTCCATAGTGTAAATACTCCCGCCATGGTCAATTTCAAGCTAATAATCTGATGCCAGCCTGCTAGATTTCTTAAAATATAATAAGTCTCTTTCATGAATCAGTACAAGTTGGTAAAGCATACCACTGTTATTTGTGATCTTAAAATGTTGGAAAAACTGAGTTCGCTTAAGTTGAACCAAAACCTCACTTCCTGTAATCTCCACCTATATTCTCAGGTCTTCCCTCCACATCAGGGTTTATCGTAAGACAGCCATGCAATTATTTTTAACAGAGGAACTATTACTGACTACTATCAAAGCTTCAAAATCTGTTTCCTAATTTTGATAATTAACTAAAGTAGATTATCAAAAACTGATAAAACAACAGAAAAGAAAACCCAACATGCTAGGAGTAGTAATCTCAGAGCAGTATGATTATATGTGATTCTTACTTTATCCTGTGTACTCGTTAGTATTTTCCAACCTTTCTACAGTAAATATGTATTGCTTATGTAAATGTGCTTCCATCATACTATACAGAAAATTTAATCATTTCAGTCTTACCATGTGTGTAGTATAGCCTGAAATAAACTATCCTTTGTTAGATAGGAAACAAAATGATCTTCAGATCACCATTGTTTACTTCTGAATGCACATTGGTGAATGATTTGGTATGAGTTGACCCTGGTAGCTAAATGTCCCTGTGAAATAAGAAATGTGAAAGATTGAAAATGAAAATGAAGCTAGGGGCATGAGGACAGCATCCTGGTGTAGGACAGAAAGAATTAAGGTGGTTGAAGGGGGATAGAAGAGGATAGTAAGTTGCATTTTTGAAGAGCTAGTTTCTATTTATCATATATTTTTCCTGATGAAAGGATGATACAGAAAGTAGCTTATGCCCTCTATTTTGTCAGCAATCTCTCAATAGTAATAAGGTAAATTTCACATCCAGGAAAGTTCACAGTTATTTGGCCTTGGGCTCATAATATCTCATAAGTGTCTAAAGCTCTTCTGCAAATCAAGCAGGTCTACTCAGTGGAATCACACACACTCTCTTACACACACACACACACACACACACACACACACACACACAGTCATTTCTAATTCTCTCCCAGAACTTTCTTCAAAATAATAATGTCCGAATAAATTCCTAAGTAGAGGAAAAAAGTCTTTTCTTGTGTGATATGCCATGGATATGATTTCTGAATTGTATAGCACTTGATAAATATTAAGTCATTGACAAATTCTCTGAATAGATCATTTTAAAAATGATCTATCGCCAAGAGAAGACAATGCTACTCACAATGAATCTCTAGAAGACTGACTGACAGCAGTAGATTTCTTTTTAACAAATAGAATAAATATACTTTTATAGCTAAAAATAGAGTCAGTAGATGTGCTCATGATATTAAAGATAGGCTTCGTTTAAGTCAAGACACCTCTTGATACAAAGGAAATAAAGCATAATGTTTATAAAATTTTTCTCCTTATAAAAAATGCCTGTGTAATTACCCTGATGGGTTGAAATACACAAAATAGCCTAACATCTTTGAGTTCATTATGATTCTCAGAAGCATTAAAGCTCATTAGTCATATTCAGAGTATTTTCAGGAACCACTCTACTTTTCTGAAAATTGGTTAGTAAAGGGGAAGACAGAACTCTATGCAATCTGTACCCCAGGATGTTCAAATCATCATGGAAAGAGAATTCTTCTTTATAAATTTTAGGTAACAAATACATAAGGAATAATACAATTAAAATACCACCACTTGACAGTCCTGAATGAAATAATGGGTTAGGTAAAGACCATTAAAAGCTGCTAAAATTGTTAGATGAAACAACAATGGGGAGTCTTTAATGGATGGATAGGCTGGCAACACCTATGAAAAGAGAGAACCAGACATGGTGGCTTCCCTATGGTGCAAAATGAATTTATAAACAGCTCAGAAGTATCACTGCCTAAAAATGAAACTTGTGTCTACCTGAATCCTTAGATCAAAGTGCCAGTTTATGAGAAATAAAAGGAGAGAGGAACATGATAAATAACACCATGGGGATGTGACCAGCAAAATCCAGAGTGTGGAAATTTTAAAGGGCAAAATGACCTAGCTTCTTAACAAATAAATGGCAAAGAAAAAAGTTGAAGGGACTTATAGATTTAAAACAAACATAGCAAGCAAATCAAAGATGTGAAGCCTGATTCAAGAACTTCAAATGTAAAAATAACTTTTGAGAGATGAGCCAAAAAAGAAATCATAATTCTCTCTGCCTATTTGATTATATTAGCAACTTATTGTTATTTTTGATGTGATAATGGTATTGTGGTTATATATTTTTTAAAAGGGTATCTCTTTCAGATACAGACCAAAGTATTATGAATGAAAGTATGTGTTTAGCATTTGATTCAGAAGAGTCTGGATGGACATGAGGAGTATATGTCAAACAAGGTGGGCCACATGTTTATTGATGTTGAAACTAATAACATGTGGGGATGTGTTCTATTATTATCTCTGTTAAGTGTCTAAGTTAGCTATTATAATAATGCTTCATAACAAACAACCACAAACTTCAGTAGCATATAGAAATAAATATGCATTGCTTATGTTTCTGGAATCAACTGTGATTTGTCTAAGTGGTATGGTTTCTTTTGGCCCATATCATTCATATATCTGGTGTTGGCTAGATGTTAGCTGACATAGGATGGCCATGGTTGGAGCATTGAAGTGACTCAGCTTTGTTTCACAAATCTTCCATTCTTCAGCAGGATAGACAGGCATGGTTTTACTGCTCTGACAGAGGTGCAAGAGGGCAAATAAAACACACAAAGCCCTTTTGAGACCTAGGCTTGAAGCTAGCTTCGTTCTGTTGGCCTCATCAAATCACATGGGAAAGGGAAGGAGAGTATAACAACATTATGTGGCAAAGGATCTGGATTGAGACCAGTATATGTCCGGAATTCTCCATATTTAAAAGTCTGTTTTAATGGTTGTGTATGATATATAAAATGCAATAACTAAATAGATAAAAACAATATTTTGATATTAAAACAATTTACTTGAATACTGTGATGAATTCAGACTATTTTGCTAATTTTTAATCATAAATCATTGATAGGATATAATGCCTGCTTCATGAAAGCAGCATCAGTATTAAATTAGATTTTGTTTATAAAGTACTTAACATAGTATTGGCATGTAAGTTCTCAATAAATGAAAATAGTAGTAATAATAATAATAATTGCTATAATTACTGTTATCATTATTAGTTAAAATTATTGATCCCTGAGGAGATCATGGTTATAATATGATAACACCTATAATTTCACTTTAGGTCAAATAAATTATTTGATTATGTGTGCTGTATCTCATTTAAAAATAATGCAAATTAAGTAATTGTGAATGCATTATCAGATAAGCTGTCAGAATATTTTTGCAGCATTGCTTATGAAAGCAACATACAAACCAACAGAAAACTTGGAAATAATTTAAATGTTCAAAAATAAGGGAATGTGTAAGTTAAGTTATGGTATATACAAGGGTGCCATGCATTCATGACAATAAAGTTATAGAAATATATTTGATTATGTATCATGTAGGCTCATTTTGTAAAATTATACATAATTGTTTAGATTCATGGATATACATACACCTAAATGTTAACAAGACTTTTCCTTAAGTGCTAAGATTTTTTTCTTTCTACATTGTTTATAATAAATTCTTTTAAGCAAGACCATCTTCATGAAATCCTGAAATATTTGATATACTGTTTAAGGAAATATGTGGTATAGCCCAAGAGTCACTATTGTAAATGATGCCATTAGCTACATCCACATGTGCATAATTAATTTAAATTATTTGTTAAATCATTACTATTGGTAATGATTGCTCAGTTGCTGACTCTTTATGCTAACTTGGTAGAGGCTCCATGGAGTGAAAATAGTCAAATCAATTGCATGTAGTCATGGCCTCATACCATGAGGTGTGCTAAAATGAGCAAAACCTGGACTTTCTCCAAAAAACATGTTCCCTTAAGGCAAGATATCCTTGACTAGAAGCACATAGCAGTATCCATAGTGGAGAAGCATTTGCCAGTATCAGGTCCAATGAAGGAGGCAAAGGGGAAGACTTAAAAAATGAATTGGGTATGTATTTTTGGACTTGACTAGCCAGAGTCCATATCTCATCTTGCCTTAGGGAGAACAGCGGTCAATAAACTTTCAAAGGGGTTGGAACTATTAAACATGGAATGATTTTTATTGACCCTTGTGAAGGCAATAAAAATGCCAACTCTTAATTTTGGTCAGTTGGGTTGGCCATGTATAGACAATTTGGGATAAATATTCCAAGGCTTTCCTGTAACTATTGTGGAATGCTTGCCATTGGGCACCTCTGTGACTGAAATATTGTGGGATGTCTGAAATGACCAACTTGTTCACATTTAGAGTGAGCACCAGGGGCTGGGTTTAGTTGTTTGAGACACAGCTCATCACTTAGCTCATTACTTGGCTCATCCCTCAGATTACTAAGATAGCAAAATATAATGATGGGAAATATTCTATTTTATATAACTTAGAGAAATGTGGTTTGTATGTCAAGCACACTATTAGTGTAATGTCTCAATTTATAGCAATCATATAAGTAATGAACTGCACAGTGACTATAATGTGAACAGTTGATGATCTTTCAATCACTGAAAGTCATTTTGATAATGTAAGTTAACAAAAAAAGTTAAGATGGGATTCAATTTTTTAATTTGCATTTATTACAAAAGGGCAAGAGAATGTTTGCTTTGCTCATAAGAAAAAGAAAAACAAGTACTTTCAAACACTAATAACTCAAGGCAATTTTACTACTCTTATTAAAAAGTCACAGAAGTATTGTATGACTATTTCTTCATTTATCATCTATTTTTGTCTATCTTCAGCCAGAAGGAAAATTGTGGGAAGATAAATCCAGGGGATAGAAATCAAATCACTGAATTTTAACTTTGGTTTTGTCTCTCATGTGCCCTGGCTTGAACAAAAGTAGGGGCCAGTCTAGACCTTAGTTTTCCCACTCACAAGAAAAAGACAATATGTATTTAGCATATGTTTTTCAGCCAGTGACAGAGAAGTCATTGAAGTTATACACACAAAGAAGCTGTTACTTGTAGTATTGGCACCATTAAATACTCTTTCCTATGTAAATTAAGAACATTTGATTTCTAAAATATATCTTGTGAAATCGAATTATTCTTCACAGTTCTGGAGCCAAGATCTACCTAAGTTTCTCTCCATTTTTTTCTCACTACTTCAGATCTCCATTATTATGGGGGACACCTACCATCTGCCAGGTCCTGTTCTTGGCGGTGGAGATTGAAGATGAATGAGCAAGACAAGGTCACTGCCTAGTGGAATGGACATCCTAAATGGAGAGACAGGGAATGAGTGAACTCTTGAGTTAATTTCCAGTAGTCATAAGTGCTGTGAAGAAAATCAGAGAAGGGAACAAGAGAGAGTGTCTTCACACTCTTGAATAGAAAGTGGTCAGAGAAGATATCTCTGAAGAAGAGACATGGGAAATAAACTGTGAGAAGAAACCAGTCACATAAGACCTGCTGAAGAGCTTTCCAGGCAGAGGGAAAGAGTCAATGCTAGGTCTGTGAGACCTGAAGTAGCCTGGTGGAGTATCAGAAAGTAGGCCACAATGGGCAAAGCCCAACTGGTAGGGAGAGTTGAGGCAGGTAGGCAATTGGAGGGCTGGAGTTTGGCTTTCTGAACACATGAGAAGGCAATTGCAGGACATCTAAGCAACAGTGATCAAGGACCAAATGGGTCCCCTAAAATAATTGTCCAATGGATAATTTCCCATGCATTTCAGAAAAAAATATATGAAGAGATGTTTTTCCCATCATTTGGTAATATCAAGTTGCTGGAATAGCATTTGTGAACTAATTAATCTTTAAAACATTATTCAAATAGTCTCAATATATTCCAGAAAATTTCCATCCCTTAAAAATCTCTCTACATTCCAGAAAATCATGCTTGCACTTGGTAAAATGTGCTTTATGATCTGAAAATGCTGGGTTAAAGCATTTCTTTAAATGAGCTGCCATAAATTAGACTATCTGAATACTGCAGATTACTCCATAATTTGTTTTCTGCCAAATAGATAATGCATTCAGCACATCATATTTATTAGGGCTGCTAAACTTCTACCCTTTGCTCTCTAATTAGGCTTTTCTTGTTACTGTGTATTTCAGAAAATATGACTGTTCCATTCCTTAAACCTAATGAGCCCCAGCTGGGGCAGGATTAGAGTTGCATCAAGCAGGAGTGGGCTTACCCTTTGTTCAGTTGTGCTCATTCAGATTATTTAGCCTTGGGGTTCTGCAGCTGAATGAGAGGGTCCTGCCAAGATGGGCATGGCTACCTTTGTGTCACATGCCTGCCATTCCCTTAATTCTGCCCTATTTGTCATGGTAGCAGAAGGATGTCTCAGTCAGCAACATCTGGAAGCTACTTGAGAAACGCCTTGTTGGTCGGCTATTCATTGTGAGATATATTCAGGTTGGTGGAGCGGAGAACAGCTTGATTATTGGCAAGACTGTCTGTCTTTTAAGACACGACTGGGTTTTTCTTTGTCTACGCCTGAAGCCACTTCAAATGTAAAACACCAAACTGCCACAAATATAATTATTGAGACCTTTACTTACTTTTTTTCCTTCAAATAATAAGAGGTCATCAAATGTGCTTCATTGGGTATGGATTGAGAAGAACACATGGGGAAGTTCTGGAAACTAGTTATGTTCAATTTCTTAACCCAGGAAGGAGTTATAATGTGTTCACTTTATATCTACTCATCAGGCCATACATATGTGTTTTGTATGCTTTTAGGTATATATATTTATGTCACATTTTTTAAAAATGTGATTTATTTTTATGTGTAGGCATATATATGTATTAATATTTATAATATTGTACTAATATACATTAATGTATTAATATATATAAATGTATAAAGACAAAGAGCATATAAGAAAGATTTCATCTTTTTCTCAGACTCAGATCAAGGCTTATCTCTTTTAAATCTGCCAGTCGCTTCATCCTCCAGTGATCCCAACATCTCAGACAGTCGGAGTCTGGAGCATATACTTTACTTTCCCCCATTAATTCTATTCATTTCTGCTCTGTTTGTTATTATTTTATGTGTATTCTTTTCTTCTTCCAACTTCAGATTGGAAACTTCTTAAAGCACAGATCATCTCTCAAGCTTTTTATCTTGGCTGAACACATTCTAGATATTCAACTGTTTAAACCTAGCAGGTTTTAAATTGTTCTTAATGGGAAAGCTAACAAATAAGATTGGAGATATTTGTTCTGGTTTTGTTGCTAAGGAAAAAGGAGCAATATTGAATCGCAGTCAATAATGTGGCTCTAGAGCCAGATAGGCTTGGATTCGAAATCCTATTCCAGCACTTGATAATTGCACATCTTTGTGAGGGTGAAGGTTGAGATTCTTATCTTAAAATGAAAAAAAAAAAAAAAGTCCCTAGTTGATACTTTTGTAAGGATGAAGCACAGGGGATACACCTGGAGCACTTAGAAAGCCACCTTGCACATTGTAAGCATTCAACAAATCTAAGTTATTGTAACTATTACTACCACAACTGCTACTACAAGCTAAATAACTTTAGCAAAAACCTGTAATCCGCTACTTATCTCAACTACATAAACTTTGACTCTAAAATGTGGAAGCTCTCCAGTGCTGTTTAAAGTTTTAATAAAGTTTAAAGTTGGGCATATACTAGAAAAAGAAAGAGAGTAAAATATATAGCCATATATTTACACACTTGAATGGCATTTTTTAAATTGAGGGACACCATTAAAATACAGTGTATTCACAAATGACTGCTTAGACATGGAATTCTGTGTCATGTGCTCTGAATGGACCTCATCCAAGAGGACCTAGTTACCAAATCCACCAGAAGGATCTCATTATATTACAGTTTCACCTATAACAAACTCTGTGTCACTGATTCCAAGGGCAGCAAAACATCAAGGCTCCAGGGCAGTGATTTGTGTTGGCATCTCTTTGCTCTTCAGGTGCATATTGAGATTAATTATAGCCATCTATTTGCATTATGTATGCTGTTTTACCACTTGTACATTATAAGACAGAGCACTTTCAGTAATAAAAGCTACCACTTACTGAATCAGGGATGAAAGTGGGGTAACACAGCCAAGCCCTAGGAATTTTACTCTAGGAAAGTAAAATGCAGCAGTCTTCAGCATCTGCTAGCATCCACCCCGCCAACCATCCACCACTCCAGCAGTTCAGCGAGAAATTGGGATTTCTCATCTCAACTCTTGATCCTTTTCCAGATGCTAAACTCTGGCCATTCAGCAATTTTCTGCTTCTTACCACTTCTATGTGCCATTGGCTAACTTCCAAGTGCCCTGTGTCCTTTGTTATCCAGACTTGTCCCTGGACATACATACACATATATTGTAGGTACATATATTACTTCTCCCCTGCCTAGGTCCTTACCTTCTCTAATTAGTCTTATGCCTGGGACCTACTGTGTAGTGTGCAAACCAGTTTGGGTCCAAGCTGAATTCCCTGCTGGGATCCTGCTCTGTCTGAGTATTTCTGGGAGACCCGAGGGGAAACTTGGTCCTTGCCAAAGTTTATTTATATTAAGAATTCAGCCTAAGGAATGAGAAGGCAGCACCTAGATCTTTTCAGTCATCAAAAGGAAGGAATCACCCTAAGTCAAAGGATATTACTATTCATTCATTCATTGATTCAGAGGCTAGAGTGACCTTAGGTCATACCTCATCTAATAGCTTTGAAAGCATCCTTTTAGGTACTAAGTGACAATCTAATTTCTGTTTAAGCATCTTCAATGTTAAACAAGTAACTACCTAAGTATGTATCACGTGGTTTCCACTCCCACTGTTTTAGTGGTAGTAGAGGAAGTATGTGGTGAGAGAAAGGGGGGCATAGTGGCTGTTGTGAGGAGAGGCAGGACTTCTCCAGTAGGTCACTGTGTCCCAGGGTCTAGCCTGCCTTGAAAGCTGTTTGACTCTCCTAAGCCTTCAGGACTCTCGACAATCAAGTCCCAATATGCTGTTTACATGAAGCTGACCTCAGCGCTCCTGAACCTCAGGCAGAAACCAGAACAACAATTTGTTAATCTGCAGCAACGCACTTAAAAGTTACAAGAAACAAAACATCTATGGGCATCACTTGCTCTCTGTTGTCATTTTTATGCAAAGGCAAATCATGACCAGAAGTTACTTTATTAATTAACCACCAGTAGAAATCAGAAATATCTTAAAGTTCACATGATCAGTGCAGACTTTCTCTGTAGGCAGACCCCCATGGGAAGCCAAATTATAATCAGAAGTTTGGCATGGATTTGGAACAGGGGATGGTAGATGAATTGAAAGCCTAATGGCTGAAGCTAAGGTTTAATAGAGGCGGATAAGGGAGCTGGCTCTCCACGGCAACGAGAATCTTGCCCAGGGGAGCCCCCATCTGCCACCATGTCAGTGATGGCTTTGCAGATACCCAAAGTCTCCAGGCTGAGACGTCTACCTTCATGACTCTTCATTTCGGAGACGTTATGGCTGAACACACCTCTCTTCGTTTGTCAGATATGTTTATATTTTCAATCAGGTTATAGTTCCTTCTGTAGGTCTCAGCTTTAATGTCTCTTCATCAGGAAACTTCCCTGCCATCAGTTTAAATTTTGTTCTGGATTACACCGTCATAACAATTTGCACATTTTCTTTGAGAGCAAGTGTCCCAATTTTAATAGCACATTTACTTGTGTTTTTGTCTGTTGTCTCCCTCTTCTGCTTCTTAATTGGCATACCTGCAATAGGATCCATTATGGGCTGATCTTCAAGTTTAACTTTCAGAAGGCAGTGTTTTCTAATTCCCAAGTCCACACTGGTCAGAATCGTAACAGTGAGCCCATCAATGTTGTCTCTAAGTACCTGCAATACTTGGATTCACTATTGTTGCTGGCCTTTTTGTTCAACCCTCCTTAAAATCTGTTTATTTATCACCATTCCTTGTCAGAATTGTTTGGCTGACAGCAGTGGCTCTATGCTGTGATTGATGGTTTTCTTCATAACATTCTGTTCATTCTTTCTTCCTCCTAACTACTTTCAAAGGTGGGTAGTTCTGAAGGTTTGAGCATTGCTAGTCTCCTGTCTTCAAAAAATACATTGTATGTATTGATTTGTGTTGTTCCCATTAATTCATTGAATATATTGTGTTTGACTATAATCTACTGTATACCATTATATAGCTTTCTATGCTGTATAGTTTATATATACTGCAATATAGTATATAAATTACATATACTAATACATAGATGACTATATACTACTATGTGCCAAAGACTGAATTACAGACTGCCTTCCAAAGAACCATGTGACATGTGTCTGCCACCAAGTTTCTCACAATCCCATTGGTGAAAATAGTCACTCTGTTTTTTTTATTAAAGATTTTATTTATTTATTTGAGAGAGAGAATGAGAGAGAGAGAGAGCACGAGAAGGGGGAGGGTCAGAGGGAGAAGCAGACTCCCCTTGATGTGGGATTCGATCCCGGGACTCCAGGATCATGACCTGAGCCAAAGACAGTCGCCCAGCCAACTGAGCCACCCAGGCGCCCATAGTCACTCTGTTTTAAAATATGGGGTATTAATAGAAAATGTGAGGTATAGTAAGGATAGCCGATGAGAAAACAATTGCCCCATGGTTGTTACTCACAGTTCCCAAGAGGAGGGGCCACACCACTCTCCATGGAGCGGGGCACATGAGGCGCCTCGGGAGAGGAGAGAGCTGTGGATACGAGCCTTCAATGTGGCTTCTTTGAGAAGAAACTGGTGAAGTATGATAAGCAGGGTAGTTTGAATACATTCAGTGTGCTGTGGGATGTAGAGCCTGTCCTTGTTGCTTAGTACCTGGCCCTGGATGATTGGGGCTGGTGGATTGTTGCTCTGAGTATGAGAGCCAAGAAAGAAGGTGGTTGGGATATAGGTTCTGGATTGGCTAGTTTGCATTTAAAAAGTGTGCTCACAGGCGAGTTGTCTATATCTTTAGGAATCTGTTAACCCTAGAAAGGGGTAGACTCTCAAGGGTTAGTTAGCAGGGCCCCAGATGTCAAAGCATCAAATACAGAAAATTAAAAGCTTAGCCAATACACTGTAAAAGTCAGGACAGGCTAAGTTATGTTGCAGTAACACATAAATACCAAACCTATTTATTTCCCACTTTCATAAAGCCTGCTGTGGGTCTGGTTAACTGTCTCTGACAGCTTGCCTCCATGTGTTAGCTAAATGATTCATATTGCTTCCCATCATGACACTTTGCTGCCTTACCTTAAGGTCTCTAAGCTCCTGGAAGAGAAGAGAATTTGCAGCACTGCATAGCCTTTCCCCACTGCCTAAGCCCAGAAAGGAACACATCACACTTCTGCTCATAGTCCATTCACCAGAATTACTCATATGGCTCTGCTAGTGTACTTGGGGGTCATGGTGGGATGCTGTTGCAGAGGTGGCCAGTGGGAAGTCCAAAGCTAGGGGTTGAATGGAGGCTGGTCCAAACCTAAGAACATCAGCAGCCACATCAAGCACCTTTGACTCAAGACCACACCAGAACCAGCCATGAGCTACAGCGGACACCAACACTAGGGCATTGATAACAGAGGCTGTTGTCTGAAGGCCAGGATAGGTGAAGTGTACCTCACCTGGAGGTCAGTGGGAGCCAGAGAGAACTGAGTTACAACACTAGAATGAAAGAACCCTCTGGACCTTCTCCTGTGGCCAAGGTGTCAGGCAGGGAGAAAAAGGGGAAGGCAAATTGACACAAGAGGAAAGCAACTGACAAAACAGAATTTCCCCTGAAGAGATTAAGTTATCCCAGTAGAGACCAGGTATCAAATCAGAAATTAACCTACCCTGAAAGATTTCCACTCCCAAGCAGAAATATGGGCTTTGAAACTAAGTTGGGTTCACTGATGAAAATGAAAGAAAGTTATATTTAGCATCCCCCCCACAATTTGTTACTATTACATTTAAAAACCCTTGTATATGTCTAGTTGAATTTTCATTTGTTATGAATGAAGTTGCCATTTTTGCCCAGAACCAAAAGTCGATTGTGAGTGGGGGTCACCTACATCTGTGACTATTATCCCTACATTGCACCCATTCACAAGCCTTGGCACTTTCATCTGGCAAATATATACTGACGATCAATTAAGCTTTAGGATTTGAAGGATATAATAGTGAGCAGAATAGACACGTTTCCTGCAATTATAAAGTTTATAGTTTACAAAGAGACATTTAAAAAAAAAATTGCTCAAGCTGGGGTGCCTGGGTGGCTCAATCTGTTAAGCATCCAACTCTTGATTTCAGCTCAGGTCACGATCTCAGGGTTGCGAGATTGAGCCCTGCATGGGGCTCCACATTGGGTGTGGAGCCTGCTTAGGATTCTCTCCCTCTCTCTCCCTCTGCCCCTCCCCTGGCTTGCACACATTCTCTCTCTAATAAAAACATAATAAATAAAAAATTTAAAAAATCGCTCGAGTAATAAATTAATTACAGTTGTAATAAATGCTATGAAGAAGGTCACTGTGCTATAAAGTGTCTAACAAAGGAGTCTGTTACACATTGCTGCTACTGACCTCTTTCTCCTGCCCTATGCCTAGCATGCCCTTCCCTGACTTCTGTTAGGCAGCCTCCCACACAAACTCAAATGTCCCTCCTTCTTGCTATTTTCCCTCTCACCACAGTGAGAAGTGGCCTGCCTTCTTTTGGCCTCCAGTGGTAACCGTGGTTACGATTTTATTCATCCCACATTGAACTTTAGGTGCTTATATGAGAGGGTTTTTAAAAATTTCTCTGTGTAATCCAATCCCTGAGGACAGGGACCAGCCTCTTGCATACCTTTAGAAACCTCCTCATACCTAGTGTAATGCCTCTGATAGAGATTCCAAATAAATATTTGCTAAATAAACAAATCATTTTCATATCCAAATTAGATGATTCTGTCTCTTATGTATCAAATGTCCATTTCAGTAATGTTAATATTGTTAATTGTTGAATTAATAATAGATGCCCAATATGGGGTATTCAAATAAAGTATGAAAAAAATAAAAGGTTACTTCTTATTTCTTTAAAAAAGTAATATTCAATGTACATATAACACTATAAAATTAAGAATTTCTTTGTGTTTTTTTCATGTTGTATATATTTTTTTAAGATTTTATTTATGTATTTGAGAGAGAGAGCAAAAGCAGGGGGAGCAGCAGAGGAAGAGGGAGAAGCAGGCTTCCTGCTGAGCAAGGAGTCCAATGCAGGGCTCAATCCCAGGTTCTGGGATCATGACCTGAGCCAAAAGCGGATGCTTACCTGACTGAGCCACCCAGGCATCCTTCTGGGTCAGGGGCCTGCAAGGCTTTCAGACCTTAGTAATTAGAACAAGCTGGCACGTGCCAATCATGGAAGAGCTGCACCTTACCCAGGCTCTCTTCCCTAAGTGACCTCTTTTCACCAACGACATCCTCCCTTTGTCCCAGCTCACTCCTTTCACTCGTGTGCTACGGGTAATCTGATTGGTTTTGAAAAGAGAAATTTTGATTCATTCTTTCATGTCTCTATGAACCAGATAACCGTGCTAGATATTGGGGCTATAGCGGTGAGTCTAAAGCAGATTCCATCCCCACCCCATGATTATGACAGCTTAGCTTTGTGTTTTGAGAGGTGTGTGGAAATACATAAAGACCACCCAAATGAGTACAAGCAAAGGCTATCTATACAGAATTTGCTGTGGCTGGGGAGTCAGCCACCATCACTTGAGTTTCAGCAAAGACTCAAAGGCAGGCAGAGGAGAGGGTCAGCTTTTATAGTGAAGAAAAAGGAGGGCTTCAGATATGCTCTAAGTGGAGGTGGGCCCTAGGTAGAGGCTGTTGGCTTGAGGAAGCTAGATTAGATGTGGGCTATCTAGAAGCGGGACATCCTATGTGGCTGGTTAGCGGTACCCATTTGACCTTCTCCATGTGGTCCTAAGGTAGAAGCTGGAGCAAAAAATTAGAGAAGATGTTAGTTACTAATTAAGTCCTGGCTGTGTGGGGATGAGTTTTACAGGGATTATTGTTTGGCTTCCCGGAATACTCACTTCAGATAGTACTTGACTTCTTGGATTGCTTACTGTAGACGGGCTGTCTTCTTGGGCTACTTGCTGCAGGTTGCCACAGAGTTTTATTTTTATATATAATCTGGTCATTTGTCTGTATACTCATTCTTTCAAGTATATTTGGCCGGTTTTTCTGCTCCTCAACACAAAGTAGGCAGTTTCTATGAGTGCATTTCTAAGCGACAAATGGGACTTCCAAGCACATTTTTCCCAAAGAGCGAATGACTGAGCGCTGTCTTTTAGTGATCATCAGTGTATGCCAGCTGAGCCTAATGGATGTAGCCTCCCATTCAGTCCTCACAGTGACCCTACAAGTTAGATGCTGTTAGTGTTCCCATTTTATAGAGGAGACTGAGACTGAGACACAGAGGAGTTAAGAAACTTGCCCAAAGTTCTCTAAATTGGAAATAGAGGAGTAGGGATTTTTAATAAGTCAGTCTGACTCTAAACCTTTTGGTTTTAAGTAATGTGTTATTGTCTCTGTACTACTGTTTCCCTAATAACAGTAAATAGCTGTTCCTTTCTTATGAAGTCAGAGTATGGCCATGACCGCCCACACTATTGCAGGGATGAGAAACAGGGCCAGAATCGGTAGGGACTCTGAAGACCGAATAAATGGATGGCTCCCTCAGGAGTATAAATGTCAAGTACAAGCAGAAAGGGGCTTTGGTGGAGGGCACAGCCACTCTGCAAAACAGATCATATTTAAGGTCAGCTGTTCATGGTCAAGGACAGCTTGTTGTTGTTGTTGTTTTTTTTTAATCCCCGACATTTCTGTGATCTGAATTAGAACATGTGTGTAGCAGTTTTATGTGCCACAGTATCATGACTTAATCCTTCCATCCCTGCTTTCCCCATGCCCTTGTCCCCAGCTATACAATGGCTCACTGAGTGAGCCCTGTATACTGCTACTTACCACCATTTTACACCTTTTTTGTTCATAATTATTTCTTGGCTTTCCAGGCATGGGAAGGGGTTGCCTGAGCACAAGTCTGCACCCAGTGGGTGTTCAGTACATTTGGCTGGTGTGCCAAGAAGAAAAAAAGAAAAACATTGCCAGAAAGACAACTCCCTGGGGTCTGGGAAACTAAATTATAACTTAAGTCAATAATTTGCCCTTAAAGGGTATTTTTTATACATTTGTAGCATGGGAAATAGAATAATAAAAAATTCTCTCTAGATATTGTGTATATTGTTTCCAAATAATTTCCTCTTTTTTTTCTTATAATGAAAATTCTAACACTGTTGAGATGGTATAAATCCATTGGTTACGTTAGAGTAATCTCAAAAATGTCCAACAAAGTTTCTTAAGAATTTTATCATTCTCTATTTATCTTAAAGCAGTGCTCATAAAGAGGTATAACTATTATCAGGGTGTGAGTATATAATAGGGTTTTGATGTCCCTGTCACATTATGGTCATAACATTCCTTTTATAAGAAAGAACAGGCTGGTTTATCACTCCAGTATAACCAGGCAAGGCACTTGGAAAGCTTCAGTCAGTCTTAGAAGGCAATGGTGTCCTCTTTAGTAAATGACTACTTCTGTGTGCTAAGTAGTGTGATCCTTAAAGTTCCCACTGGAACCAAATTCTTAGCTCAGTTCTGAAAATACCACTAATTGATTGGGGAAATCCTAATATGAAATGATTGGATTGACTAGATTTTGGGTGTTTCTCTGAACAACATCTTAATCTACAACTTTGTGGTATGTCTGGACCAGAAGTGAAACCACTCCATAGCGAGAAGGTAATAAGGGTGTTTTTCTCAATACACAAATTGGCCATTTTGACTCATTTTCAGTGGATGATGGAGTCTCACTCACTTATTTGTTCTTTTACTCATCCCTCCTATCACCAAGAACCAACTTTTTTCTGACAATTTCCCAAGGATCAACTTACAGAGAAGTGCGCATTTGCCATTCAAGACATCACTTCTTGGCTTGGCTAAGGCGATCATCATGAATGCAAGTACCTGAGCTTATTTGTCATGCTGGATGCTGTGCTGGCTGGTCTGCTCCAGGGCATCCAACTTGGCTCAGGCCACCTACACACCAGACATCTGATCCTTTCTCATCTGAATCCCAATCCATACAGGTCCAGCTTTTTGGTTCTGTTTCCCAACCCATTCTCAATTCCTGGCTCTTTATCTAAATTTGGCATTTAGACGTTCTCCAACAGGCTTGGCTGTTCCTCTTGCTCACATTGTGCTAGAAAATGTAATAGAAAACCCATATTCACTCTGCAACCATAGAAACCAGCCCTAATGCTAGCCATTTAGTAGCTGTGTCAACAGGAGCAACCCCCAGAAGTGTGGGGGGGAGGAGAGTACATAGAGCCTGTGGGTCAAATTGAAGTATAAAGGTCAAAGATAGTATTGAATTTCTATGGACAGCTCAGTGTGGAGAATTAAAATAAAACAATAAGGGTTTGTTACTTATTTCCTTTAACGTTAAGTTGCAGCTGTGAAATTTTAACACCTGTAACTAGCATTTTAATCAACATGAGAAATGGGACATAAGCATTTCTGGATTAATGTGAAAATCCTCTAGTTTTAGAAAGGAAACTTATTCTGCTACGAGAATTCTTTATCCAACCCTCCTGGAATTGACATACTACAAATGTCACCTTATCGTGGCATCTCTATCCAATGACAAGAGAAGTTTCGTGTTGGTAAAAGATGGAAGAACCCATTTCTGATTGTTGACTCAGCACGTTGGTAATACAACACCAGTTTAATACACAATTAGCAAAATTAGGCTCCATTCCCTCACTTAAACCTCCTGCCTACCGAAGATGGCTGCGTCATTAGCCTGACAAAGTTGAGCCAAGGGACTCCGGGCTACACTGAGCAATGCCAAGCCTTCCTGCTCTTCCCCCCACCCGTGCCCTACTTCTTGAGAATTTAATTTTCACCTTAATAGACGGAGCAAGCATTTAAAAGAATTTTCTCCAGAATGGGTAATATTCAGAGATTACACTGGCTGTCTTAACCCTGAGAGAGCTATTCATTTAGAGGGTCAGGATCTCCAAAGGATTAAATGGAGTAAAGAATATAAAAATGCTTTATAAAGTGTAGATTTTATAGGCAGAAAGAATGAGTGCACATGTTGAATTGGGCATCACCATTAGGTAAATCCTGTTGGGGCTCCAAGGTACGGTTCACGTTCCCTCTATGAAGAAGCTTACAGTGGGTCCCAGTACTTCTCTCACTTCTGCTGCCCTACAGAGCCATGATTTGATATTTCACATGCATAACCTAGCACATGGCCTGCCTATTTTCTTTCAAACCCCTGCGGGCAAGTACCGTGTGTCCCCCACAAAACAGGCACTGGATGTTTGTTGACTAAGGGATCATGAAGAGATACATTTATCGGGACAGGGAATTTCTAGACAGTCACATCTGATGCATTCATGTTCTTCCAGCCCACCTCACCTCTGCCTTTAGACTTGCTGACACTGACATCCCAGGGTAGTTGTGAGCATCACAATAGTAGATAATGTAATCGGAAATTTATTATGAACTATATACAGCACACTGACTGCAAATAATTAATGTGGCAGGTAATGATGACAAGTCCCAAGCAGAATCTGTGTTTATGTCAAATTTAGATGATATATCAAACATCAGTTAGGTTGAGTAGAATTTCCTCCAGACAAGAGGCGGTAAGGTGGATTTTCTGGGATTCAGAAAATCTGAGTTCAACTTCTCTATTTGCCATTGGCTTTGTGTCTAGTCTGAGCTTGATGTTTTTTTCTCTTGTGAAATTAGGTAGCTGGACAGATTGATTTCTAAATTCTCCTCTGATTCTATAAGTAAACAAAATGTTGTAAGATTTAGCATCTGATCATTTCATTTTCATAAAATGTGGCTGGGCAAACAGTAGGAATAGCTTCTAGGAAGTCCACCATCATGTTTCTTTTCCCCTAGTTCGATTAGGTTGGAAAAGAAAAGCAATTCATTAATATGATCACTTTGACTCCAGTCTTGTTCCAGAAGGTTCACATAAACAAACCTCCACAACAAAATAAAAGCATACATGAGATAAAAAGATGCCAATTTCTCAAGTTTAAATACAATCTTTGATTCTGGAATTCTTGTGATATTGGATTCCATCTATTAACATAGATTATTACAAAATTATTTTTTAGCCGAGCCCTTGCTGGGTGTGTGGCTCCAGGGAAGAGAGATACTTGGCAAGAGAACAAGAATTAACACTTCAGTGCAAGGAATCTTGATTAAATCTAAGCAGATATTTCATGAGAAAACTATGCAAAATCGCCTCAGTATAAGAGCTTAGGGGAACGATAACATTTCAGGCCGGGATGCTCAGAGAACGCTTTACTGAGGAGTTTGATATTAAGTTCGGATGTATTAAAGAATATAAAATGTATATTGAGTAGGGGATGCCAAGAATAATAGTGCAAAGGTGAAAACATACAAAGGACGTTTTTCTGACAGTAAAGCAGCCAGAATGCAGAAGGTCAGATATGGTGGTGGTGGAAGATAAGGCTTGAAAAACAGTTTAGCCCTAACTGAGGATGACATTGAATGACACTGAACGGATGAACTTCAAAGAATTTTATCCTTTGGGCAATAAGGAGTACATTCAAACTTTTTAAAATGATAGCAATGGATTGAAGTGTTTTATTTTTAAAAAATTTCCATCATTCATCAGAATGAGTTTAAAGAGGAGAAAGTGACAACAAGCACAAAAATTAACATATTATTCCCAAAGTTCAGGTCAGCATTGACAAAATCCTGAACTTGCTGGATGGTGGTAGGAATTGGAGAAAAGGAAGAGAAGCAAAATAATGGGAAGAGAGAATTGTAGGTAGAAGCAACAGGCGAGGGGAACAAGGCAAAGTCTGTAAGGATTTAGGTCTGGGACACTGAGCAAATTAGTGGTACTTTTATAAAGAAGAGGAAGTGCAGGAGAGTAAACATATTTTGGGGAGCCTAATGGGGTCTTCAGTATTTTAGACAGTGAATTTGGATAGCGGGAATAGAGCTTAGGTGGAGGTAAGTATGAGTCCAAGCGCCAGCAGGGGTTCTTCTCTGAATGAGAGTAGGTATCACAGTAAGGGCATTCTGGGGGTTGAGAGCAGGAGTGCTAGTCAAACCTGCTTTGCGTTCACCAATGTGTGAACCTGGCCCTGAGGCAGGAGGGCTTGGATTTTGGGCAGAACCTCCAGGCTTTATCTCCCAGTCCCACCGCTTGCTGGCTACTTGACTTTAAGTAAATGACTTCACCCCCTGTGCCAGTTTCCCCTCCTGTAAAAAGAGACAGTAATAGTGCCCTACCATTAGTATTCAGTAAACAAATCTATATAGGGTGTTTAGGATGCTTGGGAACACCAGCCTTCACAATCCCAACGTCCGGGACAAGCTGGGCCTGGAGTGCTTTGTGGCCATGAACCGGGGCATCAACAAGGATGGGGACCTGCCCGAGGTCCTGCTCAGGAACCTCTATGACAGCATCTGAAATGAGCCCTTCAAGATTCCTGAGGATGATGGGAATGACCTGACCCACACCTTCTTCAACCCGGATCGGGAGGGCTGGCTCCTTAAGCTGGGAGGGGGCCGGGTGAAGATGTGGAAGCTGTACGGGTTTATCCTCACAGACAATTGCCGCTACTATTTTGAGTACACCACGGACAAGGAACCCCGCGGGATTATCCCCCTGGAGAATCTGAGCATCCAAGAAGTGCATGACCCCCGAAAACCGAACTGCTTTGAGCTTTACATCCCCAACAAGGGGCAGCTCATTGAAACCTGTAAAACAGAGGCGGATGGCCGGGTGGTTGAGGGGAACCACATGGTGTACGGAATCTCGGCCGCAACCCAGGAGGAGAAGGAGTGGATCAAGTCCATCCAGGCAGCCGTGAGTGTGGACCCCTTCTATGAGATGCTGGCAGCAAGGAAGAAGCAGGAGCAGCCCTGACCCCCCGCCCCCAACCCCATTATTTATTAGGGAGCTACCCTACCCAGGTGGCCAGACCACTGGGCCCCGGGGCTGCGGATCCTGGTTCTCCAATCCTGGTTCTCTGTTTGGAAAATTCACCACCTCTAGCTCCTCTCTCGTTATTTGTAATTAAAAAAAAAATTAAATTAACTTTTCTAAGATTTGATTTCTCCTGTGTATAATCAGGATTGTAATAGTATTAATTTATAGAACTACTGTGAGAATTAAACACGAAAAAAGTACACAAAACTCTCAGCAAAATGCCTAGTTGGTAGCAAGAGCTCACTTTTGAATAACCACTTAATTCAATTATCCAGTAAATATCTACCATGCTCCCACTGCATGCCAGGCACTCTCCTAGTAACTGGGAGCATGACAGTGAAGGAAACACAGTGAAGGCACTCACATCTTACTGGGGAGAGGCCAGCAATCTCATGTCATGTGAAAAAAGGAAAGCAGGTCCAGGGCATTGAGAAGGATGCGCGTGGGCTTAGACAGAGTGGTAAGGAAATACGTCCCTGGAGAGGTGAGATTGGAGCAGAGTTTCAGCTGAATGCAATGAGGGGAAACCCAAGCAGTAAACGTGCATGGGGTGTGACCCTGGGCGGGGTGGGTCGGGAGGATAGTTTCCAGACAGAGCCAACCACACATGCGCTGCCGCCTTGCATTTGTGCACAGGTGCCTTGTGGTCTGGAGGACCGCTGGGCTCGGGGAGGCTGGGCCACCGAGGAGGATGTAGAGGGAGGTGAGCTCTGATGAGAGCAGTTCTTGGAAAACAGTGCGGTCCAACAGAAGTAAGATGCCAGCTGTGTATGTAATGATGTTAACGTTTCTAGTAGCTACATTTCTGAAAGTAAGAGAAACAGGTGGAATTAACCCAATGTCACCAACACATTCTGTTAAAACGCGATCATTATAAAAAATATTAACCAGAAATGTATAATCTTTTTTCTTTCTTTCTTCCATTTTGTGTACTATATCTTTCAGACCTCGTGGGCACTTTCCATTTAAAACACATCTCAATTCAGACCAGTCACATTTCAAGTACTCAGTTGCCACATGTGGCCCATGGCTACCATCCTGGGTGGTACCAAGATAGCGCAGAGAGTGTAATAGCTCATGGTAAGGAATCTGGATTTTATTCTATGAGGAATAGGAAGTCGTTGGGGGTTAGAGGGCTGGGGGAAAGTGTGTGTGTGTTTATGTGTGTGTGTGTTGCAGGGTGAGGGATGGGGAATATCATGATTTGATTTCATCTTTAAATTGTCACTCGATAGGTGGCTCACCAAGTATAAATCTTACTTCTCACACTTGGTTAAACAAAAAATATCTCCTAGACTTACTTCTTTAAAATCTCATTAAACCCAGTTCCAAACTCTTTTTGTTAAGTGGATGAGAAATTTATTTCCAAACATTTTTGTGATTCCACTTCCTTTTTTTTCCTTCTTTCAACATTTTTAACTCATGAATTCAGTGTTTCTGTGGTTGTTGGAGTAGAGCAGGTAGTCAGTGCCAAAGCATGGGAGTCCATTCCAAGTACCAGTCTACTCTGGGTGTTATTGAGATGCCCATTTCCAGAGCCCAGGTATTCCCAGAAGTCTGTGGCTTCCATCCCATCTACGGCACAAGTACGTAGCAGAGTGGGAGGCTGGTATCCTGGTGCCCTGCCTGCCTAGTGCACCTTGCAGAGTCCTGTCACACTTTCCAAGGAGTTCTTTATGTTATGAGCTACACTGATTTTCCTCTCCTTTCCAGGCCTGGAGACAAATTTTTCCCATTTCTCTATCTTTCCCCCCCTCCCCAAAGAATACCTAGGATGATCCTTTCAATCACTCAGATTTCAAAAGAGACAGAAAGAAGGGTTGTCTTCTGCAGCTCCGGTTCTCCCACCCCCTGCCTCTTGAATCTCTGAAGCAAAGAATTTGAATGGGTTTGACTACCTGCTCAGAACAAATGAATGAGAAATAAAGGGAACAAATGCAAATTAGCACCTCCGTGAATTACCTGCCACACCAGCTCTTATTATGGCGTAGAAGACCTTTAATTGGTGGTTGGATATTTCTAACATCTCTGAACTGGATAGATTCACATCAACCAGAAGTGTGATCTACGTGAGGCTCTGCAAAAGCATAAAAAGCAAAGAAATGATTGCTAGATGATTTATTCACTTCTGATTTTCTTCATGTTTAAATCTTGCTCCTCAAAGTGAGATCCTTGAACCATCAGCGTTGGCATTCTCTGAGAGTTAGAAATGCAGCTTCCCAGGTACCCCCACAGTTCTAGGAATCAGAAGCCACATAGTAACAAGATTCCCCAGGTGAGCAATGTGCACACTCAAGTGTGAGGAGCTCTGATCTAAGACACAGTGACTCTAATTTGGAGCTTGGATTTGTTGTCAGCCAGTGACTCTTCCTAAATTAAGCCATCAAAGGTAATAGCCAGGGGAGGAGCAAGATGGCGGAGGAGTAGGAGACCTGGATTTCATCTAGTCTCGGGAATTCAGCTGAATGGGGATCAAACCATTCTGAACACCTACGAACTCAACAGGAGATCGAAGAGGAGAGTAGCAACAACTCTCTGAACAGAGAAGCAACCACTTACTGGAAGTCATCTTCCATCCCTTCATTGTATCAACCCTTATTTTGTACATCTATGTCTTTCTTCCTTTAAAATTTTAGGAGGCACTTTTTTCTAACAGACCAAAGGTAATAGCCAGGTGCCTGTAATGTGTAAGGTGCTGAACTTAGGAACTGCAGGGACGCATAACAGTGTAAGACAGTCTTGGCCTTCAAGGAGCTCATGGTCTCATCGGAAAGATAAGATACAAACACATGAAAAGTGAGTAAGCATCTAACAGTTCAGTCAATAGCATGTCAACGGGAGTTTATCATAGCAAGGTGTTTAGGGGATAGGGAGGACTTCAGCCAAGTTTGAAAGATGGGAAGGATTTATCGCTCCAAATTATAGAACTTTATTCTCTTTGTATTTAAGGTCACTGGGAGAAAAAAAAAAAATCCCCTGTAATAAAGAATTACAAGCCAGAGGCAGACCACATTTCTGAGAAAAGCAATAAAGTGTGTTTCTCTATATACAAACTTAAGCATGCCATTAGAAAGGCTCCATAAGGTGACACTTGCCTGCCAGATTTCTCTTTTCCTTGAGGCCTGTTTGGTGGCAGAGTGCTGAAGAGAAATAGCCTACAACATATTCTTGTAAGTAACAGCTGTGTGTCCTTGCAAATGGGGGGCACATCTCAAACGTCGGGCCACACCTATTGTTTCCAACCAATGTGGGCAGTTTGCAGAGATAGAAATTGAATATTCCATGACTATACATATGATATTCTTTGTAAGCTAAAGTCTTCTATTTACTTCAACAGAAAAATCTTGAGAGGAATGGAGGGCACAGCTCTTCCTGATGAGCTTGTTCAGAGGTTCAAGGAATCAGAGGTATTTGGTGATGATGGTAAGGGCCCCAAAGTTGGAGCCACACAGCAGACCAGAAAAAGATGCTATGGTTTTCCCCATTTGTGCTCTTTCTTCCTCAGTATTAATAAAACTTAATGGAAAGTCCTACCTTTTGTTGAACTCATAATCTTATTTTAGCATTTTAATGATTATTCTTTATGACTTATAGGGGCCACATAGCCCATAATGCACAATTAGAGGTAGCATGCCCTTTCCAGGGTCAACGGCTCTACACAACTTTTGTACATATGATTGGTGTATTATACTTTTATTATTTGATTAGCTTTGGCAATCAGGAATTTAAGTCATAATTGAATCATGTCAAGTACATTTACATTGCACATGAATCCAAGAAAAGAATGTGATGAGTACACCATAGGTTTAATTCAGGGTTATCTAATTGTTTTATCCTAAAATACAGCTCCTCTCATCTCGCTGAACCCACACACTAAATTAGGGACTTCTAGCTGCCAGAATTCATTTGTGTTCGTGGATTTTCACTTTGAAAACTTCCAAAGGAGACCAGGAATCCTGCTGATAGCAGAGTAAGCCTCAGCTATGAAAGTCAAACTGGTGATAAATATGAAGAAAACCTTAATCAGTTTTAATGAATACAAATAGCATAATGCCGGGATAAGGGGAGTCCAGGGAAATGTTTAGCATGGTTCGTGGGTGGAATTCAACAATTTTTTAAAAGAGAAACTGTTGGAGAAAAGGGCTTCTGATTGTGGTAAACAGTAATGGTGGAGGATTTATTCATGCTTATAGAATACGGCTTTCAAGGCTCAGGCTTTTTAAAAAAAATACCTTCTCTATTCAAAGCAGCATGAACTTCCATTGAGCCATGGAGTGAGTAACTGTCAGTTGGAAAGAATGGCAAACTGAGCTCTGTCCCCAAAGCTAGTCCAAACAAAGGAGAGAAGCCGAGTGCACACTGGTTAGGCAGGTTCTTGATTTAGACTTCCTGGGCTCAGATCCTGGTTTTTCCAGTGTGTTCCAACACTCGGAGAAAGCCTAGCTCTGTTGGATTTACTGAGAGGCAGTCATGTGTGTTTTCTCTGCTCTACCAGACAAGTTACTTTGTGTCCTGTGACCCTGGTTCCCCATCTGTAAGAGGAGACGGTAATAACAATTCTGTGCCTACTAGAAGAGTATCTATATAATGTAAATATATATACACATATGTAAATGTACATATATGAATATGTTTACTACATATAGATACACATATCTTAGAAGAAGGCCTGGTATATACACTGCAGACATTGGTGTTTGTTCTTATTGATGTGGTTGTAATAATAGTAATAATAATAATAATAATTGTTATTGGTGTTGAGTTATAACTGAACTGGCATTACAGGAAAACAAATTAACAGCATGACCCCATGGAGTACAACTGTTTCTATGTCTATTAGTTTCCTTAGGATGTTAAAAATATGGAGAAATGGCTTTCAATGGAGATCTTGAACTGCCAGCCATGGGTTAGAAATGCAAAGACTTAGCCAGAGGGAGAAATGGCAGTGCTTAAGGTATTTGAGGAAGGGCCCAGAGAAGATGATGTCTAAATTGAGCTCTTAAGGATGAGAAGAAGTTAGCTGAGCAAAGGTAGAGATGGAGGGCATGTACAGAAGTCCAGAGGCAAGGGAAAGTATTGCTTTTTTAGAGAATGCAAGTAGTCGGACTTCACTGGAAGTGGCAGCAGGATAGGTACAAGGGTGGTGGGAGAAGAAGCATGCAAAGAGCAAAGAGAAGGCTGTGAACAGCTCCTATGTCATGCCAAGGACTCTACACTCATCCCAAGGCTGATGGGAAGCAGGTGAACGATTGCACATAGGGAAGTAAGATGGAGCCATGATCAGCTCCGTGCTCTTGACCTATCATGCTGGCCACAATGTGGTGAATGGTTTGAGGAAAATGGTTTGAGGAAAAATATTAGAGAGAAAACTGTGTTTGATTTCCTGAGAAGCAGTGTGTCTGTCTGTCTCTACTGTCCTCCTGGGGAGTTCTCAAGGGCAATCATAACTATACACGACTCACAGCTAGCCTCAACTGTTTAGAGCCTAATCCTTATATGAGGTGGGACCTCCCTGCAGTGACAATGAGAACACAAAAAAGTAGGAAGATTGGACAGATATTTAGTGGGTGGAGCTGATGATACCTTGTGGTAGCTTGAATGAGGGGTACAAGAGGCCAGGGGGAGCCAAGATTGATGCCTGGGGTTCCAACTTGACAACAGGATCCAACCCTCACCTTCCATTCCCCAGGAGTGCAAAAGAAAAAGTGGGGAGTTATCCCTCTACACTTCTGAATTCTGGACTTTATAGGGACAACCTGTGTTCAACCTTGGAGAGTAGTATCAGGAAAATCATGCTGTGGACTCATATCCCCTATCTTTACGTTTATACAGTGATAGGTTCAGATGTAAAGAAATGTGAAAGACAGACAAAATTGAAAAGCTGTGATCAGATTTCTCCAATGGTTAAAAAGGAGTCTGTGGAATTCCCAGAAATTAAGATACCCAGACCCTATAATCTACCCAGTAGGTTCAAAGCAAGTCAACTCCCTGGAGCTAAAAGAAATATAGTTGCCATCTGACAGGTGAATAAGCAGTGTGGCAATGAAAGGAAGAAAACGAGGGATTAGTCTAAACTCTGGGGAGGAAAATAATTTCCAGGGTTGACAGACAGTCAAAGGCAATCCAGGAAGATAGATGAGCCAAGTCCAGTAAATTGTAGTGTAATCCTCGTGCCAGAGACTGCTCTGACATGAATGACTGGTATATATTCTAGGAACTTATCACAGAGCCTCCAACCAGAAATCTGCCTACATACACCCATGCTAGCTCTTAGAGAGGATGCGTGGAGGAGGAAATGGGACGGGTGATTAGGGCAATATATTTGTCTGGGTTCTCTAGAGAAACAGAAACAATATGAGAAGTGAGTAATTAGAAGGAATTAGCTCACATGGTTATGGAGGCTGAGAAGTCCCAAGATCTGCAGTCAGCCAGCTGGCGGCCGCTGGTCTAGTTCCAGTCTGAGTCTGATTCTGAAGGCAGTAGAAGACAGCTTGTCTTCCATTTGAAGACCATCAGGCAGAAAGAGAAAATCCTCTCTTACTCCACCATTTTGATTCTATTCAGGCCTTCAGTAGATCAGACGAGGCCCACCTCATTAAATTAGAGCAATCTGCCTTACTCCCGTCTATGGATTCAAATGCTACTTTCATCCAGAAACACCTTCGGAGACGATCGCGTTTAACTAAATATCTGGGCATTCTGTGGTCAAGGTGACACATAAAATGAACCATCACAAGTCTGGCGGTCTCCACACTCTCCATTTAAATAGAACAACTCTGGTTGGATCCTCCCGGTGGGATTTGACTTGAAGAAAGGGTGCTGTCTATAAAGGAAAATTTGCGGGACACTTCTAGAGCTCAAATCACCAAAGCCCTTAACACTATTTCCTGACAAGAGTAACTTGCCACTTGCTTGTTTTCAGTCTCCTAGATGCACCTGCCAGTGGCGATCTCCTTCTCGTGTCCAACGCCTGCTCCGTACGGTGCATTCAGCTGGACGATCCTCACCTTGCCTATTCCTTTGGGTTCCCTGGGTCCTGCCCGGCATCTTTCCTGCCTGACCGAGGCTTCTTAAGACAGACAGCTTCTCCGCCAGAGGCATGAGTCCATCTCTTAGAACAAGTTTTTGTTGCAGAATTCACCCTTCCGTGTGCACTGTATTATGATGTCATCACTTCCAACGATTACCTGATTATAAAGAAGACTATCACAACTAGAATCAGGGGCTTGCCTTTGGAAGACCGTGGGGCTGCCATTAGAAGAACGCCAGTTCCTCCTGAGATCTTCCCCTGGATCTCCTGCTAGAGGCAATAAGAGGAAACGGAATAGGATTTCAAGTCAAAAGACATGCAGGGAAAACTTGGCCAGATTCTAATTTTCTCACCACTTTATTTCCCATTTAGCATTGCGGCAATTCTTATAAACCACCCCCACAGGTATTTAGGAAGGTAAACGGGGGAGAAAACAGCAAACATATGCTCCGCGAGGGTAGTGTTTCACTTGGATGGGCATAACTACCCAAAGGAATGGCATTTTTAAAGAACACCATGAGGTAATTAAGTTTATGTTACAAAATAAATATGTATAAATCAGATATTACTGCCGACCATATTCTAGGAAAGGCCAGTGAGACCAGGTGCCAAAGGTTTAGGCCAAAGCTGTGGAAGAAATACTTAAGATGAAAAAGATGGTATCTATAAACTTAATTTTTCCAGGGGTGTGGGGAATGACTGCCATCAATCAATTTTAATGGTAGATTTCTGTGGCTCTTCTGAACACCACTGAATTAGGTTATCAAGGTTTGCCAGGAAGGGGTAGGTAATTAGAAAAAGGATAGAACTTTCTAATCCCATAAAGGTGGATGCTCTTATAAAAATAATTACTTTGCTGACTTGGGCAAAATGGTTTACCTAGACGGAATGTAGAGCCTAGCAGCGGGTTTTATTCCGTGGTGGCCATGGGGTTCCTACGTATGAAAGTCATGTTTTAAACCACTGACCCTGTTGGGAAAAGCAGTCATGTGCACTCAGTCTTCCCAACCCCTGCATGGGTACATACGAATGTGCCTTGGGAACAGAACATTCCCTTTGAGCGATAAAGAGCCCTCACAGCCTGTTTGGGAATATTTGTCCCTGTTTTGGATTTGACATGTACTTCTTTGTTCTGCTTAAGTGTGTGCATAATATGGCACCCAGCCAAACCCACTTATATCTGTTCTCAGCATGGAGGGAACGGGGTCCTTCACCTGCAGCCTAACGGGTACCTGCACACCATCTCCATGCAGCGGCTGCATGGCGAGACATCTGGCCACAGGAGACAGCCACTAGTGACGCTGATCTGTGTCTTAGTGGCTATGTGAGTAAAGCATTGTTCCATGCGGTGCCTGTGTGAGTCATGTGTTTCTTGGTACCCTGACACCTGCCAACCGTGCCGTGTGTTGGCACCTTGGGACTGCCACCTCTGATGGCAGGCATTGTTATGCTCTTTGCTATCGTCCAGGCAGGGAGACTTCACCCCTGGAGGTGTAACGGGTGTCATTTGTTCAACGGTCCTCACACTATCTCTAGCGGCAGTACAGATCCTACAGAATCTAAGGACTGGTTTGAACAAACAGCTAAGGGAAAGCATGGCGTCATCTTCAGCTTGCCTATTGGCCAGCAGGGAGCTCCCGTGTGGCTCTGGGAGCCCAGAAGTCCTCCTAAAAAACAACAAATTCTCTGATGCTGCTGGTGGTGTTATCCATGTGCTTCACAACTTTGGGCTTTTCATTCTTTGTATTAAAATAATAGCATGCTTTTAGTGTTACTGCATTTTATTGTGATGAAATGAATATGTGCATGCAGAGCCTGAGACCAGGTTTGTCTGCAGACGGTTTATTCCAGAGGAGGAGGGAGGGGATGGGAAGGGTGAGACAGAAGGAGAAAGGACTGATGCAAAAGTCTGTGAGGCACGGGTGACCCCGGCGCTGCCAGGACCAGGTCTGTGCGGTGAAGAGCCAGGGGTCAGGTGCCGAGACCTGCTGAGAGACCCTAAAAATGCACCCCTGCGTTGTCCACCTGGGGGAGGCAGGGTCAGAGGATTCATCTGAGGGCTCTGTCCTCCCTGGTTAAGGGCGACCTGCTGCCGGAGACATGGAGAAGCCTCTCAAGAGATGTGTCCTGCGCTGCTGCCAGGGTTTGAATGAGGATTTGGGGTGGGTCATAGAGGTGTCTCACTGATGCTTCATAGAGAAATTTGGAAAGCACCAAAAAGACAAAGATTTCGTTTTAATCATAATCACCCATTAGCTCGCCACCAGAGAAAAGCCACTGGCCAACGTCCTAACATCATTCTAAAGAGGCATGTTTTTTTTTCCTTCTAATCTCACATTTCATAGCTTCTTTTTCACTGAACACTTTTCTATCTCCAATATATATTTTCATGTTGAGAAATAGTCTTCTTGGCACTTTTTTATATGGTTGAACACCATTCCACTCTTCAGACATGCTAAATAACATCTCTAATTTGCATCTTTTTCTCCTTGTTGGTTGTTTAGACTGTTTCTGATCTTTTGCCTTAAAACACACAAACAAAAACCCTGCCTCGTGGTACAGTTGTTCAATCACTCCTTTAGCATTAACCCACAGCAGTGAAATTCCCAGGTCAAATATATAAAGTATACACATTTTAAGGCTTTCAGTCCTAATTAGCCTCCAGAAAAGTTGTAACTATCCCCCACTGATGTGTACGAATCCCCATACTCGCCACCTCTGAGCCTATTATTGTTTCTGACTTCTGGCAATCTAAGATATGATTATTTTTTTACAATTAATTATTGTAAGATATTTTGTCTTATTTTAAAATTTAACTCATGTACCTCTATCTCTAGTGAATTCGAAAATTTTTCACAAGTTTGTTGACAATTTTTATGTTTATCTTTGTGAATTGTTTATTAATATTATTTGCCCATTTTTCTGTCCAGGGCTTCATCTTTTTTTTATTAACTTGTAATTAATCTTTTCCATATATTAATGCAATTAAAAATGAAATACATATCCAGCCAAAATATGGAAGCAACCTAAGCGTCCATTGATAGATGAATGGATAAAGAAGATATGGTATGTATGCAAAATGGAATATTACTCAGTCATAAGAAAGAGGTGCCTGGGTGGCTCAGTCAGTTAAGCATTTGCCTTCAGCTCAGGGCTGATCAAGCCCTACATTGAGCTCCCTGCTCAGCAGAGCATCTACTTCTTCCTCTGCCTTTACCACTCCACCCTGCTTGTGCTCTCCCTCTCTCTCTCCAATAAAAATAAAATAAAATAAATCTTAAAAAAAAAGAAATGATGAAATATTGCCATTTGTGACAACATGGATGGGCCTAGAGTGGAATAAATGACATAAGCCAGAGAAAGACAAATACCATACGACTTCAATTTCACTTATATGTGGAATCTAAAAAACAAAAAACCAAACAACAACAAAAGCGAGAAAGAGACTCATGAATATAGAGAACAAACTGGTGGTAGCCAAAGGGGAAGGGGTGGAGGGATGAGCAAAATGGGTAAAGGGGATTAAGAGGTACGAACTTCCAGTTACCAAATAAATAAGCCACAGAAGTGAAAAATACCTCATAGAGAATACAGTCAGTAATCGTACTGTATTCCACGTAACATGGTGAGCATTTTGTAATGTATATAATTGTCAAACCATTATGTCGTACAGCCGAAACTAATTTAATATTAAACGTCAAGTATATCTCAAATAAAAACTTTAAAATAACTAAATGAATATATATTGCTATATTCAGATTTCTCTTATTTACTCATTAATGGGGCTTTTTGACATTTAAATTTAACTTTTTATGTAGTTGAATCTTTCTGAGGTACTTTATCTTAGATACTCTGAGTTATTTATGATGATGCATGATCCGTGATATGATGTCCTGCAGCTAGTAAGGCAACTGCAGATTGGAACTCAGTTCTGATAGCTAAGTGTCTTTCGTTTTCAAAACCCCTCTAAGTCTTTCTGAATTATATTTTTGGCTACCGTGACCCAAGATTTATGATCGATCTTTAGTGAAACGTTACTATAATGAGATTACGGTATCTTCATTGATTGCAAACTGCTCTATTGAGCTGATGTATGGATGGTGGGTGAACCTATCCTCTCTACACAACCTCCCATTCTCAGCTTTGTTGGCATAAAATACAAAACGAGAAGGAATAAAACTTGATACAAACACAAAAGAATCCATATAGTGACTTCACATATATTTATGCTAAAATAAATACAACATCCAGGATGATCATATCTTAGAAAAATATATAAACCTTGAATAGTGTAAATGGAAGGTCTGACAGTAATATGAGAAACAAGGGATGGAGAAAAATCACATTATCTAGATAAGGTGTTACTTCAGGAAATGGACCATCTGGCTCTGAAACAGAATGCTTTTGTAATGAGAAAAAAATTGGCCAAGACAGAGTAAGAATAATGACAAATCAGAAAAAGAGGGCACTAATACAAAGAATAGAGAGATTGTCAAGAAGAGATATCACAAGAAAGAAGACATTCACCCTGCAGCTTTAGAGAGACATGAATGACAAGTTCTTTTATGAGACCCTCTCACCGGAATTACACAATGCACAAACGCTTACTGAGCCCAACTAAGTGCCGTGACTAAGGTACTAAGGCTTAAAGCATCAGAGAATGATGTGAGCCTTCCCACAGGGAAATAACATCTAGTGAGAGAGACAGGTGGTAAAATAACTATCATACAGAGCTGAATGAGAAAACCAATAGAGAAATACACAGCACAACATGGAGATGCCGAAATGTGCAGTTGGGTGGGTGAATCAGGGAAGGCTTAGTTGACTAGGTGGTATTGGACCTGAGGCTTGAGAAATGAAAGGATTTTGATAGGAAGAAAAATAACTCTGCACTGGAATAACATCTTAGAAGAAGGCAAGAGCATGTGAAAATGCAGGAACACTTTTGTTTAGGGTCTGTTGAGTAGCTTAACGTGAGTAGAACAGAAGGTACATAGAGGCATACAGTAGGAAATGGAGCCAAATAAAGTTTAGTTATGACTCTTTTGAGTGCATGTGATAGAAATTCAAATTAAACTAGTGTTAGCCAAAAGAAGCCAATGGAAATATACCAGGTAATTTATTTCATGGATTGCCCAAATAACAGAGCGTTCATGGGGACCTGTGAGCCTCAGAAACAATGAGAAACCGTTCCTTAAACATCATGGCCACCTCATTCTTTTCTCTTTCCTCCCAGAATGGTGGCCTCACACCTCTCTGATTGGCATGGTTGCAGTGACCCACACAGTCATGAGTTTTACATGCTATAGCTTTGGCCTTATTGACCCAGCTTGGGTCAGGCACCCCACTCATGGGCTGAGTCAAGTTAGTCAGGGACAGGGAAAGACACCTCCTGCGAGAAGAAGGGGTGTGTGTGTGTGGGGGGGGATGTGGAGCTATAGAGAGAGTTCCACAGATTTCTCCTGCAAACAGGTAATGGCAACACTATCATTACTTGCGGAAGCCAGTTGGTTTCCTTGGTGTGGTGGGTTAGGTTTAGATAACCTATCTACCAAATACCGGAATTTGTCTGTCAGTCATTCTTTCAAGTAATAACTAGTAGTCCATGAAAAATGTGTCTAGTTTAACTTGTAACTTAAATAATCACATAAGGGTTTATTCTTGAGGCAACCATCGAACTTTGGGTAGGTAGCAGAAGTACTTTATGCCTACTCCCTATTTTATTACAGAGAATGTTTAAAAAGCACATACGGTTACCTTTAGTAAAATTAATAATTTTTACTGCTTTGTCAAGGTCATTCCTGAATGCAACCGGCAAATTTTTACTGCAAGTGTGTGGCAGAGAAGAATTCAACGTTTGACGCCATTGCCAGCCATTGTAACCACCATTTGCTTTTGTACCATCATTGCAGATGTCAACAAAGTGAAAAAGGTAAATAATGTATGTTATTATGAAAACAATTTTGACTACAATACCTTTCTGCGATACAGTAATAGCA
This sequence comes from Eumetopias jubatus, assembly GCF_037043125.1. NCBI lineage: Eukaryota > Metazoa > Chordata > Mammalia > Carnivora > Otariidae > Eumetopias > Eumetopias jubatus. The sequence goes on from NW_028274809.1 coordinate 16,927,071, forward strand.
TAAATGATGTGGTGTTGGTTTCAAGGATAACTCGGTGGCATCACCTAATCTTCAACCATAGACTGCCTCCCCTGTTGGTCCCAGGAGGAGTTGTGGGTTCTGAAAGGAGGCTGGCTCCTCAGAGTGCACAGTTCATCTCTCTCAACTTCCCAGTTCTCTCTTCTCACTAATGAATCTAATAAACTGATCCACAGGAACAGAGTGGTTAAGACCAGGCGTTCTGGGGTGCACCTGGGTGGCTCAGTCGGTTAAGGGCTTGATTCTTGATTTTGGCTCAGGCCATGACCTCAGGGTCTTGAGATTGAGCCCTGTATTGGGCTCTGCACTCAGGAGGGTGTCTGCTTGAGGATCTCTCTCTCCCTCTGTGCCGCAGCCCCCCCATCTTGCTTGTGCATGCTCGCTTTCTCTCTCAAATAAATAAAGAAATCTTAAAAACAAAAACAAAAACAAGCATTCTAAATTCAGGCAATCTTGTCAGTGTCCTATTAACTATAACCTTGGGCTATTCAACCTCTCTGTTCCTGCCTCAGGTTTTGAATTTGTAAAATGGAGGCAATCAGTGGGTTGTTTGGGGGACTAAACGAGTTAAATCATATAAAGTACTTAGAACTCTTATGAATGTTATAAGCTATCAGGAAGTGTTAGTTGTTGTCATTGGTATTATTGAATAATTTACTCCTGTTAGTGAGATTTGCATGTTAACCAGGAATATCTTGTGCAATAGTGTTGAATGGCCAAAATGGAATTTCAAGCACAGTCAACAAGCAGGTTATTTTTTTTTTTCTTTTCTTTTAGGATCTTGTTTTTGGGAGAGTAGAGGTTTTAGAGCCCCTGAAACCATCCATGTAGTTCTAATTACTCATATTAAATGACTGTGTTAATAAGCTCATTCTTAACGTTCAGCCAATACTATACTCCCAGAGAATTCACGAGGAGGTAGTTACGTCTTTGTTCAGTTTTTATGCTCTACTAACATTTTCTACTAAATTGCTCACCCAGCAATTTGCATATGGTCAAGGCCTGAGAAGTGCATATAAACCATGGATCCTTAAAAGAGAAACATTCATTTGCAAGCGAACCGTTTCTTGGAAAAAAAAGAATTCTCTAACAGCAGTATCTCCTGAATTTCACTGAACAAACCGAATAAAATTTTTCAGAAAAGAAAAGAAAACTTGAAATAACATGGGTCTTCTGGCTATAACTCCCAGCAGCACACAATTTGAGAAAGCTATCACTCCCCAGCCCCTTTGGAGTCTGAAAAAGCAGCTGTTCATTGCGTTAGAAGAATAAAGGCTTAAAAATGATTTCCCCACAAAAAGAAGTACAGGTTGTCGCGTGCATTCATATTAGTTTCTGCTCCAGCAGAAAATGGCTTGTATAATTGTATTTTGAGAACCCTCTTGTAGAGAGAGATTTATAGTTTTTTGCTTATAAAAACCTATTTCTATTTTAAAATATAGACTCTCGGCAAGTGTCACCCTGAAGAATTGAGCCCTACTAGACTATTTTGTTACATTTTAGGGGATAAAAAAGCATGCGGCAGTTAAACTATTAAAGCCATGGCAATGGGACTGCCACTCTCAACCTCATTACTCAAGACTCTCTTTAGTTCAATTATACACCTCTACAGCTAAGGAAGATAGATGGAGGTCATTTGGGAGCAGTAAACCACAATGCCTTGAATGCAGAACTATGGTCTTAAACTGATTTACACCTTGTTCTCTAGTGTTCTACAGCGGGGGCTTGGATGGAAAGGCAGGGGCCATGATTGAAAAGGCTTTTTCTGGGTTTTAGCATCACAGTCCACGCCGGCTGGCAATTATTACCTCCATTAAATGGCAAGGGACAATGAATGTCGCCTTTATTACTTCGGTGGTAGCAACAAAACCAAACCCAACCCAAAGGGAAGTAGGGGTTCTCGGTCAGATTATCCTTTGGGGCTGGAGGAATGACCTTTACGTCTCCTATTAAGTTTTAACTTGATTGTACGCATTGGTCCAATGAGAAAGGGCTTGGGTAATTGAAAGGAGCAATTTGCTTTTCCAGCAGTGACAAAAATACTGTCATGCTGCTCTGATTTAGCTCACATATATCTCTCAGCATGAAAGATGTAAAGTGTACTGAAAGAAGTTAATTAAACAAGGCAAACCCATATGTAACTTCTCACAGAGAAATGAAAGATCTTTGTAAACGGAAGGTGAGTGTATTTGATTTTGTATAGCTCCTCTCCTTTCGTGCCCTGATTTGATTTCTGCAGCTTCTCCCCTAGCTGTTTCTTTAGGGTCACTTCGGACTGCTGTCACTACTGGGAATTAAAAAATACATTCACAAAATAATTAGCAGAAGCAGAACAAAACAAAACAAACGTGCCCATAAGAGCATCATGCTCTTCTTTCCCTTCACCTGTCTAAAGCAGAATGGGAGGATGTCTCCAGAAATATGGTTTCCGCTGCTCCAAAGTTTATCTTAATGGCTCCCCAGAAACTAAACAATCTAGATCTTTCAGTTATACATGATTCCACTGGACATATATCCCCAGCGCCAAAGTGTTTCATAAAAGTTCACTTCTGAATTATAAGCTATAAAGAATTTTATTCCCACTAATATATTTTCATTTGGAAAGGAATAGATCTTTCCAAGAACCTATTTGAGGCCAGTACAGAATCAATCCTGTTTCCTTCTCAGAAGAAAATAATCACTGAATTCAAGTCATATACCAGGTCTTCTGTGACATATTTTCTGTATGTCAGTTAATCTTAAATTAGATTTTTTTTTTATGAGATGGTATTTAAGAAATTCCTTAGACTCCTAACAGCCTAAAAAACAGTGGACTTATGGAACATTTCATTAACCATTTAAAGTTATCTCAGACATACTCCTGAGCTGTAGAATGTGTTTTTAAGGGCTAAACATTTTATGGCCATCCTAATGGTGCCTTATAAAAGAGCCAAAACATTCTAGGGTTCTGCTCAGCCTTTGGATTCAAAATATCTTATGGAATCAATAGAAACTGAAATGAAAAAATTTTCACATTCCGCATATTTATTAGTTTTGCCTTTGAAATCATATTATTGCTATTAGCCAAGACTCCATCCATTACATCTCTGAATATCTACTGTGTATTCCACATTCTCAGAGCCTTCCTTGTTGACCTCATTCTGTATGGCACTCCTCTTCACAGACCACACTTCAGCTGGACTGGCCTTTCTGTTCTTTGGACATGGCAAGCTTGCCCCTTAAGTGCCCTCTGCTTGGCACGCTCCTCCCCCAAATATATGTAGAACTAGTTTCTGTCCCCTTTGGGCTGAGCTCAAAAGTCCCTCCAGATGTCTTCTGTGACCCCCCTCTGTTCCAGGTCACTTCCCATCTCATTTCCATGTTTATTTGTATGTTCCCTGATCACCATCTGAAATATTTGGGGTTTATTTTATTTATCCGTTTCTTACAACTTTAACATAAACTCCTTAAGTGAAAGAACCTTGTCTTCTTAATTGCTGCCAAATCTCCAGAGCTTGTAATTCAGGCATGCAAAACACGTTACCGGAATGGATAAATAATAAATTTCAGAAACCTTGGGAAACTCATAATTATTAAGAAGGTAAATATCATCATGTAGTTAAAAAAAACTGACAAATGGGGGGTGGCGCCTGGGTGGCTCAGTCAGTCTCCCTTCTGCCAAGGTCATGCTCCCAGGGTCCCAGGATCGAGCCCCTCATCGGGCTTCCTGCTCAGCAGGGAGGCCTGCTTCTCCCTCTCCCTCTGCTGTTCACCCTGCTTGTGTTCCTTCTCTTGCTGTGTCTCAAATAAATAAATAAAATCTTAAAAAAAAAAAAACTGACAAATCAGTATAAGTAAACATTGACATTGAAACTTTCCATGAGTAATTGTTATATGGGAAAACAAGCTACAGAATAATTCATTTAGGAAGGAATATTCCTTTAGTGAAAAAAAAGAAAGCAATACATGCAATGTATTTATACATAAGTTTGTATATAAACAATGCAATTTAGAAAAAATTATAAACAATAGTAATCATTTCTGGGTGAAGGAATTACATGGGCTTTTGCTTTCTAAATTATACATATCTGTAATATTTCAATTTTTATAATGAATAATCATGTATTCAACAAATAGCTATTGATCATCTACAATGTCCAGGGACTATACTTGATGCTATTTGGAATACTAATGAACAAATCAAAGCCCCACCTTCACAGAGCTTCCATTCTATTGAGGAAAATAGATCCAATGAAGAAAAATAAAGCCCTGTTGGGACACAGAAACAGAGAGGGCTTCTATTTTGGATAAGGTGGTCAGAGAAGACCTCTTGGATGAGGTGACATTTGAACAAAGACTTAGGTAAGGTATGTCATTTAGAAGAGTCTAGGTTATGCTGGAGTAACCAATAACCCTAAACTTCAGTGGCTTACAATGACAATGGAGAATTCGTTTCTCACTCACACCAATGCCCAACATGGGCTGGTGAGGACTCTGAAGACATCATGCAGTAATCCTGGACAACAAGGGCTCCACCATCTTGTAGCAGGGCCATCTGGAGCACATGACCTTCCTGATCATGACAACAAGCGAGCAGAGGGATTGCAGAGTCAAGCAACACAATTAGATTCAACTAAACCCTTCACTTAAGAGTTGTGGTGTTTAGGGCGCCTGGGTGGCTCAGTCGGTTGGGCAACTGCCTTCAGCTCGGGTCATGATCCTGGAGTCCCGGGATCGAGTCCTGCATCGGGCTCCCTGCTCACCGGGGAGTCTGCTTCTCCCTCTGACCCTCTCCTCTCATGTGCTCTCTCGCACTCTCAAATAAATAAATAAATAAAATCTTAAAAAAAAAAGCTGTGGTGTTTACATGTCATTGGCCTATCATTAAAGTAATCCTCTCTGTACCTGGAAGTAAAAGAAAACCAGAGGTTAGTGGTCATTGTGATGCGAACTCAAAAAAGTAAGCCACGTCAATATCTGGAGGAAGAGTCTTCAAGGAAAGGGGACAGAAACTGCAAAGGCCTGAGCTGTGCATTTGCTTGTGTTCCATGAAGGTGGGCAATGTAGCTGAAGGACAGTAAGTTAAAGAGAAGGAAAGATGAGTTTGAGGAAGCTGCCAAGGGGCAGATCAGGTAGGTTCTTGTAGTTCATCATTATTATTCTAAGTACGATGGGAAACCACCGGGAGAGGTTTGAGGCTGGATATTATCTGATTAATGAATCACTCCTGTTATCGCAGAAAGACAGCAACATAGCAACCACAAAAAGAGATAAACTATCAAACTTAATAGATATGGAAGAGGAAGGAAGATTCCCTAATCAGTTGGATAAATAACAAGAGACCCAAATGATTTTAAGATGCAAACAGCTCCAAGGTTTTGATTACACATGAATAAATCCCTCAGCTCTTTTTTTTTTTAACACCAGCTAAAGCCCTAAAATGTCAAAAGACACAAAAAGAATATGAGCTCCTTTAATATGGGTAAACAAATTAATTAAGTATGCACAGATGGTTGCTGCATGGAGCAGGTGGGGCAACTTTCAACTGAAGGTGCCCAGAAGCTGCTGTTACTACCACTTAGGGAAAGGAACCCATGGGTCCTTGGAGAGGCTCTGTCATTTTATCAGAGGTTTTATAGTCTCTAGTTCCTTCTCAGTGTTTCTGGAGACTCTGGTTCCATGTGTGCCTTCTTGCTAGACTCCAGTAACCAGAAACGACCCTGGTGAATTTAGTATGTTTCTGAGTGCTTCAAGTGAATCAAAACTCAGTCTCCAAGGTCACATTGCTGAGCATCCTTTCCCACTAGGAGACCTTCAGGCCTGCTTGGGTCTCTTCCTGCAATAATTAAGTGAAATTGTAAAGGGCAGATAGTGCTGTAGGAATATAAATTACCATGAATGGAAGAAATCAGACATCCTCAAGGCCTTGCAGGGTATGTATGGTATATTTAAAATAAAAGCAAGAAGTTAGGCATTCAAAAAAAAAAAAAAGGCTCAGAGGAAAGAAAAAAATTATCTTGTTTGTGAAATATGACACCTGGCTCTCTTCTTATTGGTAATATCATCTATTTCAACAAATTAAACACTCCCTGCTCTCCTTCAAACCCCCACGGCCAAGGCATCACTAAATCTTATAAGTATCACCTAAATATCTCTTGTATCAGGCGATTCATTTTCATCTCCACCTTTTCTCCTGCTCCCGTCCTGGTCCAAAGCCCCAGCATCTCTTGTGTGAACTACAGCTTTGCTTCCTAAATGATCTCTGACCTCCACTCTTGTCTGATTCTGTCCAACTTCCATGCAGTAGGTAAGTGCAAGTTTTCCTTATCCAAAACTGATCACATCTGCTTCTTTTCTTCAACCTCAGTGCCTTCCTCTTGTTTTCAGATAAAACCCAAAACCTTTGTTCATAAAAATACATGATCCATAAATAGTTGCTTGGTCTAGCTCTTGATTATCTTTTCAGCCCCATGTTATTCTACCTTTCCTCCTCCACTAGTGAATTCTAGCCACCCTGTTCATCTTTCACTCAAATATACCAAAGCCCCTTCCCCCATAAGAAGATCCACCAAAGCTCTTCTCTAGGCCTAGAACAGTGTCTCCGTAGCCTCTAACCCCAGTCCACCTCTTCGTTTTTTATCTGGTTAACTTGCATTCAAAGGTTGGGCATGCATACTTTCTCTCTCTCTTTCACTTCCTCTTTCTCTCTTATTTCTTTATATTTCTTTTCTTTTCTTTTCTTTTTCTTTGCTTCTTTTTAGAGAGAATGTTGTCTATAAGGTATCAGCTCTTCAATATTTTTGACACTTGCTTTGGGGTACAACGAGTGTTCCATTTTTAGATATGTTCCAAGTGTGCTTTAAAAAATGTGTATTCTTTAATCATTAAGTGTAGTATTGATAAGTATTTATTGACAGGTTTATAAATTGTATTACTAAATAACACCAATATTTAATTTAGCTTTACCTATTACTAAAAAAATGTCTGTTAAAATCTTCCACTGTGAACACTGATCTTTCCATTTCTTTTTGTGATTTTCTCAGTTTTTCTTTATTTTTTTGAGTCTATGTTGTTAGATGCATAGGAATTGAGTATTTCCTCATAAAATTTTCCTTTTAGCATTGTGTATTGCTCTTCTAGGTCTCTTATGTTTTTTTGAAAATGATAATGCTTTTTCTTTAAAGCCATCTTCATTTGAAGTTTTTCATTTAAAAGTGCTCTCTCTTCTTTATGATTGTTTTTAAGATTGACCTTTACCTCTGGTATTTTGGAGTTTTACTATAAGTCTAGGTATGGATTACTAGCTGTTTGCCTTCAAAAAAATTATTTTGCTTCCTTAACCTGAGGGTTAATTTCTTTGGTTAAATTGGAAATCTTTCATTCTTATCTTTGAAAATTACCTTTCTCATTCTCTGTTCTCCCTTTTTTCAGAAACACTACTACTGGATACTAGACTTTCTTATTCTGTCCTACACATATCTTAATTTCTTATTTTTAAAAAAAAATAATTTCCATTCCTTTATCTCTCTGAACTGCCTTCTGTTAAACTGTCACATCTATTAACCATTGCTTTCATAAGTTTGGCTGATACTTTGCTTAACCTATTTACTGAGCTTTTCATTCCATAGACTTTGCTTTTTTTAATTTTTTTTTATTTCTAGAGGTCTCGTTTGGTTTTTTGCTTATAGTGCCTCATTAGGCTTTTGATTTTTTGATTTTTTTTTTCTGTATTTAACCATTTTAAACATGCTTATTTGAGGGATGCCTGGGTGGCTCAGTTGGTTAAGCATCTGCCTTCAGCTCAGGTTATGATCTCGGGTTCCTACTCAACAGGGAGTCTGCTCCTCCCTCCTCCCCTCCCTTCTGCTCCTGCTGTCTCTCTTTCTCTCAAATAAATAAATAAAATCTTTAAACAAATAAATAAACATGCTTATTTGATACTCCTCTGTGATTGTTTCATGTTGTCTGAAGTTCATGAGATTCTAGTCTTGCTATTGAGTTGGCTTTTTAATTATTTCTATCAGAATATAGCTCTTCCTCTGAAATATTCTTCATGAACTTTTTGTGGGATTATATCTTGAGAAGAGTTTTATATCACTTCTTCTAGGACCTACCTTGGATATTACTGTCCAAGGATCAATTTTTATGTTACATTCTTAATTCAAGATTTATCAGACCATGAGTGTATATCATAACTAGGCAAACATAAACAATGTTTCTTGTTGTCTACGTAAGTCAATGGGCAACTTTTTTCTGGTCTAGTCCTCCATGAAGGGTATAGTTCTTTGAGGATCTTGGCTTTGTGTGGGGAATTTAAGTGCTGAGTCTGCCTCACACTGACCCATGAACTGTAGGCATAAAAACTCATGTCCCTAGACTAAAAATCCTGTGGTTCTCACCAGCGTGCTCATTCCCAATGCAGCTGCAGTGTACCTACACTTGCTAGTCATTCTGGTATTCTAGTATTCAATATTCTCTGCCTTTCTAGCACTTTACAATTTCTCTTTATTTGAATTCAGCTGATATATGTATATGTATCATATATATATGAATGTTTATTATCTATGTTGCATCCACATATTATGAAAATGAGGAAAATCATTGTGAACTGATGTAGAATTATTTCCAGAATATGTTGTTGAATAAAAGAACAAGGTACAAAAGAAAACACATATTATGCAACGTTTTATGCAAGAAAGAAGAAAAAAATTGAAATGCATAAATAAATCTGTGTATGTGCTTGCAGACAGTTATTTTTGCAGAAGAAACATAGGAAGGCTAATTCAGATTCTAATTAAAAGTGGTTTTAACTATGGGGTTAGGTAGCCACATGGAGGAAGGGTTAGGGATTGTAGTGAGATATCGCCAGTATATGTTTTTATATATTTTTGACTTTCAAAATTTGAAAGTGTTTTACATGTTTAAAAATTACAGTAATTAAGATACTTCTAGTGAATAAAAAAGATATAAAATTTAATATATATAGAAACAAATGGAGCTATGTTCAGCTGATAATGTAATCATGTAGACAAAATAATTAACTTTTATAATTTTTACACACAATAATCTAATTGTATACCCTTAAGAAGTTACAGTCTAAGATTAAAAGGAACTGCAGAGAAATTTTGAAGTTTAGTTAGAAAGTTCTTTTCTCATAATAGTATTGGTGTGGTAAATCTGAAACAATTTTGCATGTATTATATGACAAAACAAATGAGTACATATATTGATGTCGTTAGAGAAATCAGCATTCTGGGACACCTGAGTGGCTCAGTCAGTTAAGCGTCCAACTCTTGATTTCAGCTCAGGTCATGATCTCAGGGTTGTGAGATGGAGCTCGGCATTGGGCTCTTCGCTGCGCTTGAGATTCCCTCTCTCCCTCTGCACCGCCCCCCCCCCCCCACTGCTTGTGGGCTCCCGTGCTCTCAGGAACTCTCTCTTAAAAAAGAAAAATCAGCATTCTGACTGTGGGAGAAGAAGATATGAATGTGGAATGGAGAAAAATAAGAAATAATCCTATAAAGCTGCATCTGAAATTATCAGTATGAATTCATGATTTATAACTCTTAATTCTTAGCTCTATCCATTGAAAGGGCCCAAGAAGTAGTGACACCCAATAGTAATGAGTACACTAATTGTTGAGATCTTGTTTTCCAAATGCCTTACCCCCACTGTTCTCTACTTGTATGGAAAAAATATACACCAAAGAGTTTGCAATGATAATGGAGTAGGGAGGGTGGGCAGCGAGGAGACTGGAAAAAGGAAGTGAACACCTTTACATAGATTGACTTGTTACCAGGACAAAGCATTACTTGTACAATTCAAAAATTCTAATACAATGAATAAAAACAATATACACAAAATGAAAAGAGAACCATATATGTGTCTTTTAAGCAAGAAAGCAAAATAAACCTTGCTCTATTTTTTATTTAAAATTTGTGTTAGTACTAAGGAAGGCACTTGTTGTGATAAGCCCTGGGTGTTACATGTAAGTGATGAATCACTAAATTCTACTCCTGAAACTAATATTACACTGTATGTTAACTAATTGGAATTTAAATTAAAAAACTTGAAATAAAGAAAATAAATAAATTAATTAAATAAAATAAATTTTTTATGAAATGTATTTCAAATTAAAATTTGGAGTATGCTTAATGAGTTGTTCCATGCCGTTCAAAGACAGAAAGGCAATTTCCTCTACTTGCTTCTCTGAAATCATAAATAACCTTATGGTGTATATCTCTACATGTAATTTTCTCCATCATACAAATATCTAGAATTTACTGTTTTATGGTGTCTGATTGGGGTCCAGTTTTATTTTCTTCTATATCGCTGGCACCATTTCTTTTTATTTAAAAAAAAATTATTTTGAGAGAGAGTGTGTGTGCAAATGGGGGGACAAGCGGCAGAGGGAGAGACTCTCAGGCAGACTCCCTGCTGAGTGTAGAGCTCAATGTGGGGTTCAATCTCACCACCCTGAGATCATGACCTGAGCCGAAATCAAGGGTTGATGCTTAACCGACTGAGCCACCTAGGCACCCTTAGTGGGCACTATTTCTTAATTTTTTTCTTTAAATATATTTCTTAATAAATCAATTCCTGAACCTTTTTTCCCATGAGTAGCCCAGCTCGCTGGAGAGAAAACTTTCTCTGATGTTCTGCTAGCTGCCTATTCAGTGCATGGATATTGTTGATGCTGATACTCATATATTGGCTGGGAATAGTGTACCTGAGGATAGCTAGACTCCAGTGTGACCCAAACCAAATTTTCTACTTCCATTTGATGGGTTAGAGAGAGGCACTAAAGTGGTATATATTTTTTATGGTTCATTGTTTTAGGCTAGAAACATGAGCAGGTACTTCCTATATTCATTTTCTATTGCTGTCTAACAGATTCGCACAAACTTAAAGACTTAAAACAACACACATTTATTACCTCATAGTTTCTATGGGCCAGGAGTATGGGTGCAACCTAGCTGGGTCTTCTGCCAGCAGCAACTGAAATGTTGGCTGGGGCTCAGTCTCATTCAAGGCTTGCTGGGGAAGGATCCGCTTCCTCGCTCCTGATTTCGTTGGCAGCATTCAGTGCATTCAGTTCCTCGTGGTTATAGGAAGGAGAGCTTCAGTTTTTTGCTGGCCACTGTCTGGAGGTCACCCTCAACTTCTAGATGTCACCCACAGTTCACTGCCATGTAGCCCTCTCCAAAGGCAGTTCACAATATGGCAGCTTGCTCCTTTAGAGCCACCAAAGGAGAAAATCTATTAGAATAAATCTGTCAGTAAATGGGAGAATGGCAACCCCCCACTTTTGGCATATTCTGTTCGTTAAAATCAAGTCAGAGGTGCTGCCCATACTGAAAGAGAGAGGATTATACAAACCTAGGAACATTAGGAACTGGGAATCACAGAAGGTGGGAATAGTCATCTTACAAAGTCTGTCTGCCATACCTCCTATATTATAAGGATTGATTTATTTGTGCTTACTTATTTTGGATCCTATAACTATATTATTTTGCATAGTAAGTGGTTAAGAGGTTAACTCATGTCTGGGTTCAAGTCTCAGCTGCAATGCCTTTTAACTTTGTATGATCTCAGGTCATTTTCATAACCTTTGTTTCTCAACTTCCTCATCATTAAAATCAATATAGTAAGAGTGTCTCCCTCATACAGTTGCTGTAAGGATTAAATAATACTAATAATTTTAAAGCACTTAGAATAGTGCCTGTCACATATTAAGGGCTCATAAAACTTAATGAATATAAAACATAAATATATAATAGGAAACCTTTAAAGGTAATTTGAAAATAAATGTAAATAAATAAAGTTCTGATGAGCTCTTCCCATCCTCCTGGAAATGGTGTTATATGCCTCCTTGGGTCCACAGACTCCACTTTGAAACCACTGTATAAGCTACCGTGCAGACTATGGAATTCTGACAGTAATCCCATTCATGAAGTAGAACAGACATTCATTTACATAAAATCACAGAATTCTAAAGCTGGAAGAAAGCTTCTGAACCATTTTTCCCAACCTCTCCTGCTTTACAGATAAAGAATCAGAAATCCGGAGAGATTAAATGTTCTGCCAGAGGTTACATGGCTCCAGAGTATTGGAAGAAATAGAAGGAATCTCCCCTGGAGCTCAAAGTAAGGAGCCAGGAGACAAAAGACAGTCATATTTTATCCTGCCCACAGTAAAACAACCTATATACAATTCAACACTATAATTATGTACCAGTATGGTCCTGCAAGTATCTTACCAATTTGCGGTTAGCCATTTTAGATATGCTCATTTCTGACTTCTTTATTAGATTTTAAAAATCCTCTTTAGAAAACCGAGAAAAGAAGTTGTGTTAAGTTGGTAGATATGAGACATATTTACTGGGGATAATCCCCATAAAAAAGAATAATTAAATACTACTTAATCATAGTGGGATGATAGATAACACACTAATATTATGTGAGTCCAGTGGGCATTGTCAGATGATTGGAGTCTCCACTTAGGGTCCTACTTAATTATACTTTCTATCATGGCAGAGGCTTTGGTGCCTTTTGTTAATCAGTATCACTCTAAACCACTGTGGGACATTCAGCCAATCAGACCGCTCAATTACTGTGGTTGAATGGTCCTGACCTCATGAATATGAATAGAGAATGTATACAATAGAGCGGTACTTTTAATGACAATGAAGCTGCCATGAGGGATGAAAGAAAGTGTGGGTTTAAAAAAATAATTAAAATTGCAATGAGAAAAATCATAATTAGCTGTGAGGATTACATATATTTGTTAAAACGTTTCTCACTTGCCTTTTGGACAAAGAGCCAGAGTGAGTCATTTTATACTTCATTTCCTCTCGATCTGGATGTCCCAATTGCTGACAGCTGGACCTATCTTGCATTTAAATAATATAAAGATCCATGTAAATATTTGGAAAACAGAAGCAGAAGGCTGAGAGTTCACACAGGTTCTTAAACCAAGTGTCATGAGGTTTAACTGCAGATATACAACTTGGGTAGTGCCCGATTGTTCGTCACAGTTGAAAGGCAGTGCAACCTGATGGATGTCAGTCAAACCCTTGGACACCAAACAACATTGTGAAGGAAGAGACCAGAGAAAATGTGTAACATTTGGTTGCTTCGTCCTCTCCTTCCACTTTCGCTCCTTCCACAAAGTGCTATGCTTTTGCTTACCAAGAGGCAAAAAAAAAAAAAAAAAAAAAAAAAAATTGGAGCAAAATGACATAAAATCATTTGAGAAAGGTAAAACAAAAGGAATACAGGTCATAAATGAAGGCGTGGATGAAGTCAACGTGCAAACGTACACACCGTGACATTTTACATAGAGGGGTTGGTTGGTATGACCTGAATTCCTTTGAGGAGGTCCAGAAGTTATAGGGGCTGCGTAAGAAAAGCAAAGTCTTCATGGAGACATTCATTAATGATTCTGAAAATGATCTTCCTTAACTGTGGCATCCATCCCCGCCACTTTGTCCTCTAGCAATCTCTCCCTGATTGTTGCCCTTGTACAATGGAGTCATAGGGCATCCTAGAGCGAACTTGCACATCTTGAAAAAGCTGCAGGGCTTCGTGAAGCAGGGACAAGTCAGACAGAATACCTGCTTGGAGCACAAGCCTGTGGCAAATGAGGATCTGGCAATTAGGTTAGTTAACTAAATAAGGGAAAATGGACGAGGAAGACCCCATTGGTAGAGACTTCAAAAGAGAAAGATTTGAATATCAAAGGATTAAGAAAGCCCCTTGGGAAAATCAATGAAGCTCTTGAATATTTCTGCAGAAATGACCTTCTATATCTTACTATGAAAGTCAAACGTGAAAGATGTCTTACAAAGCTGTTATATCATTTCATCAGAAAAGAGTGCCAAATCAACACAAGACTTGTTTTCTGTTTGATAAATTAGTGCCTCGGTTCAAAGTATGCTAAATATTTGAGAAAATAAACGTTCAAAGAAATTTTAATTTCATTTTTTGAGATAAAATTTCTATCCATCCTCTCGACCCCTGACATTCTTCCATCCCCGACCGCTCCTCAGTCACCATGATCATTTACTAGAAAATTTCGGTCTTTAATCTCAAAGGTTCTTTTTTAGTATGAATTATCGCTAATCATAAGCGCATATATGTGCTTGTACGAGTGGAGCCCTATTTTCCAGTAGCAGAATCCAGGAGCAAAACACGATCAGATGTATGATTCATAGTATGCCTGAGATTAAAAACAAAAACAAAAAAACGAAAACAAAACAGTTGTGCAGTTTTGAAAAGTCACATTTATTCCTGCTACCAAGCCTGGACCACACAAGCAGGACACAGTGAAATGTAAAAAACAAAAAAACAGAAACAAACAAAAAAACAAACAAAAATCATGTTCTTGCAACACGCCCAACTATGATTTCCATGGGGTTGTGTTTTTATTGTAGCTCATAACATAAGTTAATGGTTCCGCATCAGAGCCTAATTATTAGGCAAGCAAGTTGTATATGAGACTAATGTGTTTTGGCCTAAATGACCAACATTTAGATAACCTCGTTTAATCCAAGAATGGATTTTAGAGTTTGCAAAGCAGTATTTCCCAGGATTGGTTCCAGGAACACTAGTTCCAAAAGCTTCTCTAGAACATAATGGGGATGGGGGAAATGGGGCATAATCAAACAAGTTTGAAAAAGAATGAATGGTATTAGAGATTCTCAGTGCAAGTGAGTGGCTGGGAGTTTGGGTAAATCGGTATAGCATGGTATCCAGATCCCAAGTGTCTGGGCTTTAAACTGGCTTTTCTACTTCCTAGCCGGGTGCCTCCTTAGAACAAGCTATTAACTTATAACAGGTACTAACATGCTGAGAAGAAGCTGTTTGAAAATTTCTAAACTGTAGATTCTAAATAGATGTGCCTATCACAAGCACTTGTAAAACTTTTTCAAAAAGAAAATACCCCTCCTCCACCCCAAACTGAGATCTGATTCAGTGATGTGCAATGGGCATAATTATTTGAATTTTAGAAAGTTTCCTAGGTGAGCCTGCAATGGTTCTTAACCACTATTGGGAGCAGTGTTTTTTAAGGTGCTTCCGCATCAGCATTACCCAGAACTTGTTAGAAATGCAAATTCTTGGTCCATGCTCCAGAACTCTAGGTTAGAAACTCTGTTGTGGGGACTGGCAATCTCCTCTGAGTGATTCGGTTTAAGAACCACTGATAAGGGGGAATGAGTAGAACTGACTGCCCTTCAATCCTTTTTCCATATGCTGAACTTCTCTCACTGATTTCAGAAGGATATGATACATTTCAGGTAGATTTCAGTGAGTCCTGATAGTATTTCCCTGAAAAGAACAACAGTTTTTCCATCTTGCCAATTAAGTTCAAAGCCAGTGGTTTTAGAAATCTGCTGAGCCAGGATCAAAATTAGCATCGTATCTACAAGCATCTGCATCTAAACAGAAGGCCACCTGAGGTGGTTTTGTGCCCTGTCAGCTTAACCAAACTGGAACCCTGTATCCAAGACTCCCTATCCTGGTATGGCTGTGGGTTCGGGCAGACCACAAGAAAAACCTGCATAAGGCTGGAAAATAGATGTGAATGGCAGCCATCTCTCTGAAGGTCCAGGGAGGGTGTCGCGTGCTGTTGAAGCCCTTGCACATTGTGGCATATGTTGGCAGAGGCCAGCAGCTATGGGATTAACTGTAGGGACGATGCCTCCCTGAATCTCCTCCTCAGCTCCTCCAGGCCTGGGCCAGATGGTGTGTGCAGCTCCTTGGTGAAAGTCTCAAGCTTCTCTAACAGGTCATCCACATTACCGGGGTTCAAGATGTAGGTCCTGGTTTATTTCCATTCTCCTCTGCTTTACATTCACTCCTTTTCCAAACTGCCTGCCCCGCTGACCTGTGGTGACCCGAGTCCTTCCCAGCTCAATGTAGAGGCAGTTGCCATTCATATACTCCTTGAGCAGCCGCTTCATGGTTGCTGGTCAGCCTTCTTGTCCTTGATCCGCCAGTAGCCCCATTCCAGGCTTGCCACAGGAAATCACTTTTGTGCAGATATGTGTTCTGTATGTGCATTGGTGTGTATTTTCTTTTAAGGAAGGTCTACTCAACTCTAAGCAAAGAATTTCTGTATCCTAAAAAGA
Organism: Eumetopias jubatus; assembly: GCF_037043125.1. Taxonomy (NCBI): domain Eukaryota; kingdom Metazoa; phylum Chordata; class Mammalia; order Carnivora; family Otariidae; genus Eumetopias; species Eumetopias jubatus. The sequence continues at coordinate 16,943,200 of NW_028274809.1, forward strand.
GTTGCAATGAGATAAGGTATCTATAAACTTCCCCTCAAGATAGAAAGTTTTCTAAACTAGAGTAAGAGGAATAAACAGCTTTTGGCCTTTTTAGTGGAATTCTTAGTAACGACGGAGCTATGGTGGCTGTTTACAATATGCCAGGACTTAGGCTAAATGCTTTGCATGGATCATGACTTAATCCCACAATGCTATCAGACTGGCACACTCATTCCCCTCATTTTACAGGTATGGAAATCAAGGCTCAGGAAGGTTCTAGAGGTGACCAGTCTCTGAGTATTTTAAGGATGTTTTTGTTAGGTCCCAACCAGATGAGAAGAGTTCTCATTCACACAGTAAACCACACTGCCTCAACTCCACGTTCATTAAATAAACTTACCATGATTTGCCCATTCTTAGATATTTTGTCCTTATTATGATAGTAAACTATTTATTGGAAGAAAATTGGACAATTCAGGTAAGCTTAAAGAAGTACATAAAATCACCCAGAGTCCCATCAATTAGGTAATTTCTGCAAAAATGACTTCTTACTACTTCTACTTCCTATAAAAATAAAATCCATTTTTATAGGTTTTCTGTTCCTATCACTTCTCATTTTAAATACATGTCTGTTTCTATTAAACATAAGATGATTTCAGTTTAAGTTTTATGTAAGAACAGACTCTTTGGTGTGAATAGAATTGCCTAGCATTTGAAATGAACTCATTTTCTTAATGGTTAACACGCCAAGAGAAGAGCTTAAGGCACAGCCCAAAAGCGGTGGTAGTGGAATTTGTCTTTAATGGTCTCTATCAGTTTTTACTTGCATTCTGGGAAAAAAAAAAAAAAAAAAATTTATACTCTTTTATTGAGATGCCACAAAGTCCCTGGGGCCAAGATTTACAGTTGTTAATATGCCCTTCAGTAATGCTAAATTCAAGTATGAAAGACTTATGAGGCTCCCTCTGACATAAAACTCCCGTGGGCTCCTGGGCTCACCGTCATAAATGGCTCCTTTATGGGAGGAACTAACCAACAGGTCAGAGAGTGGCAACCGTGGGCAGGAAAAGACGTTTTTTGGCACTTCTTTGTGTTTTCAAGTGATATAAAGACAAGTGGGTTCTAAGGGTATAGATCATCATTCATTGTGAGTTTCCACCTCTTAATACATAATCTTGCGAATGACGAACTCTGCAGTGTCATTGTGGCACTGTGCAATTATCTAATAGAAAAGTGAGAGTCGTTCTGTCTTTTTTGAGTAGCACTCACTGGGTCAATTAATTAAATGAGTGCAAATGCCTTCAAGTGAGAGATTCAGGTCCAAGCCAGGCTGTCTCATGATATCAGACTATAAGAAGCTAAAAAATGAAAGGACACCAGGAGAAGTAGAAGGAAGGCAATTTTAAAGAAAATACAGAGCTCATTCCACTTATATGAGGCATCTACAATTGTCAGACTCATAGAAGCAGAGAATACAATGATGGTTGCCAGGAGACGTGAGGAGGGGGAAACGGGGAGTTGTTCAATGGGTATAAAGTTACAGTTACACAAAATGGGTAAGTTCTAGAGATGTGCTCTCCAACAGAAAGCCTATAGATAACAATGTAGCACTGTGCACTTAGAAACAAGAGGGTAGATTTCAGGTGAAGTGTCCTTACCACACTCACACACACACACACGCACACACACAGCAAGAGGACACAAGAAAAATTTTGCGGGGGTGATGGATATTGTGGTGATGGTATCACAGGTGTAGGCATATGTCCAAACTTATCAAAATGTATACATTAAATATATGAAACTTTTTGTTTCATATATTAAGTATACCCCAATAAAGTTGAAAACAACACAAAGAATTCTAATTCTATTCTCTGCACCCAAAGACAAGAGTCATGTTAAGTCCATATGGTTTGACCAGTTTGAATCCTTGAGGCCCCTTTCCTCACTATTGCGTAGCTACTTACTCTACTGAACATCTCTCCATTCAAACTTACTTGGTCTGTCACGTAAGTATATACAGTCTGTATAGAGTTAACTCTTGAGCAACACAGGGGTTGGGGTGCCGACCCTTGCGCAGTCAATAATCTGCTGTAAGTTTTGACTCCCCATAATCTTAATTACTACTAAAGGCCTACTGTTGACTGGAAGCCTTACCAATAACATAAACAGTCAACTAACATGTATGTTGTATGTTACATGTATTATGTCTGGTATTCTTACAACAAAATAAACCAGAAGAAAGAAAATGTTATTTAAATAATCATAAGGAAGAGATAATACACCTACAGTACCGTACTGTATTTATTGAAAAATGTCTGTGTGTAAGCAGACCCATATGGCTCAAACCCGAGTTGTTCAAGGGTCAACTGGTCTTCTGAAAATGGGAATATCGTGCATTTTATATACTATCACCTTACTGATTATGATTTCATGACACCAAAAGAGAGAACTATTTTTTAGAGGTACTTAGCTTTTAGTTAGCATAAGTCTTCTGTTCATGGGCAGTTCAGCTTTGGTTATGATATTTGATGCTATAACAGGGAATTTAGAGAATCCAACATATACATGATCTTCAGCAAACCAAGAAAAGGGAGGAGCAAACTTGTTATTAAAAGAATTGAAAGAAACCCTTGAAGAACATAGTTTGAAGCCACCAAAAAAGTATGATTCAATGAACTAAGAAAAGCTAGGTACAATTAGGCATCATGTATTCACCCACATTCCCCACCCCCACGAGGCCCCCAGGCCTCATGAGATCTATTTGAACTTGCTGCGCCCTATCAATTGCACAGCCCCTAAAAGTCTGAGCCCTGTACTAGTTTCTCACGTGTACGCTCCCCGCCACCTCTGCCTCCAAGACTCTGCTCCCCTCTTGAGCTGTTTCTCTTCCTCACTCTACCTTCCTTGAAGGTAACCCCACCATCAGCCATCTAGCCCCACCACCAACAGCAATAACAAAATCCCTTGCAACGACTGCTCTGTTTGGTGAATTTTACTCAACATTCTAAAGGGTACCAGGGAGGCATTATATTTTCAGCCCTCCAACCTTGCCCCTTGCTTCTTGTTCCACCCCTCCTTCTCTTTCTCCTCTTCTCTTCTCCCACCTTGGATGCTAAGTTTATTATGCAGAGCACTTTTATGGCCCTTTCCGAAACCTTGGCACACTGACCCCAATGCCTCACGTAGGGCAGCAAGTGGAAGGTGGGTGGAGTGACAGGGAAGGAAAAAGGTTCACTTTCTACCTATGCCCTGATCAATGCAATTTCCCAGATAAGCCAGTTTTCTCTGAAAGATCATTTTTTATTGAGGTATATTTTATAGTCTATAAAATGCATTGATCTTACATATATAGTGTGATGGAATTTGATAAATGTATCTGATGGTACTTGAGAAACCACCACATGGTTACTTGACATGTATCAGTAGTTGGTTCCTTTTCATTATTAGGTAGAATTTCATGGAATGGACATGTTATCTGTTCTGCACTTGGACATTCGGGTTGTTTCCAGGGTTTTGTTGTTATGAACAAACTGAACATTCTTGAACAATTTCTTGCATAGACATGGTTTTATTTCTCTTGGATAAATACCTAGGAGTACCATTGTTAGGCTCTAGGGCAGGTATATATTTAATTTTATAAGAAACTGCCCAGCAGGGTTTCAAAATGATTTTATCATTGTACAGTCATACCAGCAATCTAAGAGAGGCTAACTGTAGCATATCCTCACCAGCACTTGGCATTGTCAGTCTTTTTAATTCTGGTTATTTCATTTATCTTTTTAAAAATATTTTATTTATTTCTTTGTCAGAGACCCGCAAGCAGAGGGAGAAGCAGGCTCCCCACTGAGCAAGGAACCTGATGTGGGACTCAGTCCCAGGACCCTGGGATCATGACCTGAGCCAAAGGCAGCCACTTAACTGACTGAGCCACCCAGGTGTCCCAATTCTGGTTATTTTAGTGACTGTGCCATGGTTCTGCATTGTGGTTCGAGGAGAAATTTTGATGCTAGCCATCAAGGTATTTAAATTTTCTCTACCTTGTTACAAAACCACACTATAAGTGTTGCTAATCACTGCTTCCTATGATCCCACCATCGCCCAGTTTTCTGAGTAAGGAATTCACCCCGGGATTTTCTTTTTATCTGAAGTATATCCATGTTTTTGTTTGTGGTTCTGGAATCACTAGTTACTTTTGAAGCAAAAGCCCCACCTATAATTTCCCCTTTATCCAACAATTTTCAACTGCCTGTTTAAAAAAATCCTTTTAGAAAATCATTCTCTTGTAGAGATATGTACTAAAGTGTTTACAAGCAAAATGGTATGATAAATGGAATTTACTTCCAAGTAACGTGAAGTAGGAGAATATTGTGTAGTAGGTAGGAAGTAGGTAAAACAAAATTAAACATAAATTCCTAATTGTGAATATGGGTTTGGGTACAGGGGTTTCTACTTTTATATATATATTTGAAATTTGCCTTCATGAAAAGTTAAAATATATTTTAAATTTTTGTGTAGTTTTGCTCCATCTTATTTCAGTGCCTGATAAGCTACTATTATAAGATGGGAAACTACAAGCAGAAAAAAAATCATGGATTGCTAAAACCAAATAGAAGAGTAAAGACAGAATTGAGTACACTATTGTGGCTCGAAGTGGCAGGAAGAGGCAAGGAGGGAAAATTACGGTACAAAGAAAGATGAACAAAAGATGATAGAGGTGAATAGCTTTCAGGGGCTCTCTCCAGACAGCAGGTGGGGGATGCTGTGCTGGGGCTGGGATCCTACCCCAGAAGAGGGCTGGGGCTGGGGTAAGGGAGGGCGGCATCCAGTAGAATCAGAATCTGAAAACACAGGACCTGATGTTAGGACACCATACGGGCACCTATCTTCGTGGTGGATAAAGCCCAGGAGGAAATAGGATCAGTTACGTAATTTTCCATGTCATATAAGGGAAAAATACATCTGGTCTCTAGAGAAAGCACAGGTTTTCCTAACACATAGTACTGAATATATACATTAAATTTTTTAACATGAGAATTGGCCTCAGGGATGCTGAGAGCTGGTTCAGCCAATGTGGAAAAACATTTTGAGCCCTCCAGCAAAGGCGGATGGAGGAAAACAACAAAACCCCCCCAAATCCAAAGCTTCCCACAGCATAGGCATGGCTCTGAAATCCGCATGGTCCTGGCCACTCCAGCCCTCCCTCCAGCCGGTGATGTGCTCAGGTCTCTTCACTACTCACCTGGGGTCCCGACTGGCTTTCAGTGACTTCTCTTCCCACTACCCCAGTGCTCTCTGTGACTCTGTATTCTTATGTTCTTCCCGTCTGTGAAAACTCGAAAGAAGAAAAATAGCTGATAATTTGTGCCTTACTGAAAGGAATGTCTTCTCTCTGATTAATTAATTGGTCAGCTCTCCTCGCCCATCAGGAATATACCTGCCTGGTGGCCTTTAATGATTAATTTGAGTGAACAGAGAATTTAGATTTATTTGGGGCTTTAGAAACCCTCCTGTTTAATGCCTTCACTTTGCAGATGAAGAAACTGAGGCCCGGTAAGGTGAAGGGGACCTTGCCCAAAGCCCCCAGGTGGTTATGGCCCAGCTGTGATTTAAACCCAGGCTCCTGGGTCCCCAGCTTGGGCTTGTCCCTGGGAAGAGGCAACCAGTCCCTCCTCATTGCTTGGGGGTTCCCTGCAGATTTTACCCCTTGGCCCCACAATACAGATGCTTTTTTTTTTTTTTAAAGAATTTATTTATTTATTTGAGAGAGAGAGAGAGTGCAAGCGAGGGGAGGGGCAGAGAGAAAATCTCCAGCAAACTCCCAGCTAAGTGCAGAGGGCAGAGCCCAGCGTGGGGCTCAATCTCAGGACCTTGAGATCAGGACTTGAGCTCAAATCAAGAGTCGGTGGGTCACGTAACCGACTGAGCCCCCCAGGCACTCCAGATACTCTTCTTTTTAAATAGATATGTTCTCTTTCACAGAATTTAATCTTGTAAACACTTTCACATAAAATGAAAAATGAGAGAAAAATCAGAGAAAAATGATGGTAGCTCAAGGTTTGGCAGAAGCATTCGTTGTTTTACATCACTCCTCTGCTATTCCAGGGGTGAAGTTCTTCACACTACACATTTCTCAAAATCTTTTCCCTTTTTAAAAATAATGGAACCCACCAAATTCACTGAAGGACAATGCTAAAGCCCCTGGTCCCATGGCAGGGTCCTAGGCTTGCGGCCCTTATCAGGACATCAACTGGGAGAGGAGGGGATCCATCAGGGGCAGAGAGAAGGGTGGCCCCGATCTGTGTGCTGTGTGGGAGCTGCTGCAGACAGACGGATTAATCATCTGGCAGCTCTGTGCTCAAGCTCATTCACAGGCCCCCGCCCTGGACTTTCTAACTGAGGTGGGGAGAACGAGAGGAAGGGGTACTGGGAGCAGGCACTGAATTTGTGTTTTCAGCAGGCAGGGGAGGAGACCCCATTCCAGGTATAAACCCGGTTTCAATATTCTGGCTACAGAAACAGGGAAGTGAAGAGTACCTTCCTCACAGGAAACAATGCCAACCCGCACCTAGCATTCCCACAACCAGGCGCTCTCCCAGGCGTTTTGTGTCGCTTCACCACCAATCCAATGCACTCCGGATTGTCCCCACTTTACAGAGAAAGAAACTGAGGCACCGAAAAGCTGCTCTAAAAAAGCTTGCCCAAGGCGACGCAGCTAGAAAGAGGCCTTGGTGGAGCCGAGGTTAAATAGTCTGAGCTGAGTCTCTGATTTAACCACCACATTAAACCTTACCTTAATGCCTTACCAGCTGTGGTTGCATCTTGCTTCCTGAGCACAAATGTGTGCAAAAGAAGATTCACAGACTCACAAAAACGTAGGGCTGGATTTTTGTTTTTGTTTTTTCTTTTATTGACACAGTTTTTATGATTTCCTGGAAAGGGTCAATGCAAGTACTAGTAAAATCATTGTGCATTTTTATTTACAACGTTGAAGAATTGTATCAAATATTTACTTCTGAAATACTATAATTAAACCTTAATAAAGGAAATACATGGAAGCGATCTCTTATAGAGGAATGACTTTTTCCTCACAGAAAGTGCTCCCCCTAGATATTCAAAACATTCATGTGGAATCGCATATCTTAAGATATAAACCCCAGTCGAGTTAGAGATAGCCCCAGGAAGCTGAACAGGGAACAGTCAACCCTTTGTGTCTATGGACTTATTACTCTCTGGGTTTTGGTAATTTGGGAGGAGGCTCAGAGGCCTGGAGAATTTGTCAGTTTGCTGTGTCACAGATTTGAATCACCCAAACCTAATGAGGATGCTTGGGAGCCATGATTTAGCTAATGAGTGAGTATTGCTAACTGCCAAACTTTGCAGCCCCCCAACAATGGTGATAACAAATAACTGGCCCTTGTTGAGTTCTTGTCCTGGACCAGACATTGTGCTCAATCTTTTGCATCCTTGATTTCATTCAATCTTCAAAATGACCCTATAGGTTAGATACTATGATTTTTTTTCTCTATTTTACAGAGAAAACAATTGAGGATTCGAAAAATCAAATACATTGTCTAAGGGCAAACAACTAATGAATGTCAATGCTAACTAAAACTAATTCAGATCTGCCTAAAATGCAAGCCCGGAAGGCATTTTGTTGTCTTCTGTGCATTGTTATGTACTAGCTAATGATAAAAATAATAGGTTTATTTAGAATAAAAATTAAAATTACAATTGGGTCTATTTAGAACAGGGTTTCACTAATTCAACCCATATTGATTGACCTACCTTGTACTAGGCCCCGGAGGGTATAGCAGAGACCAAAACAGACACATTCTCTGCCCTAGGGGGATTTACATTTAGGGCCAGGGATTAGCATTAAACAAATAAATGCAGAAATGACTTTGGGTGTGGAAGTGCTAGTAAGGAAAAGTAGATGGTGCTAGAAGGTTATATTGCAGAAGCTAGTTTAAATTGAAAAGAATTCATCTTGGAAGAGATGTGTTTACCGGAAGTTGGAAAGGTCATTATTTTGTGGTGTGAGGAAGGCGTAGGACCTGGGAGGCCCCCTACTAGAAGTGTGTGTGATCAGAAGCAAGCCCCAGACCCAAGCTGGTCATTCGACACTTGCAAAGGTAGGAATTCAACAGATCTCCTGAACATACCCTCCCAAAAAAGGTAGGTGTCTATGGTATATAGGTACTGGTATATAAAGAACAGTCAATTGACTTCGTGAGAGACTAACAAAGGGCTGGAATGAGCTCTTTGCAGCCCCTTAGGACCTGCAGTGAATGAGTCAAATTTGAAACAAATGAAGTCTCTAAGTTAGAACTTAGCAAAAAACCAAACTCCAGTAGCTTCAGAATGAATAAGTTAATATTTATTCCAAAACGGCCCCCAAATTTCTGCCTTCCAATTATTGTAGGAAAAAGAGCAAAATGATGTGTGGTTGTCAAGTATGTTTCCTTGGAGCTATCCAGCACGCTCTCCCATTCTGGTGCTTCTACCCGGTCAGGTACTCACGGCTATCGACCTGTGTGGATCCATCCAGAAGCTTTTAGGTGTATGCAAGCAAATATAAATATACAGTTTTATTCCTGCTCATTTGTACACAAAAGAGATCTTGCTGTACAAACTTTGATGCATGTTGCTTTTTTTTTTTTTTTTTTTGCTCTTCTCCATCTATTTTGGAGATCAGTTTCATTCTTTCCTTCTTTTGCTCTTTTTCACAGCCTCAAACTAGTTCATTTTATGATCTAATTTATCAGCACTCTTCTTGATGGCCATTCACATTGTTTTCACTTCTTTGGCTTTTGCAACCATGACACATGAAATACCTTAAAAATATCCATTACTCTGCATGAGTATATCTAGAGTATAAACCCAGTGAGGCTTATGCACTGTCTACTTTTTCTGGATATTGCCAAATATCTCTGGTTCTGTTTGCCAGCAATTTTCCAATGAAGTGTGCTATTAAACTTTTGGAAATTTGTCCACTGTGATGTATGGAAAAAATGATATCTAGTATATTTTTGCTTTGCTTTTATTTTATCTTTAGTGAATTCAGGCAACCATTAGCATGTTTAAGGACCGTTTTTTGGTTTTGTTTTGGTTTTTGGTTTTTTGGCCAGGTCATCGAATATTCCATCTTGAATTAAATCCCTGGTCTTTTTTTAATAAATGTTTTGTTTTGTAACATCTGTAAAATTAAGAAGTCTGTGCATTGTTGTTGTTTTTGTCCTGCAATAGCTCTAAGCAATTGGGCTAACTTGCCTGAGCAAACTTGCTTAAAATAACTCAAACTAAAAACAAGAGCATTATGGAAATGAAGATAAACAGTTCTTCAACTTGACATAAAATTCTTTTCGAGTTTTTAAATCAATTTGAACCGTGCCTCCTCTTTTGTGGTCACAGGCTTTTTAAAGCACAGCTTGAAGAGAGAAAAATGTATTAAATGCATTTAAAGATTTTTTTTTTTTTTACAGAACAACTAGAAAAAGAAAGAAGAGGCACTTTTGTACTTCATCTCTATTGTATGACAAGGATAACAATTGATCTTCTGAGTTTAATCAACACATCATCTCCATCCCAGATCTGTTCAATGAAGGATTTATTAAAGGAATATTAAGTTCACACGGTATTAAATGAGTGGCTGATCTTTATGGGGGTGATTACTTTGTGTAATTATCTGAACATTTGCCTATTTATTTTCTCGACCTTAATCTAGCCAGGAGTACAGATTCTTAAAGTAAATGCACGATAAAAATCAGTTCGTCTTCATTTCGTATGTGATATAAATACAAACAAGTCTGTTATCTTTTTTGATGGCATGGCTGCTTTCTGTCGGTGATAGGTAAGACTTTGTGAGCATTCAAGATTCTCCAGCTATTGAAGGGCTGATCTCGGTACCCCCTGGAAAGCATTCTTAATTATCTCCTAAAAGATTCCTCATTTGGCCACTTTGACTTTCCCAGACATCCAATGTAAGCACTCCCAGTCTAACTTGGAAGCCCCAACTAATGGATAGATGTGTGTGGGGGGAGGTTTGGCTAACTCCCTTCTGTCCTCTGCCATTGACACCACGCCCCGCCCAAACCCCTGCATACACTTGAAGCACAGTGGCTTTGCTCATCTGATTCATCAACAGATACTCCGTTCTGAATCTCGATGCTTAATGACTTTCCAGTTGTTTTATAAAATAGGTTCTCGGACTGTGGAGATTCTAGAGACAGCTATGTTAAAAATTGCTGCTACATCTTCCCTTTCCTTCTCTTTAGGCTTCTCACCAGCCACCCATGAATTCTCAGGGATAATGAACTGTGGTTCTGTGCATTCAATTCCTTAAGTGCCCATGACGTATGATCAAGGCTCCTAGGGACGATGGCTACATCCAATTTACTTACAGGATCTCCCTATTTTATGGTGGCTTTTGATTCTCCCATCACCAGTGCCCCTTATTTTACATCATATGTGACCTTCTTTATTAAAAAAAGCCTCCTGAAATATTGAAAATAGTCTGTCTTCTCACTGTCATTGATTTAGAGACATTTAAAATGGGTAAACCACACAGTCATAAATATCCTCTGATATGTTATACAAAGATAATAGAGGACATGAAATAGTTCGGTTGAACCCAGGCAGCTTATTACCATGTGTTGATGATGATGTCTATTTCTATGAGGAGATCTTGGATATTGAAAGGATAATGACCACCAGGAAAAAGCAGGCTGCCCTCTCCCCACTCCCTCTACTCCCTTCCTTTCTTTTTGTCTATTTTACACCCTCTACACAAAGAGAGCCCATTGCTCTTTCATTTGCTAGGCCACTATAATTTTTCTTGACATGGCAATTACTTTTTAATCTGGTTAGCATAGACTGTAATGGAACCAAGTTGTAAAACATCCTTTCTTGTTATTCTTTTGTTTTGCTTTTAATTTATTGCCTTGATTTCAATCCATTTTATAAACCCATTAAAACTCAATTACTCTCTTTGAAGTCAATCACTAATCAATTTTGTTTTGTTTTGTTTTTAAAGATTTTATTTATTTATTTGACAGAGAAAGACACAGTGAAAGAGGGAACACAAGCAGGGGGAGTGGGAGAGGGAGAAGCAGGCTTCCTGCAGAGCAGGGAGCCCAATGCGGGGCTCAATCCCAGGACCCCGGGATCATGACCTGAGCCGAAGGCAGACACCTAACGACTGAGCTACTCAGGCGCCCCAATCACTAATCAATTTCATTTATTTTTGTGTGATGGGGAGTAGGGAGGGTAGTTACCCAGTACGTCTCTATTTCAATAAATTTTGTGTTAAAAATCAGATTCATTTAGGGTTTACTGTCTGGGCAGAGGAAGAATTCCATACAAATAAAGAGAGAAGAAGTAAAGTCCAGAACCTGGTTGGCGTTGTAGCAGGTAGGAAAAAGGTGGTACATGCAGCATCTAAAACATGCACTGACTTCATCAATTTAAATTGATTAGTGAAGATAAATGAACAACTGTCACTCCTACTGGCTGGGGTATCCTTTATAAAACTGAATCTAGGATCTCAAGGGTAGAAAGAAGAACATATTTTGATAGCAGTTTACAATTTTAAAAATGCTTATGCACATATGGTTTCCCTCATTTTGTTCTTCAGTGTGGCTCTTGAGATAGGGGGGGAAAGGCATTGATTTTTCTACTGTATAGGTGATGATATTAAGGCCCAGAAGAGATACAAGCAATCGGTTTAACATCTCATAGCTTGCAAATGGAAGACCAAGGAAAATCCTAGATCTTGGTGCTTTGGTATATTCTCTGCCATGTCATTCTGGACAGTGAAGTTTTCAGGGCTTTGATCTATGTGTTTTACTTACAAATGGTGGCTCCCAAGATTGCTAAATGTGTTCTTCCTATTAGTTGGATTTTTTGAAGGCACACAGCAATTCTATGACTATTTTGGTTATTGGCAGTGGTGGACTGGTGAATCATTCTCAAAAAAAAAGACAAAAACAAAAACCTGATTTGTAATATTTGCCAATCTCTGTGGTGAAAATACTATCACCGTGATTGGTTTCAAGCTTACTGAAAAGATGTCAGTGAACTCAAAGTTGGGAAGAAATACACACATGTGGTTCTTCTAAGTCACAACTTGCCACTTCACTGTTACCAATGAGGTGACACTGTACCATAACTGCAAGTTCTGCTGTTCTCAGGACAAGATGTGGTATTTCAAGAAATGTGGCACATATATGCAAATTCGATCATTCAGCAAACATTTAAAGAGTATCTACAATGTCCATGATTCTGTGTTGAGCCCTGCAGTGGAAGAAGGAGTAAGTAGGAACTGGTCTGCCTTCAAGAGTTGTACAATGTAGTTAAGATAAGAGGCATGTGCACAACAACGTCCACGATTCTGTGTTGAGCCCTGTAATGGGAGAAGGAGTAAGTAGGAACTGGTCTGCTTTCAAGAATTGTACAATGTAGTTAAGATAAGAGGCATGCGCACAACAACGTCCATGATTCTGTGTTGAGCCCTGCAATGGAAGAAGGAGTAAGTAGGAACTGGTCTGCTTTCAAGAGTTGTACAATGTAGTTATGATAAGAGGCATGCCCACAACCAACGGGAAGGCAGGAGAAGTCCACCATGATCTGTAATGGAGCACAGGGCAACCATGTGTGAAGACATGGAAGAATTAGTGGTAGCATTGAGCAATAAAAAATAAGCAGTTTTTCAACAAAGTTGAGTGTGTAAAGAGAATTTCTCAGCTTGAAGGGCAAGTAAAAGCAAAGGACGAGTTCTAAACATGTTCTGTTTGTGAGAGTACGAAGGGGAGGTTAAACAAAACCATGAACAAGGAAATTAGCCTCAAGGGACTATCTCAGGATAGGGTTTCTCAACGGGGAGTCTGAGCAGACTAGTGTTTGAATCACCTAGCAAATTTGCTAAAAGTATATAAATCTGAGGAATCCACGCCAGGTCTACATTCAGAATCTCTCTGGCTCACTCTGCATAGTAAAGTTTGAGGACCAGTGTGTCAACAATAAAAAAATTCAAGAGAATTTGAGTAAAAAGTGTTATTTTATGGAAAAAAGATTCTGTGAGCATATGGAATCTAAGTAGAAGAAAGAACATCTTGGAATCTGAAGGACAAGTTGGATTAGGCAAGAGGTAAAGAGGGTTGAAACTAGCACAGAGGCCAGAGAAATGGAAAGAACCATCTAGATTGGAAAAATATTTTGAAGCTGGGTTCTCATCTTGAGTCCCTGGACACCTAGAGAGTACCCATAGTGGACCTGTGGGCTCTTTTTATCCTAAAAGTGTTTGTTCTATAAAATTTTGTACATTGAGTGCATTATTCTATGGATAAGATTCATGGTTTCACAAATTCCCCAAAGAGTCTGTAAACTATGAAAAGGTGGAATATCATTGTTTTAAAGGAAAAAACCGGCAGTGATAGAGTTTGATTAACTGGATTTGAGGATGCAGAGGCTAAAGATTGGGGAAAAAAAATAAAACAACAAAAGTCCAATAATTCCCATTTTTCAGTTGGAAGATTTCAGCTGGAAGACTGATAATCTTATTAATCAAGATAAGGACAATGAGAAGAGGAGTTTTGTTGAAAACTAATGCAAGTTCTCTTTTATACAGAACAAACTTAGCTATTTGCACTTCATCGATACAAAGATGTCCTTCAGGCTCATAGAGCTATCATAGGACACGGTGACAAATAATAATATTTTATTCAGTGCTAAATATTTATTGGGTGCTAAATATTTTATCAGGTGCTTGCTAAGCCCTTTATATACATTCTTATTTAATTCTTACAACAACCAATTAGTTATTATTATTCTTATATTACTGAAAAATCAAGGTTCAGAATATTAAGTGAATTTACTAAGGTCACAAATCTGGTAAATGACAAAGACAAGACTCAAGCCTTTGTGGTCTTCCCAACCAGCCCCAGAGACCATATTCCGAGCTTTTCTCCTATGGCTTCCACCTTGGCATTCAGTAGTAGGTCTAACTGAGCAAAAGGATAGTAACATTTGCATAGGGAAGAAGCTTAGTTGCAGTGTCTACAAACCGGATTGTGGCCACACATTTAAGAACAGTTTTGTCTATGACTAACTCAAAAAGAGACCATTGCTAAGGCAAGAGATGCTGGTGAGAGTATCATCAATACAAATTGGAATTATCCTAACCCGATTCTCTTGGAATCAATCTGTGTGCCAAACTCAATGCTCTTTCTCTACACTATTCACTTATGCTCATCTTCTTTTCCTATCAGGAAAGTTATTAATTTGATTTAAAAGCCCATAAGTTAAAACTCACCACAGTCAAGGTATTCCTTTAAAAGGTTCTGTGTGATAGACATGCAATTTCAGCATAACATTAAAAATAAGAAATTAGTAGAAGCATGCAAATATTTAAATATGACCTGTTATCTGTATAAGGCGATACCTATTTTCAAAGGAATTTTCGACTGCTTTATATGGCTTTAGAGGTTAGGTTAGCATAGGTTCCAAGCATTTTATTCCCACCTCTTTAGCTAGATGGATTCCTTGGCTTAGAGTGAAAAGAGTCAAGCTAAAGCACAGGAAGATTCTGAATGTATGTTAATTTACTTTCTGGTTAACTTGATTGTCCTGGTAGGGTTGAGAGGATAGGGAAGAGTTCTTGGTAGGAAACTAAGGAGCTGAGACCAGTCATTGGAAAGGAAGAGGAAGCCTGTCTGGGTCACATGGCACCATGTGGAAGAGGGTTTTGTATCCGGGATCAGGAATGAGAAGGGTTAAAATGTAGACGAAGGCAGTGGCCACAGCCTAGAGCAAGGGAGAGGTCTGAGGTCCCTATACCATCAACAGTCTGTTATGAGAACACAGAACCACAAGTATGGAGTGCTACATTTTCCTCTCTATTGATTTTATTTCTCAAAAAATATATATACTGGCATTGCTGTAATGAAGTAAAAAACAATGGAACAAATCAGGCCCTTCATCAAATCAATAACTTTTCATTTTTGAAAGGACTTATTCTTCAGAGATACCATTTAGTCTTCCACCAGCTTTGACAGAATGAGAGCTGCATTTTGTTCTTATATTTGTTTTTTCATTCCACATGCTTTTTAGGGAAGACCTAAAGGGAGTCTCTTCTGGAGAAAGAGACAGTAGCTCCTTCCTAAATCTTCCAAAGACTTCCTTCCATGGGTTATAACAATGTCACCTCCAGTCTTGAAATTGCCTTCAACGATGCCTGCCCCCCAGACTTGCCTTAGTCACCAGGCCTTTAAAAGGGCTCTCAGATTTGTATGTGCCTTCCCCTCTTCTCTTCAATGATCATGAATGCAAATCCTTGTTGCTTCATACTTCTATTTCTCTAACTTTCCCCCAACCTGTGCCCTGCTTCATCAGTTTTGCATAACGATGGCTTTCACCATGAACTTTCCTCCTAAGAACCTACAATAACTCTATGGGCTGTGGCATCAAGGCCAAATTCGTCTGTTAAGTGTTTAAGGTCCTTCAGTCTGTTCCCACGATACTTCCCCAATCCTGTTTTTGATGCCCTTACACTAACAAACTATGTCTTGTCAGAAAGACCTTCTGTCTACACTGCCACATTCCTATCCTTATCCGAGTGGGTCATGCCAACTTTTTATTTATTTTTGTTGCTCTCCGGATTTGACTTTTCATCTCCTCATTGTGATATACTCAAATGTTAAGGCTTAAAATCCAGTTCAAATGTTATCTCCTCAAAGAGGTATTCTCTGAGTGTGCCAACCTTCATTTATCTCCTCTGAATTTTAAGAGCACACTTAACAATCTGCACCAAAGGATTCCTCTGCTTGATCAGACACTATTGTTTTGTTCTCTATAGTTGCTTTGAGTAAATTAGCATTGCCGTCCAACCGCCCCTTAAACTCCTCAAGGACAGTATAACAGCATACCACACTTGAATGTAACCTTCACAGGAAAGGATACTTAACAGGAGCGCAGTAAGTTCTTTTTTTTTTTTTTTTAAGATTTTATTTATTTATTTGAGAGAGAGAGCGAGAGAGAGAGAGCATGAGCAGGGGGCAGGAGAAGAGGCAGAGGGAGAAGCAGACTCCCCGCTGAGCAGGGAGCCGATGCAGGGCTCCATCCCAGGACCCTGGGATAACGATCTGAGCAGAAGGCAGATGCTTAGTGACTGAGCCACCCAGGCACCCCAGTAAGTTCTTAATGCTTAACATATAACCCACAAATCCATAATTTGGACTAATATATTTGAGTCTCCTCAGTATGCAAAATATATCCTCACAGAAGACTTTCTGAAATTTTGTGTTAGAGCAGAAAGAATGCTTTCCCAGAGAGAAGCACTCATGGACAGGAATTTGGCTGTCCAGTGTCCTGGAACATTCTTCTGATATGTCCACAAAGGCATGCCTAGGGGAAATTTTCTCCCCCATAGGGCAATATTGAAGAACAAGTATAGGATAATTGAGATCTTCTGTAACTCAAAAGAGAGAGCATACTTGTTGATGAATTTCATCTCTTTTGTCTAAGATTGTTTCCAATTCTATCCTGAGTACCACCGAACCAGAGCAATGATACACGGGGTAAATACTTGCTCATTTATTACTAGGTTTGGGGAGAAAATCCTCACAGTCATTAACTATGCTGTGCCATGGAAATGGCCAAAGGGCTGGAAGGTCAGAAGGGTTGTGCCCTAACATACAAGTTTTCTGGACACTTCGGTGGAGATTCTCCCTCCGATAAGGTTTTTGGCAGAGTATTTGTGCCTTGACAGCTCTTAAAATGGTGATCCCAGAGGCAAAATGAATATTTGGTTGGAAATGAGAAGCTAAACCTCTTCTTAGCTTTTCTGCTTTCTTTTGGAAACTCTTTTTCATTTAAATAAACAAATTAGGCATTCTGAAATTCAAAGGCCTATACAATGAAAGCAGTCTCTGTTCATGATGTATTAGTCTGATGTTTAAAAAGAAGGCAAAAAAATGCAAAACAAGCTGCCACCCCTAGTTACAGGAGAAATAGATCACAGGTGACACCAGCTTCCCTTCCATCTGTGGGAGGTTAAGGAATACATTCACAGAAGAATACACTTCACTCCAGGTATAACTGGTGGGAGGCTTCTGGGCTATGTTTTGCATTATTCTTTTGAGAACATGTGTACACTCCCTGAAATTCTAGCTGCTTAGCATATTTTTCATCTCAAAACTCAAAATCAAGCTCAGATTTGTTGAGAAGAAACTTTACCATACCCTTCATCTGTAATATGTTTTCTAAATCCTCATACCCTAAAAGACAATGGTGGGTCATTTTGTTAGGAAAGGCTCAGGTAGCTGAAGTGGAGAGACGTCTTGCAATGTTGCTTTTGAGTTCTGGAAATGGGTTAATTGTTTATTCACCTCATATCAAGAATATGTAGGTCTATAGGCTGTATACCTCTAGGTTATTCGTCTGAGATACAATGTCTGAGAATTTGTGGCTAGTTCAGTGGCTGGTAGCACAGACCCAAAATGTATACAAAGACCTCCATAGGGTAGTTATTTACCCTCCCAAATACTTTGACATTATCCGGGATGGACTATGGCAGCTTCTAGCAAATTCTAAGAGTGGATGTCTTCACTTTCTGTCATCCACCCCTAGTGATTGGAAGTGGGGCCTGAAGAATGGCAGTCATCCATTAAATAATCTCCACTTCTCCAGCCAGCCCATCTACTGCCAGATTGAACCTTCTAAAGAAAATTTCTAACCAGCTACTCCAGTACCTACCCCCAGCCCTCCACTTGTATTAAATTTACATTGCCTACGAAGGCATTTGGGAGCCTCAACCATCTGACCCCAAGCCAATTTCACTTTACTTAGCTTAAGGGGAAATCACACCTTATTATACAGTAGGATTTAGTAGCACCTTACTGCTGGCTGCTGTCTCAACATGCCCTGAGTTTTTATGCCTTCATGTCTTTATTTATTCTTTTTTTCCTGGTTATGGAGCTAGAAGTTCTAGATTCAAATTCTGCTGCCAACTTCATAGGTATGAAACCTTTACAGATCACTTAACTCTTCTCAGTCTCAATTTCCTTAAAATGGGAATAATAACATCTACCTGATAGGCTTCCCAAAGGGATATAGATGGTACATGAGTTAATGCTGGGGAAAGAAGACAGTATATGTTGGAAATGTTATTGGTTACATTACGATGCTATTCCTGATAGCTGTGTTGGTTGGATATTCCTAAGAAAAACAGTGCATTTGAAGGGATACACATGGATTTATTTGGGGATGAGAGGTTGTTCTGTTAGTAAGGAATTTCAACCTCAGCACTACTGATATTTTGGCCTGGATACCTCTTTTAGTGGAAAGTTATCCTGGGCATTGTAGGACGTTTAGCAAAATCCCTGGCCTCTACCCACTAGATGCTAGAAGCAACCCCCTCCCAAAGTTGTGCCAAGGAAAAATGTTTCCAGACATAGCCGGTGCCACCCCTATCTTATCTCTAAGTCAGGGGACAAAATTGCCCTACTAAGAATCACTGTTAGAAATTTCAGAGCTGTATTATGTCCACATCACTGTCCTAATACACTGAACGCAATTTTCTAGAAGGACCTAGTCCCTGCCCCAGAGACATTATGAACTATGGAAGCAGACAGATATGTAAGGAACTCCCTGTAAAACATGTCTGAAACAAATGAATGCTATGAAAGAAGTGTAAACTCAGGGTGTTGGAGGCACAGAAGGAGCCATCAAGATTTGGAGAGAGGAAGTTGCAATACATGCAAAGCACAAAGAGAAATTTCCTTCAGCATTAGTCTGGAGAGCAGAAAGGCAGCCTTTCGGCTCCTGGCTAGCTCACCATTGAAAGTGAATTTCAATACAGTTGTTTCTAAGGGAAGATTTTTGGGAGACTGAACAGGTGAAAGCTTTTGCAGAGAAATTGAACTTCAAAGAAGCAAGAGAAAGAATGGAAATGGAAGGGTCCAGGAGAAATGTCAGACTTTGTAGAAAGAAATTTTTAAAATTTCTTAACTCTTGTGCTAAAGCAATCATCCTGCCCATTCTTGTAGTGCCTTTTGCTTTCCTTTCCCTTTCACTACTTCTCCTTCCTAAGAAATATTTTTTTTACAATTTTATTTATTTATTCATTTACAGAGAGAAAGTGAGAGAGAGAGAGAGAGAGAGAGACCACAAGCAGTGGGGAGGGGCAGAGGGAGAAGTAGACTCCCCACTGAGCAGGGAGCCAGGGCGGGACTCGATCCCAGGACCCTGGGATCATGACCTGAGCTGAAGGCAGACACTTAACTGATTGAGCCACCCAGGCACCCTAAGAAATGGTTTTTATATGCTCACGGTTCAAGTTCCTGAAAGTACTGATACAACCAACACCCCCAACACACACACACACACACACACTCACACACACACATACACAACTTGATGGTATCAAAGTGAATCTAAATTACTCAAACATTTAGGTGAGCCATAGTGGTGGCCCTTCCCATTTTATTCCAGGCAAGCAGATAATCAACACTGAGTGTGCAGAGTGAGGACAATTGGAAATTCAGTTTTAACGTGAGTCCTCTATCCTTATCTAGAAGAAATTAGAGAGGTAGTCAGTTTACCATAGGGGGCTAAAATACACTTGCAAGTGCATAGCAATCCCTCTGGTTGTCAGGGGGGGATTTAAAGAACTGGAAGCTGGAGAACAAGCCATAATTTACAGTGCCCAGCCAAGGGCTTTTGAGGTCATGGCTGCAGGATCCCAGCCTTTTACCCCACCCTGCTCAGAGAAGGCAGAAAAAGCCAGGAAGGATGGAGTTGGAGTGATGTAAAACACAATCACTGTAAATATCTCAGCATGCGTCTTGCTGACAGTGGGAAGTCCAGCTCTGGAAGAAACACTGTCAGCAGTAGAATCTATTTATGTGAAGGATTAAGCTAGAAAATGCTTATTCTTGTTGATATTTTTAGTAGTTCTCTGAGAATTTTGAAACTGTTTTCTATATGCTTTTTTGCTTGCTTGGACTTTCATACTTATAACTGATTCTATTGAATGCATCCATAAGGTTTAGATTGACCCACAGACTTTTAATAGCTCAATTAAATAGCAATTGGGTGTTTAGAAATATTGAAACAAAATGCCCTGCTTCGGATGTTAGGAAACATGAGTTTGAATCTCAGATGTATCAACTGTTAGATGGTTGACCTTGACAAAGTCATGAATCTTATTTGTAATACCCAAATATCCTTCTAGTGGTCTTATTTCTTAGGATTTCTATGAAGGCAAGATAAATTGATATATGTGAAAACATTTGGAGACTTTACAGCTAGAAAGGAAGGAAGGCGCCCATGGGGTTCAATATTCTATTTTAAAGGTGTGACCAATCCAAAACACTCCTTTTTTTCAGCTTTATTGAGGTATAATCAACAAATCAAGTTATATTTAAAGTGTACAAGGTGATGATGTGATATACATACCCATTGTGAAAAGATCCTCTGCTTCAAGTTCATTAACACATTGACATATCCATCACCTCACATATTTATTTGTTTTTTCCTTTTTCTTTCTTTTTTTGGGGAGGGGTGAGAACATTTAAATTCTACTTTCTTAGTAAAATTCAATTATACAACACAGTGTTATCAACTACAGCCACCATGTTGTACATTAGATCCTCAGACTTTATTCATATTATAGCCCTTTTACCAGCCTCTCCCCATTTCCCCCACCCCCAAGTTCCTGCCAAACACTTTTCTAGTCTTTGTATCTGTAAATGCAAATTTTTTTTTTTTTTAAGAGAGGGAGAGGGCAGGGGAGCAGCAGAGGGAGAGGGAGAGAGAGAATCTTAAGCAGCCTCCACGCCCAGCATGGACCCCAATGCGGGGCTCAATCTCACAATCCTGAGATCTTGACCTGAGCTGAAATTGAGAGTGAGAAGCTTAACTGACTGAGCCACCCAGGTGCCCCAAGAGTACAAATATTTCTTTGAGATAATGTCTACATCAAACTAAAAAGCTTCTGCTCAGCAAAGGAAACCATTAACAAAATGAAAAGGCCATCTATTGATTGGGAGAAAATATGTGCAAACCAAATATCTGATCAGACGTTAATATCCAAAATATACAAAGAACTCATACAAATTCACAGCAAAACCAAAACAAAACAAGACAGAATACAATTAATAAGTGGGTAAAGAACTTGAATAAACATTTCTCTGAAGAAGGCATATAGATGGCCAACAGGTACATGAAAAGGTGCTCAACATCATTAATCATCAGGAAAATGCCACAATGAGATATCACCTCACACCTTTTAATGGCAATTATCAAAAAGACAAGAGATAACAATTGTTCATGAGGATGTGAATTAAAGGGAACCCTTGTGTGAATGGGATTGTAAATGGGGGCATCCACCGTGGAAATCAATATGGTGGATCATCAAGAAATTAAAAATATGAACTACCATGTGATTCAGCAGTACCACTTCTAGGTATATTTCCAAAGGCATCAAAACTCTTTATAGTGAAATGAGAAATATTTCTGACAGAACTACTATATCCTGGTTAATGGCTATCCTGTTACATACTGTGCTTATGTTTTTTGGTCCTTTTTTTTTTTCCTCTTTACTTTCTTGTCTTCACAATATTTGGTGGAGAGAAGAGGGGACTAGCAACTTCTTTTTCATGTGCTAAGAGCCTGGTTAATAACAAAAGTGTCCCTGCCAATCTAGATCTACAACTTGGCTGATAAATCTTCACCAATGGATGAAGCAGTTCTACCTAAGTGAGACCATCTGGGGAGACTTATTGTTAGTAAATGCTAATGATTCATGTGTTTCCTTTAAAGGGTAAACAATAGCTACGGAGCTTGAGTAGTAACCTCATTTAATATGACTGAAAGGGGCAGTTCTGACTGACACAGTTTTGTTACAGTGGCCACAGAAACAACCGGACAGGCTTGTTGAACCCTAACTGTTTTTGAGAGTAATCAATTTAAATTTTGAATAAGCAAACCTAATAATTATATCTTATTTACTCATATTTTTATTGGAAGGGAGCTCAGAGTGATAAAATTGGTTTGCAACATCCTAACAATCCCAACTGGTGGGATTTTGTTTGCTTGATTGATTAAGTGGTGTGGTTGTTAAAATTTTTTTTATGATAAGTGACTGAGGACAGTCTTTTTTTTTCATTTTAGCTTCCCATCAGAAGAGTTTCTTCTCAAGCCAGCAAGATCCAGATGTAATTTCACTGATGAGCAAGACATCTCTGCCAACTGAATTCCTATTGATTAGCATCTGATTTTGTTTGTCAGCAAAAAGAAAAACTTATTCTTTAATGGCATGTTTCAGTACATAACCAGCGGGTGTATGTCAGGGGGAGGGTGTGGACGGAGGGGTCTCTTTCAAAAGCTGATGAAAATATATTAGTGTGTATAATCATTTTTGCTCTCAACCATATAGATAACATCCATAATCTTGAAGCAGCCAACATCTTGCCCTGAAAATGAAAACAGTAGTTGGCTTGATGATCTTTGGAGTTGGAAGTGATCATGGGCTGGGATGGGGGACACACTGTACTGACTCTGGGGTCAGTGTCACTCACTGTATGCACAGCTCACTGGCTTCTCCTCCCTAGGAGGGCCTAGAGGGGTCATCCACAAGCCAGCCCTTCTCACCAGGTGGGAGGAATGACAACATCTAATGACCAAGTATAGCTGTTTTGGGAGATATGGCAGCCTGAAGGCAGGTTTCTCACCAGAAGAGTCTGAATGGGGATTTTTTTTTTAACAGAGTAGTATTTTTTTTTTTTTTAACAAATAGAGTCTGTTTGTTTAACAAACAGACTATGGTTTGAGACCATACTTTTGGCCCTAAGTTCAGTGTTGTGTCCAATACGCCAGGCTTTCTATCTGGCTTTACTAACGGAATATGTTGTCTATGCTTTTCAGGTGAAACCATTGTTTTCCATGGGTAGGATTTTTTTTTCTTCTAATGAGGACCTTTCATTACTAATCATATAAAATTCAATAATTTGTGAGTGCAAATAATATATTACATAGGTGTCATAAGGAAAGAGCATAAGGAATCAGTGTTAATATTACAACAACTAACTCATATACCTATTGCTTAAAAAGCTTGATTTCTTTCACAAATGGATATTCTTCTTTCACATTAACCTGTGTGTCCTTACATCATGAGAGGGAAGCAAAAAGGTGCACAACATATTTAAGTAATACAAAAAATTTCCAGGAATGACTTAAATGAAATAGATGTTCTTAAGTGATTGACCAAAGACCCATCACAAGTTCCTATTCCCTTTCCTCTGCAGTATTTCTACTCAACTGTAGCCCTCAAGGAACTAAGAGGTCAGAATGCCTGCACTGTGCTGCAATAAAGTAGAGAAATTGGCATAAAAATGTGGGACCATATAGGCTGTATAAGCAGTAGGTTTCTGACAGAACCCACCTGCTCTAAAGTGGTAATAAGAATTTAGTTAGCTGAATATCAGCAAGCTATCCCCTTCAAGCAAACGAAATGCTATTTCATATAGCATATCATGAAGCATGGTTCAATATGGAAAATATTTTTGTGATAGAATTCTTATAAATTTTAACTCGGAGAGAATGCAGATTTTAATCTTGGATCTTTGACCCTATTCCTATTCAAATGATCTTTCCCAGTAATCCTGTCATTTACTGCCCATTAAGCCATTGTCCTTTTAACAAATTCAGACTTCCTCAAGCCACACCCATTCCCTGTAGGTCCCCCTGAATTTGACAGTGGGTAACCCATGGCTCAGTGTTCTTCCTTTCCTGGCGTGGTCCCCATGAGAGCCTGTTACTCTCCAACGCTTCTCTCAATGCCCATCCACTAGTCACATGCTTAGTTTATGCTTTCTCATCTTCGACTCCTTCTTTTCATATCATTACATCCTCATCTAATGTTTTCTCCCTCTACCTTGCCCCTGAAGTTGATGTCAGTTTTCCTTTAACGGGGCATAAACATGGCGGCAAATTACCTGTGGCAGTTTCTAAGGGGTGGCTCATTATAATTTTCAAGTGTCTGTTCTTGATTCAAAGAGTCAGCTAAAGTTCTGGGTGGTATTATTGATAGCAGGGAAGTTGTTTCTAATTAGGAAACCAAGAAGTTTTTTTTTGTGTGTGTATATATATATATATATATATGTACAGTTATTATATGTGTATATTTGTATAAATATAAAAATAAAATAAATATGAAAGCAAATATATAATATTATAGTTCTCTGCAGAATTATAATATATACATATAATATAGAGAGTCGGATACAGAAAGGGGAAGGGGAGAGATAGTGACAGCTACATTAAGTACCTAGCAAGGTATTTAAAAACGGAGTGTAAGAAAAAATCTTTCCCTAAAAGATCACTCAGTCTTACTACTTTGCACTTCAGTATTATGTTTTGAACTTTTTTTCCATATAAATTTCACTTTTGCATTTCTGTGAAACCCTCGTTGAGAATGTTATACACCTCAAATGTGTCTCCTATGAATACAATATGAAAAAATATATTTTTGGCATTGAGTCTGGGGGATAAAAACAAAATAAAATAAAGATTTTCTAAAGACAACCCCCAATTTATGTAACCTGTCACATTTCCATCTTCAATTTGGCTGTTAGGATGCACAGACCCAAATATTGTGCTTAATTACAGCACATATTTACACTATGGTTAGCATATTTGTCTTCCTTTTTTCTCAACTGTGTTTTCCTCTTTTTAAAGCAGCTTAAAATCATTTTTGGAGGATTCAAAGTGTAACTAAGTTGAATTAAATGGATTTAAAATGTGCCTTTAAGGAAAAATATTCTTTTTAAAAATATTTTATTTATTTATTTGACACAGAATGAGAGAGAGAGAGGGAGAGGGGAGAGAATGAGCCTGGGGGAGGGGCAGAAGCAGACTCCTCGCTGAGCAGGGACCCAATGCAGGGCTTGATCCCAGGACTCCGGGATCATCACCTGAGCCAAAGGCAGATGCTTAACCAACTGAGCCACCCAGCTGCTCCAGGGAAAAATATTCTTAATTAAGGGAGAGTGTTTATGATGGGATGACTATATATACATTCAGAAAACGTAGCTATAGTAGATTATAAAAATGGGAGGAGAACAGAGAGAAAAGCAAAAAGTTTTGTTACCAATAATTATATTGGTGGTGATAGTATGAGCATTATTATTTAGAGAGTATGTGTGTAATGTGGAATAAAGGTAATGAATAATTATGGAATGTTTTAATTCTATCATCTTCTGTGTCCAAGAGAACCAGGTCATTGGTATGGAAGGAAAAAAAAAACATTTACAAGGAGGTTAAGCAAAAAACTCTATAGTTTTCAATCGGCACTGAAACTGAATTCAATGTAATTCCAACCAACAGTCCCAGCAGAATTTTTTTTTTTTTTGTGGGAATCAATAAGCTAATTCTAAAATGCATATGGTAAGACAAAGGAACTAAAATAGAACAAATTTTTTTTAAAGATTTTATTTATTAGAGAGAGAGAGAGAGCACACAAGAAAGGGGGGTGGTAGGCAGAGGGAGAAGCAGGCTCCCTGCTGAGCTAGGAGCCCGATGCGGGGCTCAATCCCAGGACCCTGGGATCATGACCTGAGCCGAAGGCAGACGCTTAACTGACTGAACCACCCAGGCCCCTAAAATAGAACATTTTTGCAAAAGAACAAAGTTGGACAACTCATATTACTTGAATTCAAGACTTATTGTAAGCGACAATAATCAAGCCAGTGCTGTAATGGCAAAAGGATAATGGTAGAGATGGGAGGAATGGAATGGAATCCAGAAATAGACACACATATATGAGTTAATTGATTTCTTTTGAAGTTGAAAAGCAATTCATTGGAGAAAGGATAGTCTTTTCAGCAGACGATCCTGGAACAATTGGATATCCACGTCCAAATTCAAACTGTGATCCAGATCTTACTCTCTATGTAAAAAATTTACTCAAAACAGATCATAGACACAGAGTGCCCAGGGGCTCAGTCAGTTAAGCCCCCAGCACTTGGTTTCGGCTCAGGTCATGATGTCATGGGTTGTGGGGTGGAGCCTTGTGCCAGGCTCCCTGCTCAGTGGGGAATTTGCTTGAGATTCTTTCCCTCTGCCCCTACCCCTACTTGTGCGTACTTTCTCTTTCTAAAAAATAAATAAATCTTAAAAAAAAAAAACAACAACAAGCAGATCATAGACTCAATGTGAAACCTAAAACTCTAAAAGTTCTAGAAGAAAGCAGAAGAGGAAAATATTGGTTCTGCAGTGTCTTAAATTCCCCTCCAGAAACAAGGGAGATTTTAGTCTATTTATATTGCCTCCTGGAGTTTGCTGGATGTCTGATCCACAGGTAGGAGGAAGTGGTGTTTCTGGGAGTACCCCCTGACTGTGGGGACCATGTGGTCTAAAATGGTTCCAGAATGCTTCAGCCTTTATGATCCAGCTGCAGCAGGTGCGATATAGCCATTGATTTGGCACAGTGGAGAAAATCGTATTATTCTCTAGCTTTTCCCATTCGTGGAAATGGTCCTACTGGGCCTAAACAGCCATTTGGAGCCAGCCTACTTTTTGTCCTCTGAGTCAGAAGAAGAGCTCTTCTTGCCCAATGATGGAAGAAATGTGTGGCATTCCTCATTCCCTTTCCCACTGATGATTTGTTTTGCCGCCTTTCCCTTGGTAGTGCTCTGTAGCAGCTGTTCCTTTTCTTTGCTGTGTATATATCTCCTTTTTATCTTGGCAGACAAGGCAATTTCTTTGAAATAAAGGCCCCTTCTCTGTAGCAAGTGACCTTGAGACATTCAGCGCTATCATTTCCCAGCTATATTAGTGACTCCAAATTCAATTTCAAGGTTCTTGAAAGCTTTCCCTTGTCCACCTTGTGTTCACTTGCCCGCATTTAAGTGTCCTACAAGGCAATTGCTTTGGGATCCTTGTATCCATTTTAGCATGTGTCCAACTTGGCCAAAGAGAATTGCGACAAGCATGGCTTCAATGCCTTTGGCCTGGCAGTGATCAAGGCATCACAGTTGGGGCCTCTGTCATGTCTTTGGATGCTGTGAATGTATGTAATGAGAAAAGAGAGAAATGTCATGCTAGGACCTTGGGGTCCAGATCATGCAAATCATTTAACAATATATTGTAGAGACTCAATTACTCACAGTATATAGGACCACGAGTGCTTTTCCAACAGTAAACTTGAATAATAAGCAATTATAAGCATATTTTAAAATGCAGATGCATGCTTCTGATTGATGGGTGGGATGGTAGACATGTGATGCCATTGAAACATGCTATTTATGGTTGTCATCAATTATGTTGGTGTTTGTCAAGGAACAGGCTTCTGAAACTTAGCTTCCTCATTTGTAAAATTTATGTCTAAGGCATTTTTCAAATCAGGCCTTCTAGGCCACCTGCTTAGAGACTATTCAGAAATATATCTGATTCAGTTGTCCATGATTTCTCATCTTTTATCCCATAAATCCTATTCCAAAGGAAAAAAAAAACGAGAAATGGGTTTCATCTCTAGTGCCCAGGATTATCGAGTGGTTTTGGCTTCCTGGGTTGAGAAGGATTCTGAAACTGCGCTAAGGATCCCTGAGCACAGGATTGAGGAAAAGTAGCAAATAGGTCTCAGGAATGCCATGTTGGCTTATGGGTTTCTCCCAGTTGTACTCTCGTTCCCTGTGTCTGGTCTGTTTGATTCCTTTCCTCCATCTTTCTGCCTTTTGGTGAACTTCAGATTGCCTGAATAAAAACTAGCCTACCAACAGAATTTAAAAAGACTTTACTACCTCCCATCTGTTTGACATTTCAACAGATTGTGATTACAGGGGAAACTGACAGGGATTAACAATGGAGTTAGGGGTTCGAATTAAGCAAAATCTCAAAAAATAAATTATACCCAGTCTTCACTGAAAAGTAAATGATTATTCCTTTATTTATTCTGAGATCTCTAGGAATCTCTTTGGGGGCATTGGTAGGGGAACAATAAACTCTCTTTTGTCCCTCTTAATACTGTCTCATTCCACTGGAAAGAAACACACACCCACAGTACTATCTCCTGGATATGATAAAGAACAGTTAATAAATGCATCGTGGGAGAACATTCAAGGATCTTAGCATTCAAAAGGAGAGTAATTTATATTGCAAGTAAAACTCTACAACTAATAACTTTTTTCTCCAATCTTAGCCACCAATCTCCTGTTGTTCAACAAGAAAGATCAACTTTAGTTATTACTTAAAAATGTTGAACTCAATACTGAATAACATGTTAAATTCCAGGATTATCTAATAAGCCAGATATCAACCAAGATTTCCAAGAAAGATTCACTATTATTGACTAGGAATAATTTTTACTGTTTTTTTATGCTAAGTACACCATGCTTTCTATACCAGGGCAATTGGAGTTTGGGATTTCAAATGTTTGCCTATATATTCAGTGAAATTCAGTGTTTGGAGTTCAGAAAAGTGATGCCTTCTCTTTAGCATTTCATTGTGATTTAGCTAGCCAATTTTGGGATCTCAGGCCCACGTGTGTATGCAGGTGGAGCACAGTGTGTGTGTGTGTGTGTGTGTGTGTGTGTGTGTGCGCATGTGTGTAGATGTTTGGTGGGGAGATTTTCTTTTTTCTTTTCTTTTTATAAATAAATCTTAAAAAGTTTTTATTTAAATTCCAGTTAGTTAATTTACAGTGTAATATTAATGTTAGGTGTACAATACAGTGATTCAACATTCCTTACATCACCCGGTGCTCATCATGACAAGTGCACTCCTTAATCCCCATCACCTGTTTCACCCATCCCCCCCACCCACCTCCCCTCTGGTACCCATCAGTTTGTTCTCTATAGTTAAGAATCTGTTTCTTGGTTTGCCCCCCCTCCTATTTTCCCCTTTGCTCATTTGTTTTGTTTCTTAAATTCCACATGAATGAGATCATATGGTATTTGTCTTTCTCTGACTGACTTATTTCACTTAGCATAATATTCTGTAGCTCCATCCATGTCATTGCAAATGGCTAGACTTCATTCTTTTTTATGGCTGAATAATATTCCATTATATAATCTTTTTTATCTATTCATCAATCAATAGATGCCTGGACTATTTCCATAATTTGGCTATTGTAAATAATCCTGCTATAAGTCCCTTTGAATTAGTAATTTTGTATTCTTTGGGTAAAGACCCAGTAGTGTGATTGCTGGATCATAGGGTGATTTTGTTTTTAACTTTTTGAGGAAACTCTGTACTGTTTTCCAGACTGGCTGCACCAGTTTGCATTCCCACCAACATTGCAAGAGGGTTTCCCTTTTACCACATCCTCTCCAACACCTGTTGTTGCTTGTGTTTTTGATTTTAGCCATTCTGACAGGTGTGAGGTGATATCTCATTATGGTTTTGATTTGCATTTCCCTGATGATGAGTGATGTTGAGCATCTTTTCATGTGTCTATTGGCCATCTGTCTTTCTTTGGAAAAATGTCTGTTCATGTCTTCTGTCGGTGGAAAGATTATCAGTATTTCCTAGATGAATACACAGAGCGAGTGTTGGGAGGATGCAGGTGAAATGGGACAGTGAACCCTGGGCATCGCAGGCTGGTATAGGCTTGGCCCTACCCTGCTCCATCCTTTTGCCTTCCAGAGTTTATTCTAGCTCATTCTAGTAGCTCTACTATTAAGATTGAGGAAGAGACTTATGTCCATATTTCAAGATAGCTAAGGGTTACAGGTAAATTCCTAAACTTTCCTTTAAATATGGAAATTATTAAAAAATAAAGCAGATGCCATTAAGAGATTCTTTAAAAAGCCTTTTAAAGCCTTGATATTTGTCATGAGAAAGTATCCATATGTATTTTCATGCCTCAATAAACAATTCCCTTTAGTTGTAGCCCTAGTATCTGAAATTAAGCATAGTGCAGAGTAGACAATCAGTAAATGTCATTGAATGAATAAAATTATTCATTAGCAATATTTTAAAATGTTATTTTCTTAAAGTCGTAGAATTTCAGAACTTTAAGAGAACTTAGAGTTTATCTTGCCCAAACCCTTTATTTTAAAGTAAACACACACACACACACACACACACACACACACACACACACACACACACACACCTCAGACAGTGAATCTTGTTTCTAGACCTTAATATTATAACAGGAAATTACAATTGACCCTGAACAACACAGGGGGCTAAGGGTGCCAATGCCATGTGTAGTTAAAAATCCACATATAACTTTTGACTCCCATGAAACTTGGCTATTAATAGCCTACTGTTGACCAGAAGCCTTGCCAATAACATAAACAGTTGATTAACACATATTTTATATGTTGTATGTATTATACACTGTATTCTAACAGTAAAGTAAGCTAGAGAAAAGCAAATTCTATTAAGAAAACCATAAGAGAAAATACATTTACAGTACTGTACTGTATGTGTTGAATTTTTTCAATTCAGTTCAACAGGACCCTCACATTTCAAATCTGTGTTGTTCAAAGGTCAACTGTACTTGAAAGATCATCTCACAGACAGAAGTAGACCTGGGTCTACAGCTCGGGTGTCCTGATTCCTGTTGAGTCTCCTGTCCTTCCCTTTCTCCAGTTTAGCATCCTTTTAAAAACAAGAGCCATATTCCCATTTTTCCTGGTGATGCTTCTATGTATCGAAAAGTAGGAAGGTTCAGGGGGATTCTTTCATGAAAATGACCTGTGCCCTAGAAAATGTGAGAGCTCCTATTAGAAAAAGACATCATTTTCCTTCCTATTCTTCTAAAATTATTTTTTAAAAGTCAGACCCAAACACCCCTATCCTTGGTAACCCAGATATCTGACACCTTTTGTGGAAAAGGTACCATGGAAAACATTTCCCTGTGAGGTTTTACATTGAGGCCACCCCCATTTGCCATGAAATTTGAATCATGGAAATAGGAACTTACTTCCTTAAAAATGACTACTTGAAGTGGTATCCTAAGTATAACAATCATATCAGTTCAATATATTTGGTACATAAAAGTCACAAGTACTGGTATGAAGGCATTAGTCAGTTATTTTTGTTTAAACTCTGCATTTTTCCCTAGAGATTCTGCCTTTTGTCAAGATTAAGTTGCCCAGGCCTTAATATTTGTCGTGAAATAAATGATTTTGATCTCACAGATGCCGTGGAGACAGAGGGTGGAAGAGCCCCATTACTCAGGGAGAAAACAAATTTCATGGGCTGTAGGTATATATTCTGAATGTCAAGCCAGATACAGTAGTCATTCTCAAAACAGGAATTGAAGGACCTGAAAAGAAATGTCTGTTTTCCTAGGAGGCAGTTTGTCACGGAAGGCATGATAGGGCAACATCCACATGGTCAAACCGGGTTTTCCTGATCCAAGGCCAGTATTGCTGGGGAATGGTTAAACATTTGTGTGCTCCATCAAATTTCTTCTTACACACATCTCTGTGAGTCAATTAGACACAGCTATTTAAGGCCAGCCCCAGATCTTCTTTGTCTTTCCCCTCAGCCTGGCCCATAGTGAGTGCTCAACAAAAGAGTTCAGAATGAACCAGTTTATAACAAATAGAACCGGAGTCTAGGCCAGTATTGCTCCCACCCCCAAAGGGGGAATTGACAATGTCTGGAAATATTTTTTGTTGTTGCAACTCAGAGTGGAGAGATTGTGTGCTATTAGTATTCAAGGACGCAGCTAAAGATCCTACAATGTGCAGGACAGCGCCACAGCAAAGATGAATCCGGTCCAAACTGCCAATAGTGCTGAGGTTGAGAGGCCCTGGCAAGAGGGACAAAGGTGTTTCTCACTTCTTAGATTTTCTTTCTACTGGAGGTAGCCCCACCAGCTTAACACCCACGGCCTCACTCCACTTCCACACACAGCGGAGTGGGTGATTGCTCGGGTTGGTGAGACCTGACTGAGGACCCGGGAATGAAAAGACCAGCCCTTCCTCACCCTGTTCCTTTTGAGAATAAACAGCCCACGAGCTTCTGCTCTACTCCTCCACACCACAAACTTCATAGTTCAGGCCCTGAGGAGGCCTCAGGAGGGCCTGTCCAGCCTGAGGCTGAGGGGATGAGTCTAACTTGGCGTTTCAGTATCAGGGAGCCCATTGTTTTTCCTTACCTAAGTCAGGTCACAAACCCCAGACTTGATTCGGAATTCAGATGGGAAAAAATCAGTGCTATTTATGGTCAAGTTTCCCAAATAGGCCATGTTTGACATTCATTGAGACCCATGAATTTGTTTTATTAGGAAGGGCCTGTGCTATTCCATCCTGGAAAACTGTGGGTATCTTCTCAGTGGACAGTCCTTTCCAGGAGCAGGCCCCTGCCTGGACAGGTGCAGAAATACACCCTTGCTGTCAGGAAAATCGTCCTAAATTATTAGGAAGCATAGGCTTAAAGGTACATTTGAAAGCATTGTCCAGTGACAGTGTACTCACAGACATGAGCCACTGGGAAGTGAAAGTTTCTGATTAAAGCCTGGATGGGTTGGTGATGTGGAGAGTGTGGCCCTCATTAATAGACTGGGGTGAATGTGATATTCTCTCAGGCTAAACAGATACAGAGGGTGACCGAGAACCACCCCTTTCCAGGACGTGGCTGCAGGCATCCTTGTTGTACTGACAACAGATGGTGTATGTTTTCATTAGATGGTCTGGATCTGAGAGATTTTTTTCATGTTATCACTCTTCTATAATAATAAGCCTTACAAAAAAGCATCTTAAAATGCCCTTACTGAAAAAGACAGAGAAAAATGACTCTAGTGGTTTTCATTTCTCATGGCTCTGTTTAAAGCCTTCTCCCCGTAGACACATTTGTTTTTATTTTTAGTGTTTTCCCTATAACATCACTGATTATATCTGATTCATAATTAACTTAGAAAATATGAGCAAGGCTTGAGATTTCTATTTAATACTTACATTTAGGAAAGAAAATATTGATTTCGTTTGCTTACGTGAGTATATGTTAGTGAACTTGGAGCAGACATCAGTTTTGCTTTACCCTTTCTATTACATGGAATAAAATAAAGATTTGATGTTGAGCAAAAAAAGTATTTATTTTTTAGAAAGTCCTCCCCTAATCATTATTGTTAATTTGTTTACAGCTTTCCTTATTTCTTCCAGTTGGTAAGATTAAGCTAACATCATCAGTGTCCCCCATGTCATTATGATGACAGTAACAACTCTCATTAGTTGAGTACCTATTTTATAGCACAAATTGTGGTGGGTTCTTTATACAGTATTTTCTTTTAAATCTTACAAATAACTCCATGCAATTGGCATTATATCCTAGATTTTATAGATAAGGAAATGGAAACTCAGAGGAGTTAAGTTGTTTGCTCAAGGTCACATTACTATGAGGGGCAGAGTCAGGATTCAATTGAGGTTTGTCTGACTCTTTTATCAGAAATCCAGATAGAGGATTATATCAGCCAGGCCAGAGCAATTTGACCAACATCAGTGGAATGCCCTGTGTTAGCCACCGTGAAGAATAATAAAATGGCAACTGCAAAGCCTGTGGCCTCAAGGAATGCCATGAACAAGGAGATGGAGAATAGCAGACTTGGTGGTAACTAGTGGTGTTTCTCAAAGTTTTGACCAACGCACCTCCGAGGGCAGAAAAGATTATTCTGTAATTCAGAGGATCTGCACATGTGACCCCCAAATGACTGCAGTGGGCATGGCATATCTTTGAAGTATTGTTTTAGGTTAAAAAAATACATATCACATTCTACTCCATAATCTATCCATCTGTATTAATGTAAAAATCAGTTTAAAAATTACTTACCATTGACTAGAATGGGTGCTCCCAGGAGATGCAGAATTTTCTCTGTGAGATTTCAGGTACCCTTGGCACATCACACTACTGTGAAGATCCACAGGGTGAGTCAGCAAAATGGAGACCCAGGAGAGCAGATGGTGTAGTCCCACTGTGAAGACTGGAAGGCTTGAGATTGAGGGAGAGCTGATATGTCAGTTCAAAGGCAGTCAGACAGGCGGAGTTTTCTCTCAGCATTTTTATTTTATTCTGTCCCTCAACTGACTGGATAAGGCCCACCCACATTAGACAGGGCAATCGGCTTTACTCAAATTTAAATGTTAATCTCATCCAAAAGCACCCTCAAGGAAACACCAAGAATAATATATGACCAAATATCTGGGCACCTCATGGTCTAATCAAGTTGACATATAAAATTAACAATTACAATCCCAAAGCAAAACAAAACAAATTAAAATTAAAAATGAAATACCTCAAAATATCTTAAAATGAAAGGTTTGATTTTTTTAAGTGTGAAAAAAAAATGATCTGTAGATGAAGAGAAAGCAAATCAGACCTGATATAGATAATAAGATCCTGGACCTGGAGCTTGATGCCATGACTGGATAAGAGTTTGAAGGTCTTGGGATGGGAGTGAGAATATTTTTCAAGTAGGAGGGACATGGATTACTGTGCAAGAGTGTGGGCAGCTCCAGGTCTTCACTCCCCTCTGCATCCATATTGCCATATGACTTTGTAGCTCTTTCAAAGGATTCTCTGTGCTCTTTGTCTTGGCTTTGACCATCTGACTTTCTTTAGCCAATAGGATATTCACACATATGACACAGAGGCCTGAAATATGTTTGTGCTGATGACCAGAATGCTGTCCATGCCTTGGCACAAACCCTAGCTGAATCCAGTGTCAATCAATTGACCTGACTGACTTACAGGAATGTGAACAAGAATAATATAGATATAGTATCATATCTTCAAGGCATAAGAGCAATGAAATGAACATCATCTGAGTGCTTTTGCAGAGTGCCCTGTGCTAGCTACTGCCAGGAGTAAGAAAATGGCAACTACAGAGTTCCTTCTAGGTTGTTGTTAACCATTGAATTTTGGGTCAACTAGCTTCACAGAAAGCCTAACTGACCCTACTAACTTAAAATACTGTTCTTTTATTCCATAAATATACACGAGTAACTTCTCCATACCAGGAACTTCTGGGAAAATGGTTGTAAATAAAATGGACATGCTACCTGATCTCCCAGAGCTTATAGTCACAATCCTATCATTTTTTGTGTTAAAGAGAAAAATAATAAAAAATAAATAAATAAAAAGAAAAATAATTCTTTCATGCTGAAAATAACTACGTTCCACCATCTACTGCTTTTAAAATTCAACTCAAGTCTTGGAAGTATTCATGGTCATAATATTTCAGGAAAAAGCTATGGTTCAGAAACTAGACAATGTGCAGAGTTTGGGGGTTTTGTTTTTGTTTTGTTTTGTTTTCCGAAAATTGGAGCAGTATAATTAGGAAATATGATGGTTGTATGCATCGTACAGTGGCTTTCTGAGCAAATGAACATGTGTTTGACAGGCATATAGAGAATCTCAATTAAGTGGTATCAACATCTATTCATTTATCCAGCTGCAAAACCTGGGTTACCTTTGACTCACCTTTTTCCAAATGTTCCTAAATGTCCCTGGAATATGTAAACTTCTCTCTCATACTGTCATGCTCACCAAGCCATTACCATCTGCCCCTGGATTATGAGACAATAGCATGTGAACGCATCTCCCGGTCTTTACTTAGTCTCGTGTCCTTGTCCATTCTACATCAGAGAGATTTATCAAAACTATAAAACTGACCTTTAAGTCGTATGCATGATGCGTTTTGACGTTCTCCTATTCCTGCAGAATGAAGTCTGAGCTTTCTATTACACAACTATCCCACCTCTGCTCCCTTACTTCCTACGGCTCTCCACCTTAGACCCATGCACCAGAAAGTAGGCCCATTGTTAGGGTGGGAATTTAAGAGGTGCTGACTCTTGGGATCATTTAAGTGTACCTCCATAAATGCTGTGCCTTAGGAATCTCACTTGTTCCCTTCCTCAAGGAATCTCCACCCTGCACTTCATGCTGTGCTTTGTGCTCTCTTTCTTGGTTCATACTGTTGCCTTTGCTGGAATACCATTTCTATCTTCCTTTTCCTACCAATCCTCATTCATATATTTTAGATTTGGCTGAACTGGGCATTTCCTGGGAAGTGTTCCCTGACCCCCAGGTTGTGTGAGTTTATTCCCAGCCTCTGTGTTCCCATAGGAGCTCTGGACTTACTTCTATCTTAGCATTTACCATATTAGGTCAAACTGCTTATTTCCCTCCACCCCCTGACTCTAAAATCTTTTAAGATGGAATATTCTGTCACTCATCCTTGTAGCATAAAGTGCTAGACCAGTCATTCCTTTTTATTTTTTTTCTTTTATGTAGGGGAAGAAGGAGCAGAGGGAGAGGGAAAGAGAGAATCCCAAGCAAGCTCCACACCCAGCTCGGAGCCCATTGCAGGGCTCGATCCCACGACCCTGAGATCATGACCTGAACCAAAATTAAGAGTCAGATACTTAACTGACTGAGCCACCCACACACCCCACAGGCCAGTCATTCTTGAAACTCTCCTTCTCCCTAGTCCCCCATATGTAATTCATCACTAAATTCTGTGGCCATAACCCCCAAACGTTTTTCAACGCCAGCTCCCTCTGTCCATCTCCATCCAAACCACAAAGCTATCATAATCTCTTACCTGCACTATTAGAATAGCTTCTTACTGGCCTTCCTGTGTGTGTAGCACACCCCCCTCACAGCCCACCACCCTCATTTATTCTCTTTATTGTAGCCAAGGTAATCATCTTTGCAAAATGCATATAGGATCTTATGC
This sequence comes from Eumetopias jubatus, assembly GCF_037043125.1. Classification (NCBI taxonomy): domain Eukaryota; kingdom Metazoa; phylum Chordata; class Mammalia; order Carnivora; family Otariidae; genus Eumetopias; species Eumetopias jubatus. Next base: position 16,979,867 of record NW_028274809.1, read on the forward strand.
CCCCAAACTTTAATGGCTTCTTATTGTTCTTAGGGCAAGAACTCATATCCTCTGGTTGTTCTAAAGCCCTCCCTGCATGGTCTGACTGTGTCCGACCTCTACAGCTAATCTCACTTAGCTTGTGCCATTGTTTTTCATATCCCAGCTTTCTTTCAGTTCTAGAACATTCCATGCAGTCCTCCACCCAGGGGTCTGGACACAGGCAGGTTTCACTGCTTAGAATTTTTCAGCCCCTCCGTTATTTCATCAGATTAACAGTTCCTCCTCCTTGTGTGAGTCCAGGAGTCACTAATTCAGGCATCCTTCATGCCTCCATCTAGGCCAAGCTCCCTGCTATTCATTTTCCTAATTCTGTGTTCTTTTCTTTCCAAAATACTCATCTCAGTTCGTAACGTTTCACGTTTCTGGGCAATTATTTTTGTTTAAGGGCATCTAGTTTTCTTGGTGCTCATAACAAACCATTTTATTATGAAAATTTTGAAGCATGCACAAAGTAGAGAAAATATAACGAACCCCATCTCCTCCTCCTGCTTTGACAATTAACAATATATGCACCTTTTATCTTTTCTATCTTTTATAGTGTCCTACTTCCTCCCAAATATTATATTCTAAGACCTTAGTCTACACCTCTGGAAAATAAAGACTCTTTATTTAAAAAAAAATCCACAAAATATTTTCATACTCTCACTGCCAAAAATTAATGAGTTTCTTATAATTATCAAATATCCTGTCACTGTTCAAATATTGTATAAGATCCTTTTTTTTTAAGATTTTATTTATTTATTTGAGAGAAAGAGAGAGAGCGAAAGAGAGAGAGTACGAGCAGGGTGAGGGTCAGAGGGAGAAGCAGACTCTCCGCTGAGCAGAAAGCCCAATGCAGGACTCAATCTGGGGACTCCAGGATCATGACCTGAGCCAAAGGCAGATGCTTAACTGACGGAGCCACCCAGGTGCCCCTATTGTATAAGATCTTGATTTAAATTTGACTTCTCATCATGGGGAGGACGGGAATAATCAGCCTACCACGATGTATGCCATGTAGTAGATAGTCAAGTATAGCTGAATAAGTGACTGAATGAATGAATTATTACTTAATGAATATTTATGAACCGAACGGGACATAGGAGTTTAAGGATACCTGGGGAGCAAGTCTCCAAAATGACCAGTTAAATAAGCCTCTACTCCTTTCCTCACTCCATGAGGGCCAAACCTTCTCTTCAGGTAGCATCCTTAAGCTTCGGGGCAAGATGACACACTGTCCCTAGGGGATTTTACTTTTTTTCTTCCCCTTGTTCTCTCTTTCCCGTTCCTAAAGAGCACTGGACATCTACAAGTAGTGTCCACTAGTCAACGCGGCTGAACTAGGCACTGCACGGGTATGGTGTTTGCTCAGGAGGCTTTGTATTTCTGTGCAGACACTTGATCACTGACTGAGTGTGTTAAGTACCTCAAGGTTTATCTGATCTCACCATTGGGGAAGAGAACTGTTACAATCAAATTTCAAGGGGAAAGAAAGACTTTGATGCCTATCACTTCTCTTTTCTTTTCTTTTTATTTTTTAAATATGTAGTTTATATAATCTTTCCTATAGAAATAGTACTTAACCTTAGTTGTGATTTTTCACCCTTCCATAAAGAGTTTTCTATGTTATTACAAACCCTTTGCATTATCTTTTACTCCATGATATTCCATTAAGGGGCATTTCCAAACTTTATTCAGTGAATATTTCAGTTGCTTCCCGTTCTGAACTATTATAAATAATGCTTGGATAAACAACTTTGTACGTAAAGCTTTTTCTGGATCGAATTTTCTTAGAGTAGATTCCCAGAAGCGGAATGACTAGGTCAAAGACTATGAACAATTTGAAAGTTTATATATGCACATTACCAAATTGCACAGAAAGCATGTTGTTTGCTTATAAAATTAGTTTGCCTTTAAATTTAATTTAATTTTGAAGTAACTTTTATTATTATCCTATTGTAGATGGGGCATATTCATTATAGAAAAATTAGGCAATACAGATACACAACAAGAAGGAAATAAAGAGCAAGAGCAACTCTAGTAGAGTTAACCACACATCTTACCGCATAGATGTCCCGCTCTTCCTTTATGCATATAAACAATGAGATTATATTTTGCATACATATATATCAAGCTCTGTAAAGTCTCAAAGAAGAAACATCGCAGATTTGTTTCAGGGGTACACAGGGATGTGGGTCATGAGAGAAGCTGTTTCCCAGCAGTATGGTCATTACAGATCCAAGTGCTTGCAAGGCCAAGTGGAGAAGCCGACTGGGGCTTTCTCTTTGCACCTCTAATCCCAGTTCAGTAAATGCTTTTAACATTTCTACTTCCTGGAAGAGAGATTTGATTGTGTTTGTTTGGTGCCCTCCAAGTGGAACATTTCTCCATCACTTTGGGGTCAAGTTCATTTCAAGCCACCTCTATGCTGCTGTCTTTTTTCATACCCCGCCTGTGTCCATTTACCTGGAGCTCTTGGGTGGAGGCTTCCGTCAGCTGGGGAGAGAGTAGTATGACCGGGTCCACTCCACCATGCAATTTCCAATGCAAAGAACCAACTCAAGCTGCTTTTCTCCGAAGTGCAGGATCTAGGGAGGATGTCTATTTTCGAAATGTCATTCACATTGGTGTCAGTATAACTTTGTTTTGTGATCCACTTTATTAACTTAACACTAAATGTCAACATAACCTTTAGTCTTCCATCATATGAATGTGCCAGAAATTATTTACCAGTCCCTTGCACCTGGACATCAGGTTGCTTCTAAATTGGGGTAATGGATTTTTAATAACAGAGAATCTTTTGTAGACAAATTCTTTTTGGTTTCTTTCTATTCTACATATGTTTGCCCCTCTCTTTTATTTTAACTTTTTTAAGTCATGCTTTTTTTTTTAATTGAAGTATGGTTGTAAGTCATTTTATTTTAGGTGTGCATCTTAAACTGATCTAAAATTTTTGTTTTTAAATTAGAAAATTTAGCCTATTACTATTGATTTTAATAACCAAACATATATTGTCAGTTTTCTTCTTAAAATTAATTTATTTTATAAAGAAATCAGTTCATTTTAACAAAAAAATTAAATTCACCCATTTCTCTCACCCTTATTTGCTGTCCACCTGTTTCGTTGTTTTCTGTGCATCTTCGATTATGCTTTTCCTTTTCATCTTATTTATTTTATCACTCAAATTTTATTTGGAAATAATACAGTCTCTGATTTGGAAGAATACATTTCCTTTTTCTGTTAGCTATCTTTAAAAAAAAAAAAATCTATGCTTCTTGGGATGCGTGGGTGGCTCAGTCCTTTAAGCCTCTGCCTTTGGCTCAGGTCAGGATCCCAGAGTCCTGGGATCAAGTCCTGCATGGGGCTCTCTGCTCAGCAGGGAGCCTGTCTTTCCCTCTGCCTGCCATTTCCCCTGCTTGTGCTCTCTAATTCTCTGACAAATAAATAAATAAAATCTTTAAAAAATAATAAAATCGTAAAAAAAAAATCTGTGCTTCTTTAAAAACGAGAAATAGAATCTTCTAATGTTTTCCATAGAGGCTGATACATTTAGAAAAATTTTAATTCCTTTGTCTCCCAAACTTACCAACCAGATTTTATAGGAGTAAACAGATCATGATGTATATATAAACACAATTTTATTCTTCCTTACTCAAGAATGTCAAGAAAATGTGAAATTCCAAGAATTTTAATGTTTTCACTGTTTTATAACCATTTTTTCAACCATTACTTGTATAAAAATTATGATTTATTGACTTTATTTGTCATCATTTTATATATCTTCCTTATTCTTTAGTGCATTATTTTTATTAACTTATTATTCAGCTGTAGTATTTCTTCACTGAACTTAATTAGGAAAGATATGTGGATACTGTATTTTCTCAGTGCTTGCTTGTCTCAGAATATGAGACTTTCTTGATTTGATTTTCTAATACCTGAGCTGTTTCTCTGAACTAGTTAGTCAGTCTGCTGTCCAGCACCTCCAATTTAAAAATAAACTTTTATAGAAATCCAGTCTTTTCTGATCTTACTTTGTCCCCCTTTTATTACGCAGGACCCTAAGGAATTATATTGATCCTATGTAGTCATCATTTCAAGAGCTTGGTTTCTCTTGTTTTTTTGTTTTTTTTTTTTAAGATTTTTTTATTTATTTATTTGACAGAGACAGCGAGAGAGGGAACACAAGCTGGGGGAGTGGGAGAGGGAGAAGCAGGCTTACCGCTGAGCAGGGAGCCCGATGGAAGGCTCCATCCAGGGACCCTGGGATCATGACCTGAGCCTAAGGCAGACACTTAACGACTGGGCCACCTAGGCGGCCCCCCCCCTTTTTTTAAAAGATTTTCTATTATTGGTTTCTCTTTCTTGTTAGTTGGTTCCACAGAGAGACATTTAATCTCACCCCTCAGGTTGGTCCTTCAGAGCTTTTTCACATCTGGTGATTTTTTTTTTCTGCATTATTAATTTATGCGGGGGAGTATGTATGCGTGAGTGTGCGTCAGAGTGTGGCGGGGGTTGTCTTTATAGGTCCAATTCTAGGAGCTTAGATGGTTTCTTTCATAGAGTCCGTAGGACCCCAGAAGTACCTGTTGATGCTCACTTAGGGAGAAAAAGAACATTTACATATGTAGTATGTGTTGTTGTTTGTTACTGCACCTTTTTGTTTGTTTACGAGTGCAGTTAGCTCTTTTGAATCAGTTTACGTTATGTGCATGGATGAAATAATCCTACAGTTAGAGGCAGACCTGTCAGGACCTATTAAAATGTTTTGTTTTGTTTTGTTTTTCCCTCATGTTTTTGTTGCATTCTGAGTTCATCTGGGGGTACTCTTCTGAATATTTGCTCTCGCTCTTTTATCTGAGCTATTTCCACATAGACTTTATATTTTCAGAGATTCAAACCTATTAATCTTCTAATAAAAACATACTTAATTTCTTATCTTGTTTAGGAGGGCCTCCTCCCCCTCAAAGTTGAACAAATATTTGCCTATATTTTCCTCTGATATTTTGAACTTACACAGATATTCAAACCTTCAGTAAGTTATTTTTGTATATATGATGAGACAGAAGTCCTTCATTAGTTTCTCCTGAAAAGCTAGCCAGTTGTTTCCAGGCTATATTGAATTATCCATCATTTACCCATTGGCTTGTAGCGCTACCTTTATCATATATGTCTCCATTGGAACTTGCCTTTCTTTCTGTGTTTTAGATTTGAGTGATGCCTAACAATATCTAGATTTCAATGAGACATTTTGCTGATAATATACCAGTGTCAGACTCTTTTGGTTATGGTTGCTTTTAATGCAGGACATTATTAAGTTTTCTTTTAAAGTAAAGCTAGTCTTTTACAAAAATTCATTTTTAACATAGGATTTATTATCATTATTCAGTTAAATTTTACTTTACATTTTGCAGGCCATTATTCATCATTTTTTCTTATATTGTCTTTCCCCATCTTGAGTTCTTGATCTGACCTAATTTTCATTTGGCTGAAGTAATTCCTCAGGTCTTTGGTAAGAGTTCTTTGGTGGTATACTTTCTGAAGCTCCACGTATCTGAACATAGTCTCCTTTTCCCCCACAGGTGAAGGATAACTTCACTGGTTATAGAAATCTTGGAATTCACAAGTGTGTGCACATAATTCCACCACCTTCTTAGCTTCCAGGTTTGTAACAAAGAAATCTGATATGTCTCTAATTTTCTTTTTTAATGTAAGTAGCCTTTTTTTTCATTTCTTTGTTTTTGTTTGTTTGTTTGCTTTTGTTTTCTGGCTTCAAAGATGGCCAGATATGGCCAGCTGCTTCTTTCTGTAAATTAAGAGTTTTTTTTTGTTTTTGTTTTTGTTTTTTTCTTAAAGATTTTATTTATTTATTAGACACAGAGAGAGAAAGCACACAAGCAGGGGGAGTGGCAGGCGGAGGGAGAGGGAGAAGCAGGCTCCCTACAGAGCAGGGGGCTGGATGCGGGGCTCAATCCCAGGACTCTGGGACCATGACCTGAGCAGAAGGCAGATGCTTAACCGACTGAGCCACCCAGGCACCCCGTAAATAAAGTTTTACGGGGACCCAGCCATAACCATTCATGTCCTGATTGTCTATGACTGCTTTCACATGCTATATGGTGCAATGGTCCACAAAACCCAAACTAGTTACAACCTGGCCCTTTACGGGAAAAGTTTGTTGACCCCTTTCCTAACCTAACTCACAGGTCTCCAGTAGCGGCATTTCCAATCTGACCCCAACAGCAGTGGGGAAGACATTTTGGAATTTGGCAATCTTTGGGTGGCGCTCCTACTACCACCCCGTGACTGTGGCTTCCTACAAATCTGGGAGACCAAGCTTGTAAGCCCGCCTCTGAAAGGATGAACAAGCCAAACATCTGATACCCAGATGGGTCTGTACCAACTGTAATTCCAAACAGTCTGCTGGTGCCAATTTCATTCTCTGTGAGTGAGGTGGGAGGCAGGCAGAGAGAAGAGGACGACCTTTTGGGACGGCTTTATAAATTCTGTGGCAGATCCAGCTGTCATGTTATCGAAGCTGCTGATTGCCTGAGAGTAACACTTCCTTCAGGGCAGTGCAATCTTGCTAGGGGAAGACGTTTAATTTATAAGCAGTCTAATTTAATTTTCTCTGTTTGGACAGTCCGTAATTTGGTGCTAGAAAGAAACCCTTCGAAGAGCTTTGTTGGCTTAGCTGACAATTACGTGGCTCTAAGTTGCCCTCCCTCAGAGCCTCGTACTCACACGTCCATGGCCGACTTAATCCTCTTCCTCTTTAGGTACGCTTTCCAATCAGCACTCGGGTGATAGCAATTTAGGCAGACAAGTGAGCTCGTTTAATTCTACTTATGCCAAATGATGTTTGGTACAAGGGAGCAGAACATTTTAAATCATAGGACCCCAAAACTACAACTTTTTTCAGAACGTCTCATTGGGAAAAGTAACAGATTCAGTTACACCCTGGGGCCCTGGGAGGGCTAATTCCTCTCACCAGAAGGAACAATTATTATCAAAGACCAGTGAGCTCAGCTCACCGCACACAGGACCAGACTCATGGAAAGGAATTGGACTTTTCGAATTCTGCATTATTCTAAATTTGCTTTCTGTTCTATCTACAAGAATTTAACTTGCATAAAGCACTGAGCAAGCAACACGAGTTTCAAGACCATTCTATAGTTCAGTGTTTTCATATGTGTCTAGAAATAGTCCAACAATCTTAGCAGGAGGAAAAATCAAGCCCATCTGTTTTGGAGACTCAAAAAAGCTCCCCTTTTCCATCACTGAGTGTTTTTGAATTGAGCTCTGAAAAAGCAGGTTCATATGGGTCAAGTCAGGCACTCCAAGATCCTTATTTAATTTGTTTAGCAAACACCGGCACAGTACTTGAGTGCCAGGCACTGTTGTGAGCACTTGAAAAATTTAAATGTTAATCTTCACAATAGCCCTGTTAGAACAGGTACTGTTATTAAGTCCATTTTGATGAGAAAACAGAAACATAGAGAGGTTAAATAATTTGCCCAAGATCATGGAAATAGGAAAAGCCAGGACCAGGGTTTATATTCAGAAAGCCTGGATCCAAAGCCCAAGCTTTTCCCCGCTAATCCTTGCTGCCCCTGTGCCATCTCCACCAGCATCCCCCACCACCAGAGGCAACTTCTAGAGTTTCACAGCTTCTGTGAAGCCTCCTTGACTCACTGGGAGCCACCGCTGTGAGCCCTCCTACCACAGAACTTCTCCAGCATTTCTCTGTTCCTCCAGACCTCCACGGAGGATTCTTGTCTTGTTAAATAACATTTCAGATGTATGCTATAAATCTTACTTTCTACATTTCTTGGGGAGAGCACAAACTCAGCACTGTGCTCAATAAATATTTAGTACTGACTTCTACATTGATTCTTATTGTTAGAATAATTTAGACTCTGTGGATATTTTATTTACTAAAAATGGAGGTGTCCTTTTGAGGTGGGTTGTGCCAGGAGGTGGTTTGCTGGTATAGTCTTACCAACATCTCTGAGAAAGGTGAAGAGCGCTCAGCCCGTGGTGTTCTGAGGGCTGTGAGGCCTCTAATTTCAAGGGCTCTCACCGTTTTCGAGTGGACATTCGTAGTTCTGGTTATCTATTGATAAACCAAATTCTACAGTTTATAATAGTCCTTTCCCCCCTCAGCATGTGTTCCAAGGCTGGTATACAAAAGAAAGTCGCTTAGCAGATGGAGATTTGCTCATCAACCAGCTTTCAATGCAGCCTGGTGGTGTCTTTTTTCAATATATAACTTCATTGAACTCCCACAACAACCTGTGACATAATCATGACTGGGACCACTTTGAAGAAGAGAAAACTGAGAACACTAATTGTGTAGTGATTATTCGCAAATATGGCTTTGAGACTTGTGAAGACCTCGGGATATAATTCTGGAGACTTGAGGTCTCCCCAAACTTGCTTGCTCTCTCTCTCAAATAAATAAATAAAATCTTTTAAAAAAAAGATTAAAAATGGAGGAAAGAAAAACCAGTAGGAGATTGGTAGATTGGGCTTTTTTCCCCTTATTATTCTTCAGCTTCATTATCATTTTTCTAGGTGTGGATTTGTCTTCATTTACCCTGTTTAATACTCAAGGTACACTTTGTTCTGAGATTCTTTTTTTAATTCTGGAAAATTTTCAGTTCTTATCTTTCCACATTATCTCTTTTTAAAAAATTTTTATTAGAGTATCCTAGAAAATGCTGTACTTTTGGTAGATGTCATTCCTTTGCTTCAGTTTTTAAGCATCTTCAATATGGTCACTTTAAAATTCTTTATCAGATAGTTTCTCAAAATCAAATTAATTTGGAGTGAATCAACAAAATAAAAACAAATGACCAGATAGTGAAATAGGCAAAGGTTTTATGCAAAAAAAAAAAAAAAAATCACAGAATAAGAAATCTAAAAAGCCAAATAAACATATAAATGTTCACTTCCATTAATAAAAGTAACAAAAACACTCATACAGCATTTATTGTATGCCAGGCACCATTCTGAACCCTTTATCTTAACTCCTTAAATCATCAGAAACTCCTATTTCATGGAAAAGGGAACATTGAAACAGAGAGATTAAGTAACTTGTTCAAAGTCAAACATCAGGTAGTGACTTGGGGTTTAAACCAGGCAGAGGGGTTGGCTTAGAGCTGTGCCATCCAATATGATAGCCATGAGCTAAGTGTGGGTATCTAATTCAAATTTAAATTAATTAAAATTAAATAAAATTTAAAAATCAGGTCCTCTGTTGCATCAGTTACATTTCAAGCACTCAATAGTCACATGTGGTTCATTTTTTATCATATTGGAAGGAGCAGACAAAGACCATTTCCACCATGCAGCGTCACTGAGAAGGGGAAACTGAATCTCAGTTACTCTGCCTCCCAAATAAGACTGCATATATACTTTTCTGTCTTAAAATTCTGCCATATGCCATATACATTTACATTCTTCTCAGAGCCTCTTATTTCTTTATATTCCTCACCATGTGGACTAATGAAATTAACTCTGCAGCATCTGCGAGATTTAATGACAAAGGTCATTTCTCTATGAGGAGACCTGAGCCTGGGGACCCAGGGGAGCTGTGTGGTGGCTAAGCTACCATTCCTGGCATCTCAGGATCCAGTCTCATCATCTGGTCACCTGAGGTGTCTCTTACCTTCAACATGAAAGAGCTTAATAAGCATAGAATACCTGTTCTTCCATTTTCCAGCTGGTGTTCACACATGCCTTACTCATTATTTTTTTAAATGTTAAAAAAATATATATGAATTTAAAGCAAATACTATAAAACATAAACTATTGTCAATTCTGGTTAAAAACCTAGCTGTTATATTATTTTTAGTACTACTCTATTAATTTTTAAATTTTCCCTCCAAAAAAGAAATATTATGAGATAGATAAATATTGTAATCCCCATTTTACAGATAAGACTCACAAGCTCCCAGAGAAATCAAATAACCAATGCAAAGTCATAAAACAAATTAGTGATGTGAGAAATGGGCTCTCATGTCAACTGTGTCACAGCCAAGGTAGCTAGCTACCCCAGAGTTGAAAGCTCCTAGAGTCAGTAACTTATTTCTTCTTTGCTGTCAAGTAGAAATAGCCTGGTTTTACTCTGCCTTTAGAGAGCCTGGAAAAAAAGAAATGCATGATTTCTTCTTGGACTGAAAGACAATGGGTCTCTCTGAGGGCAAGTGCCTCACAATGGCCTGGTGCATGGTAGTTGCACAATAAAGATTTGTTGGGTTGAGCTAAACTGAACTAAATCGTTGGTATGAGGAAAGGTGGTATACGGATTCCCCCTCCTGAACATCTTGGGTGAAAGAGCAATCACTTCTCCAGGGATGGTAGAACCCAGGTACCCACAAGTCCAATGCAGCTACAGAGTTTACAGCTGTAGTGAATTATGCCTGTTGAGTAAAGCAGTTCCTATTTCTAATTTCATATGTAACAATGGAACTCAAAAGAAAGATAGAAGAAAGAAAGAAAGAAAAAGAAAGAAAGAAAGAAAGAAAGAAAGAAAGAAAGAAAGAAAGAAAGAAAGAAAGAAAGAAAGAAAGAAAGAAGGAAAGAAAGAAAGAAAGAAAGAAAGAAAGAAAAAGAAAGAAAGAAAGAAAAGTTAAAGAACTTAGGACACTTTGTCACTTGAAAATTTATTTTACTGGTTTTGTTTTTGTTTCACTAATAAATTATTTATATCTGGGAGCAAATGTGTCAAAGCATTTATTATAATGGATTCTTTCATTTTGTTCAAAGCAACTGGAGGAAATATTTTCTAGATGTCTAGAAAAAGACATCTTAGGTAAGTTTAAGTTTTGAATAAGCATCGGAAAATCCTTACTTTTTTCAGAATCTTCCAGTGTTTTCTGGTTTGCCCTTCACTCCCTATGTACATATTTCCTTTAACATGTCATTTTCCAGGTGACAACTGCCCTAAAGAGGCCAGTTTCCCACAGCAATATGTCAGAAACGATAAGCTTTTTGTGGTTACACACAGCTAAACTAGGACTTTTAAACACAGGGCTTTCCAGTCTATTACATGCTTACAAACCTTTGTTTTGCTGTCACTCGGGGGAAAAGAGTGTACAAATCAATTGGGCCAGGATTGTTTTTCTTCTTTGAATTAACTAGTGAAACCTTTTTCTTCTCTATTCCTTTTACTTACATGACTCGTAGTGTCTTAATTCCTCCTAATGGTACCAGCCAACTGTATTGCGGGGTCCTTCAAGTTGCAAGAGGCACAATGCTTTGGGCTCAAATCAATCATAGCTCTACAAATGAGAACAAACTATGGAACGCATGCTAAAATAGCAAAGCAAATTGTCTCTACTTTTAATAATGCAGCTTTGCACATGGAGCACATAATAACCTTTAAATTAAGAAATTAGTTACATTTCCTTGATAGCTCACATTCTTATTAGCACGATTGGCATACTTGCTTGGCCTCCCTCTAATTATTCATAAAATGTCATCTTACATGAGACATCTCATTTTCCATTCAATTTTTCAGTTTTTTTAAATAGGATTATTATTACTCTTACTATTGTTATTATTATTAAATTGCATATGCCCAGTATTTATGTAAAAGGAAGAAAAAGAAAAGAAAAGTTCTTGGTTATGAGATGGAAACTGGTAATTATGTTCTGCTAAGCATATCACCGACGCCCAGCTGGTACAATTAAAGAAATAGCTGATCAGTTCCAGTTATTGATTCTGCTAACATGTTTGTTCACGGTTGCTTCTTGTCTAATTAGTTTTTTCTGCTTTCTCAGTCTAAAAGCATACCTTTCCAGACAGGGCTATTTTCAGGCATTAGTGAGCAAGACTTCCTTTGGTGGCCTTTTAGATTTTTTTTTTTTATGCAATAGTTTATCTATTCATTTGTTCATTTAGCTAGGAGATGCCCTGAAAACTAGACTTTTCTCTGAATTCCTTATTGAATTTCAAATCTGGATTTTTACATGCTTTTCTTTTTAAATGGATATCTCCGGAGCATTGCCACAGCCGCATTTGAAGCTCTTGTCACCGGGGATGACGTGTGACCAGGGCTGCTCCACAAACTGGGACACACTGAAAATGCCTCAAAGATGTCGCAAGTCCCATTTGGTGAGGCTTGATCGAAACGATTATTCTCTCTCCTGCCAAAAGGAAATCTGTAACTCAGTGCAATTTCCATTTCCTTAATGTAGATTGTGCAAGAAGTGAAAACGTGTTGGCTGCTAACAAAACGCAGGCACAATGCGTCAAGTTCCGGGAACAAAGGCTTCTCTGGTCTCCGTCTTGGAAAACTGACCCAGTGTGGCTCTGTCGCAGTAGCGAAGGCATGGGGCATGGGATCTCCGCCTCTGTCAAAGTGGATGAAGTAAACCCTAGAAATGCGACACCAGATGCTGGTGTGAAATGGAGGCAGACCGTCCCTGGCCCAGCAGAGCAGTTTACCGATAAACCCTGCCCTCGCTCTACCGTGGTGCTCGGTAGAAACAGCACCTGTCATGAAGCTCGGGGCCGCTGGGGTGCCGTCAACGTTTGAATCACTTCATATGCAGGCACAAAAAAAAAAGAAAGCTACTCTTTTTTAAGACAGCTTTTTTTTTTTTTTTTTTGGTCCAATGCAAGATTTAGAAGCAAAGGCGTTTGTTTACCTAAGCATTAAAAATGAGACAGGAAAAAAAATTTGAGTATTTCGATAAGAATTTCTACTCTTTGGGTAAAATAGGATGAGACTGATCCATTTTCATCTGGTGTTTTCACTGTTAATTGCTGATTTAGTTGGTCCTGTTGCTATAAACCTTTCAAACCATGGAGGATGAGCCAATTTTCTTTCTTCAACAAAAGAGCATCTTGCAGATTATAATATTCCATTAACTTTACAGTTTTACTTTTAGTACCATATTGAGGCCTTGGGACACTTTGATTCAAACGATAGAAAATTAATTTTGCTTTTTTTTTATGACATTTGCCATGGAAATCTACTGATGGCATAGCTGCTGTAGCATAAAAATGACACAAGAAATTATGAATTTTATTTCCTTCAGGGAAAAGAAAGTGGACAATTAAAAGCTTTACCACTCCCTGTATCCATTCTAAAAGTTCACAGAAGACTGAAATTTGAGAGGAGAAAGAAGAAAGAAAAAGAAAGAAAAGAAAGAAGGAAAAATATGAAAACTTTTAACCATTTAAAAGTTCTGCTGTTAAAATCATTAGATTTAGGTGTAAAACATGATATAAAATAGGAATGAAAATGAATCACGGAAACTCAACAGCAAAAAATCTACAACAGAGGCAGATTTTAAACATGGTAATGAAACGCAGGTATGGACCAACTACGGCTCCTGGGCCAAATCCAGCTCACTACCTGCTTTTATAAATAAAGTTTTATTGCAACTTAGCCACATTCCTCTGTTTTCATACTTTCAGTGGTTGCTTTTGCACTATAATGGTAGACCTTAGTAGCTGCAACAGTATGTATGGCCCTCAAAGCCTAAAATAGTTATTCGTACTATACAGAAAATGTTTGCCAACCCTTGGTGGAATGCATAAAATATTTAGATATTTTATCCTTTAAAAAGAAAATAGAAATAAGATGGAAGCTCTCTTGTTGGTTCTTTCTTTCTTTCTTTCTTTCTTTCTTTCTTTCTTTCTTTCTTTCCTTCCTTCCTTCCTTCCTTCCTTCCTTCCTTCCTTCCTTCCTTTCTTCTTTCTTTCTTTCTTTCTTTCTTTCTTTCTTTCTTTCTTTCTTTCTTTCTTTCTTTCTTTCTTTCTTTCCTTCCTTCCTTCCTTCCTTCCTTCCTTCCTTCCTTCCTTTCTTCTTTCTTTCTTTCTTTCTTTCTTTCTTTCTTTCTTTCTTTCTTTCTTTTTCTTTTCCTTTCCTTTCCTTTCTTTCTTGCACAAAACAATCAAATATTTAGTTGTTGTTGTTGTTGTTTTAATGCTTTATAATGCCAGGTTGTTTCCAAAAGGGAATCCCAAAGGAAATCCCAGTGAGAATCCAAACCTAAAGGAAAAATTGAAACTTTGGAGCATTCCTGAAGAAATCAATGTGCTGGTATAGTTCATTTACTCAGATATTCAGAAGCTCTGTGCCAAAGAGGAAATCCTGTCTGCACACTTCTTATCCAGTGTATTACTAATTGGTAATGCTTTAGCTTCCATACTCTTGCCCAAAGTCACTCGTTTCCCTGCCAGTTCCTTCCATAGCTTTAGTCACCATCTGGCTTACTACTTTACACCTCTCTAACCCTATTGTCTCCACTCCGTCACACAGTCCCTGGCCTACTATTCTGTCCCTTGGGATCAGTTTACCTTTCATGTCACCAACCCCTATGATTATAGGTCTCTGGCACCCCATTTCCCACCCTCATTCCACTTCAAACATTTAGTCACTTCAGACCTTCCCCCTTTTTCCCATTCAAAACTTATTCAAAAGAGAGGATCCCAACTGTGTTCACTAGGGTATGGTAACTGGTAAGATGAAGACCATGCTTCCTCCTCGAAAAGGCACTTGATTTTATTATAGGACATACATCAACTACACCTGTCAATGCTTCAGGCTTCTGAGAGTGAGAAACCCACCCTGGGGGATGTTGTTTCTAGAGGGTAGTCTGTAAAGTTTGGGAGGAAGGGTGGTTACTGAAGATGAGGCTTGGATCATCTTCCTTATGCTTCTGAAGGCATGTGACCAAGCTCCTGCCCACATCTAAGATTTTTGGCCAACCATATGTTTTCTCTGCTACATCTGCTCCCAGCCTGCCATGTCCCTTCATTAGGTGGCATCAGGGACCAAATTTTCCATAAGCTGTGAATTCCTGAGGGCCACGACTGTTTCATATTCACCACTGTATCTCCAGTACTTGGCACAACATTGGGTCTGAACTCAGGCTCATTGAGTATTTGAATGCATGAGCATTCTGCTGCTCAAAATGCCCCCACAACTGTCCTCTTGACTCAGAGTAAAAAAGCCAACGTCTTCAGCAGGGTCCCCAAGTCCCAACATAGACTGGCTCTCATGCCCTTTCTGGCTCACCCTCTGCTCTACCTTCTACTCCCTCTACTTTCCTTGCTGTCACCTCAGGGCCTTTGCACTTCTTGTTTCTTCTATCTAGTTATACAGATGGCTTACCACCTTCATTTCTTTCAAGATTCTACTCAAATGTCATTCTTTCCCATAATCTTCCATCCTCTTAAGCCTGCTTTATTTTTTTCCCAAGCACTTGTCACCTTCTAAGATAATACATGATATACCTTCTTTTCCCATTTTTTTCTTGCTTTGTATCTCTCTCTATTAAAACATGAACTCCACAAAAGCAGAGGATTTGCTTGTTTTCCTCTTGATTGTCTTCCCAGAATGTAGGGTAGTACCTAGGACATACCAGGCACTCTGTAAGTCTTTCTTTCTTTTTTTTTTTTTTAAGATTTTGTTTATTTATTTGACAGAGAGAGACACAGTGAGAGAGAGAACATAAGCAGGGGGAGTGGGAGAGGGAGAAGCAGGCTTCCCGCCAAGCAGGGAGCCTGATGCGGGGCTCAATCCCAGGACCCTGGGATCGACCTGAGCTGAAGGCGGACGCTTAATGACTGAGCCACCCAGGCACCCCTTTTGTAAGTCTTTCTTGAACGAATTATTTAAAAGAATGTGAACAAGGAGCAGATTTACCATCCCTCCTTCTTCTTTCTTCCCACCTTGACTCTGCATTATAAATATGCACCATGGCTAATTTATAAGAATGTGCTTCTTTCCCTGCCTGCCACCCTACCCCATTGTGCCTTCTATTCCATGAGTTTCAACTCATCTTCCTTCTAACTTCTCAGATTAAAAAAAAAACAAAAAACAAAAAAACACTTTTCCTCCCATCTCCAACTCCATATGATTAAGACCCTTGTTACAATGGACTCCTTCAAACCCACGCGGCTTTGCTGCCCAGCTGCTTGAAAACACACAGGAACTACATCATGCGTGGTTCTCTTGGCCCATCCCACCCAGTCCCAGGTGGCACAGATTTTCCAGACAGCAAATCTAATACATGTGGAGTCAACAGGCCTCAGTGTCCTGTGCCTACAGAGAAGAGAACCTCTACAGAGTGATCATCATTATGTAGCCATATGACAGTCCTCTCCCCTGACATATGGGCTGGGAATTGGGATGGCTGTCACCCCACTTAGTTCCTAAATTGCTGAAGGGCAAAAGAGCATTTTTCGGTCCAGGTAAAACCTCATCGCTGCCAGCATGGTGCTTTTCTCTCGGTAAGCATTCAGCAGAGATACTGATAGACAATAGAAATGAGGAAATGGAAGAGAAAGTAGGCAATGCTTTAGTTATTTGTTTAGAATTATGACATCGCACCATATGTAGGTAATGGCGCTAGTGGGAACATGGCCCTGTGCACAGGAGAAGCTGTTTTGACAACACATGCAGTATGTATACGGAGAGATAGCAAGTGCAAAGAATGTATGTGCACAGAGTGAATCCAAATGCTTTTATATCTAAATGACTCCATGTTTTCATGTAACATCCGGTGTGCAAAACGAATATTGACAGAAAAATTAATTCTTTCATTTCTGTAATTTTTAATTTGTAAGCCAAATTAAAGTATGTCCTTTTCCAGAACTAAATGTTTAAGGTGAGGGATTTCTGGAAGAAGCTTTGAGTCTCATAATTTCTAGATAAATTTAAATTTAACTAAACTAGTTCAGCTTTTATTTGTGATATCATTTATCCATTTTTCCATCAGGAGAATAAAGGACCAGGATGCCGTGATGGCTGATGATAAAAACAAAACACAAAAGTACAAATGATGAAAAGATGGTGTGAGTTTACTCTGGCGAGCATGGGAGCTGAAACTGGCATTTGGGTCGGCCTGGGGTGACAGCTCAGCTGAACCGCTATGCAATCGATCAATTTGCCCCACTTCCGTATCTGCTTCTCTTTCCTTCTACTGCAAATCTTACTGTTGTCTTTTCTTCCCGGCCCTTCTATCCCTTTTGCTGCTCCAAATACCCTTCTTATCACCTTGTTGGTGATGGCAGGAGAGGGGAGGCAGAGTGATGAAGGCAAAGGAGGGGCGCAGTCGGCCCTATTCCCACCATCACAACCATGAAACACTGACCCCACCCCAGCCGTCCCACCTGTCCACCAGAGCAGCCCCTCCTCATCCCAGCCCCTGATCCCCTATGCCCGGTCCCAGTGTCTCAGCATGCCCCCCTTATTACGTGCCTCATTCCAGAGTTCCTACCCTGGTTCTATACTCAGATCATAAGGTGCTCTTAACCCAAGCTGTGGCTCTTCTTTGTCTGGCCATGGGAACCATAGTCCCAGCCCCAGTAGCTTCAGGCCTACAACCAACACATGCAGGTTGAATGGTATGAAAAGAAACCTCTACTCTCCCCTCGAGGCCTGTGGTAAAGAATCCTGAGTATTCCCAGTATTCACCTTGGCACTAGCAATGCACTTCCCCATAGGAACATCGTCGTGCTCGGTAATCAGAATGTTCAGTACCAGGGGGCGGAGCAAGATGGCGGAGGAGTAGGAGACCCGGATTTCGTCTGGTCTCAGGAATTCAGCTGAATAGGGATCAAACCATTCTGAACACCTACAAACGCAACAGGAGATCGAAGAAGAGAGTAGCAACAACTCTCTGAACAGAAAAGCGACCACTTTCTGGAAGGTAGGACGAGCAGAGAAGTGAATCCGAGGCGATATTCGGGAGGATAGATGGCGGGGGAGGGGGCCTCCGTCGGCCGCTTCTGGCAAGTGCTAGAGCCGCGGAGCACAAAATCGGACCTTTTAGAAGTCGGCTCCGCTGAGGGACGTCGCTGCAGTGGCTAAGCGGGGGGTGGAACCCTCGCGGGACAGTGTGGTGTCAGGACCCTCGGGGTCACAGAAAGACCGGGGGTGCCTGAGTGCGGCAGAGCTCCCAGGTATCGGAGCGGGGAAGCCGGCTGCAGAGACGGAGCCGAGGCGCGGGCTCTCAGCTCGGGGTGGCCATAAACTGTGATCCGCAGCACAGTCGGGCCACTGCTCCTCCAGCAGGGACCCAACAGACGGCAGAGCCGGGGAGACTCCCCTTCCTCCCCCGGGAGGAGCGGCGCGGGAGCGCACCGCAGGGATCTGCTGGGTTTGGAGACTCCACACGGGGTCGGGTGCCAGAGATAGCAACGCTCGGTCACAGGCCGGGTGAGCACGTAATGCGGCCGGAGACCGGGGAGACGGGAGTGACTGCTTTTCTCTGGGGGCGCACTGAGGAGCGGGGCCCTGAGTTCTTGGCTCCTCCGGGTGGAGATTGGGAGGCCACCATTTTCACCCTGGTCCTCCAAAGCTGTGCCGAGAGCTTGGAGGGAACAAAAGCTCCTGAGAGCAAACCCGAGCAGCTTGCTTAGCCCGGACCGACAAGGGCGGGGCAATTCCGCCTCCGGCAAAGACATTTGGGAACCGTGGCAACAGGTCCCTCCCCCAGAAGATCAGCACGAACAGCCAGCAAGCCAAGACCAAGTTTACCAATCAAGGAGATGGGAGAACTCCAGCGCTAGGGGAATACTGCACATAGAATTCATGGCCTTTTTTACTATGATTCATTAGTTTTTCAAAGTTAATTTTTTAACTGTTTTTTATTTTTATTTTTCCCTTTTTCAACCAACATCTTATCAATTCCTTTTTTAAAAAAAATTTTTTTATTTTTCATTTTTAGAGTCATATTTTATCCCTTCATACTAGTTACCCTTGTTTTATATATATATATAAGTTGTTCTCTCTTTAAAATTTTAAGATACAGTTTCTTCTAACAGATCAAAATATACCCTAAATCACTAGTATATGGCTTGGTTCTAGTCTCCTGCCTGATCACATTCTCTCCCTTTTTTTTTCCTTTTTTTTTTATATCTTCTTCTTTCTTTTTTCAAACAACTTCTTATCCATTCCTTTTATAAAATCTTTTATAATTTTTATCTTTACAGTCATCTTCCATCCCTCCATTGTATCAACCCTTTTTTGTACATATATGTCTTTCTTCCTTTAAAATTTTAGGAGGCACTTTTTTCTAACAGACCAAAACACGCCCAAAATCTAGTGTGTGGCACTGATCTATGCACTGGCCTGATCATATTTGATCATATTCTGTTTTTTTTTTTGTATTGTTCTGTTTTTGTTTTTATCTTTTTCTTTTTGTGTTTTTTTTTCTCTTTCTTTTTTCTTTCTTTCCCTTTCTTTTCCCTGGTTTCAGGTCTTTTCTGATTTGTATACAGTATATTTGCTGGGGACGTTGTTAACCTGTTAGCATTTTGTTCTCTCATTCATCTATTCTCCTCTGGACAAAATGACAAGACGAAAAAAATCACCTCAGCAAAAAGAACAAGAGGTAGTCCCGTCAACCAGGGACCTACTCAATACGGACATTAGTACGATGTTGGACCTAGAGTTCAGAATCATGACTTTAAAGATACTAGCTGGGCTTGAAAAAAACGTGGAAGTTATTAGAGAAACCCTTTCTGGAGAAATAAAAGAACTAAAATCTAACCAAGTCGAAATCAAAAAGGCTATTAATGAGGTGCAATCAAAAATGGGGGCACTAACTGCTAGGATAAATGAGGTAGAAGAGAGAATCAGCGATATAGAAGACCAAATGATGGAAAATAAAGAGGCTGAGAAAAAGAGAGAGAAACAAATACAGGATCACGAGGGCAGGATTCGAGAGATAAGTGATACGATAAGATGAAACAACATTAGAATAATTGGGATCCCAGAAGAAGAAGAAAGAGAGAGAGGGGCAGAAGGTATATTGGAGCAAATAATAGCAGAGAACTTCCCTAAAGTGGAGAAGGAAACAGGCATCAAAATCCAGGAGGCACAGAGAACCTCTCTCAAAATCAATAAAAATAGGTCAACACCCCGACATCTAATAGTAAAACTTATGAGTCTCAGAGACAAAGAGAAAATCCTGAAAGCAGCTCGGGAGAAGAGATCTGTAACCTACAATGGTAGAAATATTAGATTGGGAACAGACCTATCCACAGAGACATGGCAGGCCAGAAAGGACTGGCATGAGATCTTCAGAGTACTAAACGAGAAAAATATGGAGCCAAGACTACTATATCCAGCTAGGCTCTCATTGAAAATTGAAGGAGAGATAAAAAGCTTCCAGGACAAACAAAAACTAAAGGAATTTGCAAACACGAAACCAGCCCTCCAAGAAATATTGAAAGGGGTCCTCTAAGCAAAGAGAGAGCCTAAAAGCAGCATAGATCAGAAAGGAACAGAGACAATATACAGTAACAGTCACCTTACAGGCAATGCAATGGCACTAAATTCATACCTTTCAATAGTTACCCTGAATGTAAATGGGCTAAATGCCCCCATCAAAAGACACAGGCTATCAAATTGGATTAAAAAACAAGACCCATCAATATGCTGTCTGCGAGAGACTCATTTTAGACCCAAAGACACCCCCAGATTGAAAGTGTGGGGGTGGAAAATCATTTACCATGCTAATGGACACCAAAAGAAAGCTGGGGTGGCAATCCTTATATCAGACAAATTAGATTTTAAAACAAAGACTGTAAAAAGAGATGAAGAAGGACACTATATCTTACTTAAAGGGTCTATCCAACAAGAAGATCTAACAATTGTAAATATCTATGCCCCTAACATGGGAGCAGCCAATTTTATAAGGCAATTAATAACAAAAGCAAAGAAACACATTGACAACAATACAATAATAGTGGGGGACTTTAACACCCCCCTGACTGAAATGGATAGATCATCTAAGCAAAAGATCAACAAGGAAATAAGGACTTTAAATGACACACTGGACCAAATGGACTTCACAGACATATTCAGAACATTCCATCCCAAAGCAATGGAATACACATTCTTCTCTAGTGCCCATGGAACATTCTCCAGAATTGATCACATCCTAGGTCACAAATCAGGTCTCAACCGGTACCAAAAGATTGGGATCATTCCCTGCATATTTTCAGACCACAATGCTTTGAAACTAGAACTCAATCACAAGAGGAAAGTCAGAAAGAACTCAAATACATGGAGGCTAAAGAGCATCCTACTAAAGAATGAATGGGTCAACCAGGATATTAAAGAAGAATTAAAAAAATTCATGGAAACCAATGAAAATGAAAACACAACTGTTCAAAATCTTTGGGATACAGCAAAGGCAGTCCTGAGAGGAAAGTATATAGAAATACAAGCCTTTCTTAAGAAACAAGAAAGGTCTCAAATACACAACCTAACCCTACACCTAAAGGAGCTGGAGAAAGAACAGCAAATAAAGCCTAAACCCAGCAGGAGAAGAGAAATCATAAAGATCAGAGCAGAAATCAATGAACTAGAAACCAAAAGAACAGTAGAACAGATCAACGAAACTAGGAGCTGGTTCTTTGAAAGAATTAATAAGATTGATAAACCCCTGGCCAGACTTATGAAAAAGAAAAGAGAAACAAGCCAAATCAACAAAATCATGAATGAAAGAGGAGAGATCACAACCAACACCAAAGAAATACAAACAATTATAAGAACATACTATGAGCAACTCTATGCCAGCAAATTAGATAACCTGAAAGAAATGGGTGCATTCCTAGAGATGTATCAACTACCAAAATTGAACCAGGAAGAAATAGAAAACCTGAACAGACCTATTACCACTAAGGAAATTGAAGCAGTCATCAAAAATCTCCCAACAAACAAAAGCCCAGGGCCAGATGGCTTCCGAGGGGAATTTTATCAGACATTTAAAAAAGAGTTAATACCTATTCTCCTGAAACTGTTCCAAAAAATAGAAATGGAAGGAAAACTTCCAAACTCATTTTATGAGGCCACCATTACCTTGATCCCAAAACCAGACAAAGACCCCATCGAAAAGGAGATTACAGACCAATATCCTTGATGAACATGGATGCAAAAATTCTCACCAAAATACTAGCCAATAGGATCCAACAGTACATTAAAAGGATTATTCACCATGACCAAGTGGGGTTTATCCCTGGACTGCAAGGTTGGTTCAACATCTGCAAATCAATCAACGTGATACAATACATTAACAAAAGAAAGAGCAAGAATCATATGATCCTCTCGATGGATGCAGAAAAAGCATTTGACAAAGTACAGCATCCTTTCTTGATCAAAACTCTTCAGAGTATAGGGATAGAGGGTACCTACCTGAATATCATAAAAGCCATCTATGAAAAACCTACAGCAGATATCATTCTCAAAGGGGAAAAGCTGAGAGCTTTTCCCCTAAGGTCAGGAACGCGGCAGGGATGTCCACTCTCACCACTGCTATTCAACATAGTATTAGAAGTCCTAGCCACAGCAATCAGACAACAAAAAGAAATCAAAGGCATCCAAATCGGCAAAGAGGAAGTCAAACTCTCTGTCTTTGCAGATGATATGATATTGTATGTGGAAAACCCAAAAGACTCCACCCCAAAACTGCTAGAACTCATACAGGAATTCAGTAAAGTAGCAGGATATAAAATCAATGCACAGAAATCAGTGGCATTCCTATATACCAACAACAAGACAGAAGAGAGACAAATCAAGGAGTCGATCCCATGTACAATTGCACCCAAACCATAAGATACCTAGGAATAAATTTAACCAAAGAGGCAAAGGATCTATACTCAGAAAACTATAAAATACTGATGAAAGAAATTGAAGAAGACAGAAAGAAATGGAAAAACGTTCCATGCTCATGGATTGGAAAAAGAAACATTGTGAAGATGTCAATGCTACCTAGAGCAATCTACACATTCAATGCAGTCCCCATCAAAATACCATCCACTTTTTTCAAAGAAATGGAACAAATAATCCTCAAATTTGTATGGAACCAGAAGAGACCCCGAATAGCCAGAGGAATGTTGAAAAAGAAAAGCAAAGCTGGCGGCACCACAATTCCAGACTTCCAGATCTATTACAAAGCTGTCATCATCAAGACAGTATGGTACTGGCACAAAAACAGACACATAGATCAATGGAACAGAATCGAGAGCCCAGAAATGGACCCTCAACTCTATGGTCAAGTAATCTTTGACAAAGCAGGAAAGAATGTCCAATGGAAAAAAGACAGTCTCTTCAACAAATGGTGTTGGGAAAATTGGACAGCCACATGCAGAAGAATGAAACTGGACCATTTCTTTATACCACACACAAAAATAGACTCCAAATGGTTGAAAGACCTAAACGTGAGACAGGAGTCCATCAAAATCCTAAAGGAGAACACAGGCAGCAACCTCTTCGACCTCAGTCGCAGCAACTTCTTCCTAGAAACATCGCCAAAGACAAGGGATGCAAGGGCAAAAATGAACTATTGGGATTTCATCAAGATAAAAAGCTTTTGCACAGCAAAAGAAACAGTCCACAAAACCAAAAGACAACCGACAGAATGGGAGAAAATATTTGCAAATGACATATCCGATAAAGGGCTAGTATCCAAAATCTATAAAGAACTTATCAAACTCAACACCCAAAGAACAAATAATCCAATCAAGAAATGGGCAGAAGACAAGAACAGACATTTTTCCAGAGAAGACATCCAAATGGCCAACAGACACATGAAAAAGTGCTCAACATCGCTCAGCATCAGGGAAATCCAAATCAAAACCTCGATGAGATACCACCTCATACCCGTCAGAATGGCTAAAATTAACAAGTCAGGAAACGACAGATCCTGGCGGGGATGCAGAGAAAGGGGAACCCTCCTACACTGTTGGTGGGAATGCAAGCTGGTGCAACCACTCTGGAAAACAGTATGGAGGTTCCTCAAACAGTTGAAAATAGAGCTACCATACGATCCAGCAATTGCACTACTGGGTATTTACCCAAAGATACAAATGTAGGGATCCGAAGGGGTACGTGCACCCCAATGTTTATAGCAGCAATGTCCACAATAGCCAAACTGTGGAAAGAGCCAAGATGTCCATCGACAGTGAATGGATAAAGAAGAAGTGGTATATATACACAATGGAATATTATGCAGCCATCAAAAGGAATGAGATCTTGCCGTTTGCAACGACGTGGATGGAACTGGAGGGTGTTATGCTGAGTGAAATAAGTCAATCAGAGAAAGACATGTATCATATAACCTCACTGATGTGAGGAATTCTTAATCTCAGGAAACAAACTGAGTGTTGCTGGAGTGGTGGGGGGTGGGAGGGATGGGGTGGCTGGGTGATAGACCCTGGGTAGGGTATGTGCTATGGTGAGCGCTGTGAATCGTGCAAGACTGTTGAATCATAGATCTGTACTTCTGAAACAAATAATGCAACATATGTTAAGAGAAAAGAAAAAGAAGAAGATAGCAGGAGGGGAAGAATAAAGGGGAGTAAGTCAGAGGGGGAGACGAACCATGAGAGACGATGGACTCTGAGAAACAAACTGAGGGTTCTAGAGGGGAGGGGCGTGGGGGGATGGGTTAGCCTGGTGATGGGTATTAAAGAGGGCACATTCTGTGTGGAGCAGTGGGTGTTATGCACAAACAATGAATCATGGAACACTCCATCAAAAACTAATGATGTAATGTATGGTGATTAACATAACAATAAAAAATAAAAATAAAAGAATGTTCAGTACCATACAACAAAAGAGTCTCCATAAGTAAGTGAGAATGGGTGTAGGGGGGTCATTTTCAAACACTCAGCCATCAAGTTCACAAGGGAAGGAAGAACTTTGCAACTATTGGAAGCTTTTTCTCTAACTTTATTGAAATATAATTGACACATAACGTTGTGTTAGTTTAAGGTGTATGTGTGATAATTTGACACATGTATTTATCGTGAAATTAGTACCAACATAGGGTTAGATAATTCCTCCATCACTCACATAAGTACTGTGTGTGTGTGAGAGAGATAGAGAAACATTTAAGGTTTACTCTTGGCAATTTTCAACTCTGTAATACAGTATTGTTAGCTATAATCACTACACTGTACCAGTTATATATTAGATTCCCCCAGAACTTATTCACGTTATAATTGGAAGGTTGAACCCTTTGGCCAACATTTCCTGATTTCCCCCACCATGCAGCCCTGGCCACTATTCTACTGTCTCTGAGTTTGGATTTTTAGATTCCACCTGTAAGTGAGATCATGCAATATTTGTCTCTGTTGTCACAAATGGCAGGATTTCCTTCTTTTTATGGCTGAATAATATTCTTAATGTAGGTGTTTATCACTGTAAATTTCCTTCTTAGAACTGCTTTTGCTGTATCCCATAAGTTTTGATATGTTGTGTTTTCAATTTTATGTGTTTCCAGATATATTTTGATTTCCCTTTTGATTTCTTCTTTGACCCATTGGTTGTGCAAGAGTGTATTATTTAATTTCTACCTGTTGTGACATTTCCAGTTTTCCTGCTATTATTGATTTCTACTTTCATACCATTGTGGTCAGAAAAGATACTCATTATGATTTTAATCTTGTTAAATTTGCTAACACTTGTTTTGTGACATAACGTATAGTCTGTTCTAGAGAATATTCCATGCACTTGGGAAGAATATGTATTCTGCTGCTGTTGGATGCATATAATATCTTTTTCTACTCTTTCCCTTTGAGCGTATGTTTGTGTCCTTGAAGCTAAAGTGATTGGAAAATTCAAACCATTTATATTTAGAGTAATCATTCATAGGTATGGGCTTACCAATGTGATCTTATTGTTTTCCGACCCATGTTCTTTCCTTCCTGTATTGATGTCTTCCTTTGAGAATTGATAACACCCACAGTAATATGCTTTGATTCTCTTCTTTTTTATCTTTTGTGTATCCACTATAGTTTTTTGCTTTGTGGTTACCGTGAGGCTTCCATAAAACACCTTACAGAAATGGCTCTCTATTTTATGTTGATAACAACTTTGATCACATACAAAAACAAAACAAAACAAAAAACAAAACGAAAACACTACCCATTCATTCCATTCTTTTATGTATTTTATGTCACAATTTACTTACTCTTATATCACATACTCACTTAAAAGTTATTGTTGCTCTAGTTATTTTTAATACTTGCATCCTTTAATCCTTATACTCGAGTTAAGTAGTTAGCACATCACCATATTACAATATAAAGTATCCTGAATTTGATTATATACTTACCCTTACTACTATAAGGTTTCTGCTGAGGAATCTGCTGATAGATTTATGGGAGTGACTTTGTAAGTTACAAGCTTCTTTTTAGATGGCTTCTTTGTCTTTAACAGTTTTTTTGTAATGTATCTTGGAGGAGGTCTCTTTAAGCTGAGTTTGTCTGTGAATGTATGAGCTTCATGAACTTGAATGTTCAACTCTCTCTCCAGATTTGGGAAATTCATAGTCATTTTACCTTTTTTTTTTAAAGATTTATTTATTTATTTGTCAGAGAGAGAAATAAAGGGAAAGAGAGCATGAGCAGGCAGAGGGAGAAGCAGGCTCCCCGCTAAGCAAGGAGCCTGATGCAAGACTTGATCCCAGGACCCTGGGATCATGACCTGAGCCGAAGGCAGATGCTTAACAAACTGAGTCACCCAGGCCACCTATAGCCATTTATTCTTTAAATAAGCTTTCTTCCCTCCTTCTCTCTCTCTCCTGGGACTCCAGTCATTTGTAGATTGTTTCTTTATATGGTGTCCTACGGATCACGGATGCTTTCTTCACTCCTTTCTCATTCTTTTCTCTTTGTTCTTTTCTTGGATAATTTTAAAGGTCCTGTCTTTTAATTCACAGATTCTTCCTTCTGTTTGAACCATGCTACTGCTGATGCTGCCTATTGCACTTTTCATTTTATTCATTGTCATCTTCAGCTCCAGGATTTCTGTTTGATCCTTTTTTACAATTTCCATCTTTTTGTGAAACTTCTCATTTTTTTCATGTGTTCTTTTCCTGATTTCATTTAATAGTCTTGCTCTGTTTTCTTGTAGATCATTGAGCTATTTTGAATCCTTTATGGGATAAATCACAGATCTCCATGTCATTAGAGTTGGTTGCTATAAAATTACTGTGTTCCTTTTATAGTGTTACATTTCTTTGATATTTTATGTTCCTTGAAGTCTTGCATTGCTGTCTTCAGTCTTGAAGTAGCAGTCAGTTCCTCCAGTCCTTACTGACTGACTTCAGGAGAGAAATGCCTTCTATCAGTACTGCTAGGGATTCTGAGGCTGTCTCAGACCTTCTACGGATATACCTGCCAGACTTCTTGCTCTCTCTTGTGGAAGAGTTCTTAAGCTTGTATGTTTTCTCTAGATCCTGCAGAGCCAAGCTGTGTGTTCATACCCTCTCTTTTGTTTTCTCAAGGGTGGTCACTCCCAGACCCATTGATTCAGACTGGCTTTCTGTATATGCTTATTAGCTATCTGCAAAATCTCACTTTTGCCACCACCTGGATCGTGCATAGGTAGTCCTCTCATTCCATACCCACCCACCAGAGGGTGAGGGCAGGTATCTGGATGAGGCCCATGGAGTGCTGTGAGTGCCAATGGGCCAGATGGGGGGGATCTGTAGGCAAGACATCCCCGGTGGCTCGTGGACAGCCCTCCTGATTGAGTCCCTGATGAGCTTAGAAGGATCCACGTCCCCTTGATATGTTTTGTTCTGAGACCCAGCTGCTGTTCTCCCAGCTCCTCATGTCCCACAGTCATGCAACTCATGACTCAGTACCCTGGATGTGGCAAGAGAGAAATGGGCCTCTTTGGCAGGATCCCACAAAGCTAGGGAAGCCAGACACTCACTCATTTGCTCTCATTTTCCCCCACAGGAGAAATCAAAAGCCAAGCAAGGATCTCTTGGCACCAAGCTGTACTGCCTCGGGGGAAGGGCAATGCAGGAAAAGTCAAACATTTCCTTTCACCCTCTCCAATACATCTGATCTCTCTCTCTCTCTTTTTTTCTTGGACTCTGGGACTTCTACAAAGTTTCTTTCATCTGTGAGTGATTATCTAATACACTGTTCTTCAAGGACTCCCAGATCACAGTTGAGAGGGGCAGGAGTCAGTCTCTGGGGCACTTTGGGTCCACAGCCAAGACTGAGGTCTGTATGCCTATTACCTGATGCATAGGTGGGTGAAAATGCTCACCGGTCCCTTGATGTATGGGCTGGTGACAGAACTAAAGCCAAATGGGGCTGTAGCCAAGTCCTCAGAGGGACAGAGCTATTTCGTGGTCTATTGCTGGGACCATGGTTAGCAAGTCAGCCACCTAAGTGCAGACCTGTCTTCTCAAAACAGCTCTCCTCATTTGTGAACTTCACTGGCTTTCCCAGTCTCCTACCTGGATTCCTCAGCTCCCACAAAAGCACCTTTGTCCATTAATCGATGCCAAATTGCTGTGTTCGAGGGCAAGACATGAGTGAGAGATGTCTTATTTGGCCGTCTTGTTGAAGTGACTCTCTGGAAAACAGTTGTCAAAAATTAATAAAAAAAGAAAAGAAAAGAAAAATGTTGTCAAAAATAAATAGCCTAGTTGAAAACTGCTAGCCTGGAAATTTCCCATAAAACTTCCTTTATCTTTGGTTAAGCTTCATTTGTATAGATATTTACACCCCCACAGTCAACCAATCTGCCTTCCACAACTGTTATGGTCTGAACTGTGTCCTCCAAATTCAAATACTGAAATCTTAATCCCTAGTATACCACGGAATGTGACTATATTTAGAGATAGGATCTCTAAAGGTGTAATTAAGTTAAAATGAGGTCACTAAGGTGTGCTATAATCCCAAATGACTGGTATCCTCATAAGAGGAAGAGATTAGGACACAGACACATAGAGAGGGAATACCACATGAAGACACAGGAAGAAAATGGCCACCTACATCTACAAGCCAAGGAAGGAGGTCTCAGGAGGAAAAAACTCTGCTGACACCTTGATCTCAGGCTTGTAGTCTCTGGAATTGTGAGAAAACAAATTCTTGTGGTTTAAGCCACCTAATTGTAGAGAAACTCTCTGACCTTGTGCTTTTAGTCTACATGAATTTTGCATTCTAGCAAATCCTGGCCAGTTCTTCTTTGTTTGCTTCCTGATCCCTTTGTGACATCAACACTTAAACACAACTGGAATGAAGACATTCAGGATTTAAACAAAGACATATTCTTCTTCTTAATCCAGGTTAGCCAATTAAAATAGAAGGAAAGGCTAACTGATACATGATTGTAAAGGAGAAAAACTTTATAAATAGAAAATTTAAAAGAGGCGAATGCATGAGTTTTAGATTACAAAACAAAGGAAGTAAGTTTGCAGCGTCTCAATGCATGACT
This sequence comes from Eumetopias jubatus, assembly GCF_037043125.1. Lineage (NCBI taxonomy): Eukaryota > Metazoa > Chordata > Mammalia > Carnivora > Otariidae > Eumetopias > Eumetopias jubatus. The sequence continues at coordinate 17,009,112 of NW_028274809.1, forward strand.
GGAAGCTGGGACTCATCAAGGAAGGGTTGCAATTGACTGACAGGAGATGAAATGGGCAGAGACAGTGTTAGGAATAGAGAAGAAAGCTCTTACTAAGAAGTAATCTGGGGGCGCCTGGGTGGCTCAGTCGGCTAAGCATCCCACTCTTGGTTTCGGCTCAGGTCATGATCTCAGGGTCGTGGACCCGAGTAAAGCTCTGCACTCAGCGTGGAGTCAGCTTGAGATCTCTCCCTCTGCCCCTCCCCCACTCCCACTCACTCACTCACAAGCTCTCTCTGTCTAAAATAAACAAATAAAATCTTTTAAAAAAAAGAGTAATCTGAATACATGGCAGAAAGAAACTCTGTTTAGAAAATGAGGTTTTGGAACCAGATAGCCCTAGGTTCAAATCAGAGCAATTTCCTATCTGTGTAACTTTGGGCAAATTCTCTAAGCCTCTACTTGCAAAATGGGAGAATGTTTGTTTCCACCTTGCAGTGATTTGGGGAGGATTAATGACACCACAGAGCACCTGGCATATACATAATGCTCAGTAAATGTAAGTCTCATTATTTCCATAATTACTAAAATTTCATTATTAACACATGCACAGTTTAGGAGAGATATTGCCATTAAGCTCTATGATTCTTCCTAATTCTGCTTTACATGATTTGTAAAGTGCTCATATGCTCGACATCACTGAATCTTAAGAAGAAACTTAATGTTTAGAAAATTTATTAACCGAGGTATCATTGTTCTTAAAACACTTTTAATAAGCTATACTCTGAGTGTCCTTATCTACACATATGTTGTGAGTGCCCTTTAGAGGTCCCCTGTCCTAGTATGCAAATATGAAACTGAAAAATGCCATTTAGCCTTTGTTCACCAGATCATATGGTTGTTTGAGGCTCCTTATGTCTCTGCAACTCTGTCACACAAACGAATTGAAAAGAAAAGCAAGGACAGTTACCCACATAATTTAAAGAGCAAACACTTGCTAGAAGTGAATTAAAAGAAAAACTTTATTGAATTACCTTTTCTATGATACAGCTCATCATGGAGCTTTTCGACTTAGCAGTTTCTTATATTTGGATCACTTTTCTTTGCCTTCTAATTCTGGTTGTACTTGCTTTCATAAAATGATATTTAGTGTTTGCATAAACCAGCCTCTAAAATATGGCAATCTTGTTTAGAGACACGGCTTTCTAGAGAAATACCTGAGTTAATGCTCACAGTCAAATATTATTAGGAACAAAGAGCTCTCTGGCTGGCTACAAATCGGAATTCCTAATTTTACCCCAAAAGAAAGGTGTATGTTCTTTATTGCAGTCTGAATTTATAGACTGTTTTGGATTCTCTCATTTCTATAGTCATTTGCATAGAACAGAAAACATATTACATAACAAGTCAGTCAAGCTAAATTATAGGCAGTTCTTTTCAATCAGGCCACTGCAGCTTTGCGTTGCTCAGCTCAGCTCCTGTCTCCCACTGTTCAAATGTTGCCATGGTGACCAATTTTTGTCATGTACATTCCCAGGTCCCGTGCGGCCTCCTTCCTCATAGCACTTTGCTATCAGTGCAGTGACTGCTAGCTGCTGTCTTATTATCTAATCCCCCCTTAGTAATACATGTCACCTTTAAGCTACCTGGGTGAATTCTTGGAACCTGTGTGTAAATGATATGTTACATAAACAAGAAAATAAATTTGTATTAGATAACATTAGAATAATAATAACAAATAAATAAGACTCCTTAAGCCATCCATAAGCAGGAGCATGGTGAATCCACTCCCTTACTATTCTCTAGCTATCTCACCGTCCCTATCATTGGAAGAGCAGTTTGATTCTTTTATGACAAATGGAATAACAAGATTGCAAAAATGTTGAGCTGAATTTGATCAACCATGTTGCAATCCATCTGATTGTTGAGCTTTCCACTGTTATGACAGCTGAAAAACACAAATTATCGGTATATTGGAAGAAGCTAAGAGGTACAGAGACAGTCTAATTTATCCATATGCCTAAAAAGACAATGTCATATGGATAAACTAAATTTCACCTCTTTTTCCTTTTTAAATATTGTAGGCTGAATGTCTTTCGAGTAAAAACACAATCTTAAAAAAAATCACAAGAAACCAGATCAAAGACATAAATAGAACAAAATATGCACAAGAGATCTCATCCAAGATCAAAGATGTGAACGTAATTGCCATGAATAAGAAGTGCAGAGCTCACCAGAACAGAATGTCTTCAGCGCACAGAGAATTCTACCAAAAAAAGGGGGGGGGGCGGTGGGGAAGAAAAGGGGGAGAAAAGTCTCTGGGAAATCAAGCCCTCCACAAAGCAAATAAAATGTCTTTATTCTTCCCTTTGCAGTAAGCAAAATTTCTATGTTGTTTCATTGAAATGACCAAATATGGAGCAATGTTCACCAACTCTAAAGGAGGGAAGCATATCAGAACCTTTCCATTTCATGGGCTAAGCATCTCTTATGTTTTGTGTTTTTTTCTTTTTCTGTCAAAATCCACTCCCCAAACTTCAATCTCTAAAAGTGTTTCACTGTAAATCAGCCTGGTACGGAGCGAGTTTTCAAGAGTGTGAAATATTGAGGTAGTAACATTTGAGAGAGCCACTTTGCTTGTGAAAATGAAGTAATTAATTTAATGCATATGGGAAAAAGAAAAAAAAAGGTAGGGGGAGTTCCCTTTATTAAATATTTATCACTGGAGCCCTGGTGGATGCCACTCAGAAAAGCAATCATTAGAGATGGGACACTGACCAAAATGAATATTAAGTAGCCCTCTACACTAAATAACATTTGCTGATTTCTTGAGGAAAAAAAGTTCTTGGGATTCCTAGATACTACTCTTTCGGTGTCTTACTGCATGTACTTAATTTTAAGTAATTCGGTCTTTTAAAAATGTGTCTCTGTCGCTGACCTTCGAGAACTTTCATCTCATTCACATCAATGAACCTCTTTTCTACCCTCTCCAGGAATGCAGACTGCAGGAGAAAGGGGCAGAGGGAGCAAGAAAGAGTGAGAGAGAGCAGATTGTTATCAGAAATGCAAGCTCATACCTGCACAAAGAGGAGAAATAGCAAATTAATAATCCATGATTCTATTTAGCCTACTAGGGAGAAGACAAATTTATGACTCAAGGTAAACTTCAATCAGATATGTTAGCACTGAAAATAAATTTTCCGAACTTGATTCTTTAAAGCAAAAAAAAAAAAAAAAAAATTCAGGAAGCAATGCATTGCCTAATGGTATTTAGTCTTAAATATGTATATTAACACGTGCATATGATTTTATCCCTAGAAAATAAATATAATAATTGCAAATATTTCTTTAAGTTCGCTCTACACCGAACATGGGGCTTGAACTCAATGACTCTGAGATCCAGAGTCACATGCTCTACCAACTGAGCCAGCCAGGCATCCACATTTAAAAAAATAAAGCAAATTTGAGGCGATCTATTTCTGTGAGGCTCGTCTCCCCAACAAATGTACCTGAATTCATTTTGAGACTATTTCTTACATCGTAGTATTATTGTGGAGAGCAGGATTTTTCATATTATTCTAGATCCTGAGCATTATCTGGCTTTTATTCTGGCCAAAAGTCTTTACATGCTTCAGAAGCTCATTTCCTGGGGTCAACTCACCTGCAGCCTTCACCTGCATCAAACAAAGTGCTGTTCAGGGACATGGGATTCCTGACCACAGTGCTTTCTTTTGCAGTGAGAAGTAGAAGAAAGCTACTGCTCTGCTTAGTACAATATGCAAGGGACTCCGTGTGAGAGGGGAAAACTAGGCATTATAAGTAAACTTAGAGAGACACTGGGACTTATGTCCTCTTAGCCCGAAGTATGGTGAAACAAACAAACAATTGTCCAGAGAAGAGAAGTCACTTTCCAGTTGCAAATATCCCTGCACCATGTGTTGGAAGAGTAAGAATGTTACTACAGATGAAGTGAGTGTTCTTCCTGCAGCATCTGGAATTTCTGAGAGAACTCTTTCCCCCCTCCATCTGTGTGTGTTCACGTAGGTATGGGTAGGCTGCTTTGGAGGATTTGATTGATTCCACTGTCAGGGACTTTAGAAATGTCAGGATAAGATTTAAAAAAAAAAAAAAAAGGACACAGTCCCACAGCCAAAAAGTACAGTGTTGCTTTACCATTGACAGTTTGGGGCCATTTTTCTTAACAAGCTGCCTAATGGTCTGGCAAAATGGAAGAGCATCCCTTTCGGTGATGCTCACGTTACAGTAGTGGTTCTCCACCAGGGGTACTCTTCCCTCCCTTACCAGGGGACACGTGGCAATGTTTGGAGGCATTTTTGATTGTCATGATAGGGTAAGGCGTGCTAGCAGCATCAAACAGGTAGAGAGCAGAGATTTGCGTTCAATATCCTGCAATGCAGGTCCCACCACTTACCCTTTGATTTCATGGGAACATTTTTACCAAGAGATGAAGTTTACGTCTTCTTGAAGGATAACCAAATCACATTTTTTTCTTAGGTAATAATCACATATTCACAATCCATTTATAGCAATGATGCTTATGATGCCTCAAGTTTATGTATGGAACATTTAAAGTTTTACAAATATTCAGCTTGATTTTTGAATTCATCATTTAGCAATCTGGCTTAAGCCTAAACCTTTTGTTGGGATGAAGTAATTCTCCACACGGTTGTTTCTCTTTTGTATCCCCCTTGTGATTAGAGGTCTGATGCCCAGAAATGGCTTGGCAGCTCTGGAGATAACACTTCCATATTTTTCTTTGTGTGGGAAATTTCGATACAGGATACATGATTACCTGGGAAATTATTTGATTTTTACAAATTATGACCTTCACACACACACACACACACACACACAGAGAAGTGATTTTCAACCACCTTTAGACCCCATTTTCTCCCGTAACACATAGGTAGATTTCTGGCGATTTTCTCAGAAAGGTTCAACAGTTTTCTTTCTTTTTCTTTCTTTCTTTCTTTCTTTCTTTCTTTCTTTCTTTCTTTCTTTCTTTCTTTCTTTCTTTCTTTCTTTCTTTCTTTCTTTCTTTCTTCTTCCTTTTTTTAGATTTTATTTATTTATTTGAAAGAGAGAAAGAAGACAGAGAGAGAAAGAGAGAGAGCACGAGCAGGGGGCAGAGTGAGAAGGAGAAGCAGGCACCTCACTGAGCAGAGAGCCTTACTTGGAGCTAGATCCCAGGACACCTGAGCCAAAGGCAGACACTTAACCAATTAAGCTATCCAGGCGCCCCTTGAATAGTTTTCTTGAATAAGAGTCTTGGCTATGGTGGGAATTTATATCCTCAGGACGCCTGGGTGGCTCAGTTGGTTGATCATCCAACTCTTGGTTTTGGCTCAGGTCATGATCTCAGGGTCCTGAGATCAAGCCCAGCGCCCTGGTACCCTGCTCAGCAGGGAGTCGGCTTCCCCTCTCTTCTTCTCCCTTTGTCCCTCTCCCCCTCCCCGACTCATGCTCTTTCTCTCTCTCAAATAAATAAATAAATCTTTTAAATAATAATAATAATAATAATAATAATAATATCCTCTCTTCTAGTCTTTTTGACTTGTAGACTCCTGCTAGTTTGAATCAGAATGCTAGATGATTTGGAGTTGGTAAAGAAGGAGGCTTGGAGCTTATCCGTTCAGCCATTCCATTAGAATGCAACACCTTCTTTCAGATGTTTCATACTTCAGTGAAAGAAATGCAGACGCCATTGTGGTCTCAGAAACCAGCATTGATCCACACAATGTGACAGGATCCACGGTACAGTAAGTCATGAGGTCATTTAGTAACATGCAATGTACTTATTACAAGTCATTTATTTCTAACAATTCTAATTAAAACAGATCAGGCAAGACTTTTACTTGAAAATTCCTTTTAAGAATTGTCAAGCTACCTTTGAACTTTAGGCTACATCTCTTTAGGAATATTCTACAACCCAGGGTTTTCATACAATTATTCAAAGCTATGTATTGAAGGTCCACTCTCTAATATATATAGAAAGTATACATTTTTGCTAGGCTTACCTCTGAATGTGGAAGTATTCTCCTAAAAAGTAAAACAACAACAAAACAAAACTAGGGAAACTTTTTATTTTTCCCCAAGTCAGTGCTTTCCAAAATGTCTTCAGCATAAAAATTATGTAGAATTGCTTATTAAAAGAAAAGACACTTAGCTCAACCAAGACCTATGTGGGAGGACCCTAGGATTCTGTATTTTTCAATGGGACCCACTGAGTCATAGGATTTGGTAATTTGGGAAACAGTGCCCCAGGAGAATGCACATATATGGAGACCACAAGAGACACTCTATTAAATTATGACTAACTCAAGTAGCCACCCTTCAAAAGGTTGTATGATACATACAGAATACTTAGAAAAGTGTCTGGCACTTACTCAGCTCTTAATTAAGCATTAGATACTATTGTTTTCCCTTGCCATGATCAGTGTAGATAAGAATTAGCATTTCGAAAGGTCAGTCTTCAAAAGCCATTATTAGCCTTCTCAGCCACTGGCCCAGAGCCTTGTCTTTATTACATCCATGATGTAAAGATGCATTCCCTGCATCTTTTTACTTTTCCCAAATTCTATCTCTTTTTCATTTACTCTCTTATTTTGGTTCCTTTCTTCTCTCTCCTTTTAACTGAATGTCCCTCCTGATACCGACTTCCTCAAGAGTCATTTCATTCTTTATCTGTGGCCGCAAGAGCCCTTCCTGGGAATTTATAGCATTCCAGTGAGAACTGTCGGGGTATATGCTCCTCGATCCAATTCTCTTGAGACCCAATTTACGTGGAACCTGGAGTCTGAGACTGATTATTTAAAATGAATCTGCAATTGCCAGGCATCCGTGTGGCTTTCACCCTCTATAACTAATGTTACTTCAACCCACAAATATTTAAACGTGACTTTGGAGTGTTCCATTTAAGGTGTCTAAACCACCCGCACATTGCACATATCATGGGGGATATGAGAGCAGCCAGATGACATATCGATTTCTTTCTATAATTTGGAAGAAGTCCCTGCACTCATTCACTGACTTACCCATAACTACAGCTTATATTCTCTTTTATAGAATGCTTGGAACAATCATAAGAAAGGAACAGGAAAAACTGTACAACCAATCTGCTCCTTTCCACATTACTCATCATCTCAGCCTCTCTTAAGCAAAAAATATTTGCTGCATAAATCAGACATGCAGTCTCTGTCATTGAGCTAAAGAGAGAAAGAAAGAAGAAGCTATTACTTGGGCCTACCATCATCTCGTGTATGTTTAACCTCTGCATCTAATATGAATATCGTTAGGCCGGATTTTGCAATTGAGAGATCACTTCCCATTTTACTAGGAGTTCATGCATGTGTACAAATGGGTTTACTCACAAAGAGGATACTTTTTCTTTCTGAAGAATAATTTCATTCTGAACAGGGTAGGAAAGGGTAGGAAAAAACAATTGCCTTTATTTTGTCTACCCATTCTATCCTTTTGGACCTTAATGAAATATATCAGTGGTACCTCTGGAAATTGCTAAATGGCCACAGTAGCTAGCATTCCTCTGTGTTAAAAGAGGTTAAACTGCCTAAAGATATAATTTCAGGTCTTAATTGAATGTTAGCCACTGAACCATGAGCCGGGATCCCTGAAGAATGGTGACGTTCTCTGTGGGCTTCACACAATGGGAATGCGTGGGTAGACGCCATCTGCAGCTCCGGGGCTGGGAAACAAAAAGACATTTGAGGAAGAGGGGATTTCTTACAGATATGATATAATGGGAAAGATCTGAAAGTCATCCATCATGCCGGTGACATACATCACACCCGACAACAGCCCAAAGCCACGAGATGTCACGTACCGCCTGCCGCCGTGGCAGGCCTTCTGGTATCAGCACTTTTGTGCATCCTGCCGCTGCATGAGGAAGGCCCAAGAATGCCTCTGCCCGCCCCCGCCCCACCGTTTGCTAACGCAGGCTTCATTATCGCACACCCCAACCGGCGCTCGGGACACATTCATCTGGTGACAGGGAGTGACAATCAGAGCTGAACGGGGATGCCAATGCCACCAGATGTTGCCGAAGCTCATCAGTTGGGTTCGCACTACCACGCTGTTCCAAAGGGGTCAGAACAATGCGGTCCAGGCGCGCAGGCGGCTGCTCAAGAGACACAGACAGGAGGCCAAAGCTTCCATCCACTTCTTTCAGTTTTCCTTACAGGGCTGACTTTCAAGTCATTATCTCGAAATATCAAATTCCGATTGGGTTAAGATGAGCAAGAAAAATATATAAGCTGTGTTTTCATATCACTGTGTGATAGCAACCTGTCACTTACATCCAAGTGTTGCTCTTTAATTTTAAAGTAACTCACACACAGCACATGGACACACACACACACTTAACATTCGAACGAGCTGTAATTAAATTTGTATTATGTTCTCTTGCTTTAACTTCTGCATTCTGCATTTGTTTTTATCTCATCTTCCCAACAAAATGACAGGGGCCATGGGTAGCGGTGCCCTTTGGCCCTCACCAGACCTAAGTCAATATTAAATGCATACTCGCTGCTTGATGACGGGTCAGTTGGTTTTAAAACGGTTTGTTTTTGCTTTTGTTCCTAATATTTCCAAAGGCTATCCAAGAAAACAGAAGACAACATGCAGAGTGAAAAAAAACCAAGGTTGGAAATTATTAACTTGGACCATATTAAAGAAATATAAAGCTAAGCAGTTAAATTTTATCACTTGAGTGGAGGATATTAGTAGCCTGAAATTCTAGGCTCGCTCAGAATGCTTTTACAGGTTAATACCCTAAAAATTGTGCCAACACTTGATGTTCTCAGCTTGTTTAAGCCACAGCATAAATAGCCCACTTGCAGGTGCATCTAGGTTATTCTGTTACTAATGCATAGAGATCCATAAAAACTACAAATAAAGGACAGTTCTCCAGAGCAATAACTTGTTTGAGTGCAAAATAATTGGGACATTTGGGTCTCTTGTTGACTGAATGAGTGTAGTGTTTGGAAACAACCCTAGGATAATAGCAACCTTATCCTGAAGCTGGCACTTCAAGTTTATCTGGGAAAATCCATGTAATCTAGGCATTGTGTACTGTTTTCATCTCTATTCCAATATCCTTTGAATACGTCCATATTAATTACTTCTTCCTAGATCTTATCTATCTTTGTTTCTTCTAACATTGTGTGAATGTTAACCACACACCCAGAAAGACTTCATTTATATTGTGGCCAAGTAATTGTATCCATTCTGGAATATATTCCCTTGTTTGAGTCTTAGAACTTGGTACCATTTTAATATTGTATTGCATCCTGAAACAACTTTTGTTTTGGACATTGATGCAATAAAAAATATTTCATATTTATCAGGTGTACTCACGGTAGAGATGACCTGTTGGGAAAGACAGATTCTTACCCTGTTTGATGGAAACTTTCCATTGAGTTCCAGTTTATAAATTGTGGACCAAAATGTGGGTTGGGAGAAGTGAAAGAACAAAATCAAGCACATGGGGCGCCTGGGTGGCTCAGTTGGTTAAGCGACTGCCTTCGGCTCAGGCCATGATCCTGGAGTCCCGGGATCGAGTCCCACATCAGGATCCCTGCTCAGCAGGGAGTTTGCTTCTCCCTCTGACCCTCTTCCCTCTTGTGCTCTCTATCTCTCATTCTCTCTCTCTCAAATAAATAAATAAAAATCTTAATAAAATCAAGCACATGATTATTAGTAATTATTAAGAAAAAAATTGATGTTATGTAACACAATGAAGATAGTGTGTCTAACCCAATTCTTAAACTACAAGTCAAACAAAAAAATACGAACCTGAGGACAGTAAGGATTTACTTAATGTAGATTTCCTGTAAATAGTGTCTTCTTGTTAGATTTAAACTACCAATAACTGGATTAAATGCAAGCAAGAGATTATGCTAAAATAAATTAATCAGTACCTTAAATATCTGTTCCTTTTTGATCGGATACTTGGAGACTGACATTCTAGGTTTGCTGAGTAGAGGTTTGTTTTAACTTAGCATAAAGTTATATATAAAACTGTAACTTATTCATTACTTATAAAGTGAGAAGATATTCCATCTATGTGTGTATCAACTCTTCTGAGTGGCCTTCAGTGACATCTTACACCTGTAACGGCCAAGCTCCCTCACTTTTGGCTGCAATGACCTTGATAATTTATTACATTATGTGACTTGCACATTTGCATGATTCTCCCTCTCCCCCACTGGTTTATCTCTAACAGGACAGGGACTTTGCTACTTTGGTCCTTCCAGCATTCCTAGCACTTTACGTAATGCCTGATGCTCAAAAAAGTATGTGCAAACGTTTGAATATGTATGAAATACACGTGTTCTTTTGGAAGCAGATAAAAGAAGACACCAAGAAGGCTATGCATGTGTGTAATTAGGATCTTAGAATGTCAGTTGTAATATAAGATATTTCATTCAAATTGAGTGCTTTACACAGAGCATCTTAGTATGCATTGCACAAATAATCTTTTTCAGTAAATCATTTTCAATAAGTACTTTTTCATAGGGCAAATGAAAAAGGAGTGAGAAAGAAGGTTATAGACAAAACATAGTAAAGCTTTATGATTAAAATTTCTGAAATCCTCAAGGTATTATTCCATGAGGAATAGGCCCATAAAATCAATTAAATGAAACCAAGTTCAGTATATTGTATTCAATACTTAGATTTTCTGAATTTTATATAATGTTTATATTTGCCAAAAGAATGCATTATTTATGCCTTAGATGTGCTGATGGTAAGCAACTACAGTGATGAATGGAGAGATTTTCTTAATCACATATACTATTTTAAAAGTTTCAGCAAATGTGCTTAATTTTAGAATAACTTACAATAAATTAAAAACACTGTGAAATTTTGGTATGTGGCAAGCACCTCTAATTCCAGTTAGCTCTAAATACATAGATAGATGGAAATGTTGAGAAAAACGGGAAGTCAACTCCATAATAAAAGATTTTAATCGTTGAAAAATTTTTCTTCTAGGGGACACTTCAGACAAACTAAAAAAACAAAAACAAAAAAACAACAAAAAAACCCAATGGATGATTCCAAAAACTTAAGAATTCACACCTTTTACCAATTGTCTGAGATATTCCCCTTCAGCTTATGACTACCATAGTTGTCTGACTTTAACAACCAAACAACTAACTCAGACAATTGGCAAAAGACTAAATTTACACAGTCCCAAACACAAGGATAATGTATTTTAAAAATTGTGCACAATGTCATTCTAGAATTCTCTCTTTGAGGGAAGACCAAAATAACATGGCATTTAATTTTCTAGCTCTTGCTTTTCTTTAAGCAAAATTATTTAATTTTTTGCAAAAATGAATAGACATTTGCGTGAGTCAAACATCAAAAAGTCCCAAAGGTATATAGCAAATAGCCCCCTTCCCTCACAAAGCTTTTTGGAGTTGGTTTCCCAGTTTCACCAAGAAGGAAATGTGCCTTGTTGTTTTCTGTTCTACATCTCACTCTTTGGAGTTTCTAGGAAGAGGTGTTTATGGAGCAGTGTTCATCTCAGAAGTTAAGATCAAATGGCGGGGGGAGGGGGGTATTTATTTATTTTTTCCCCAATGTTGGCCTCTCCATTGTATTCAGTGTTCCTATCTGGCTGCCTGATTGAAAACTTTCTCTATTATTTCAAATCCTAAAAAGGAAAATTCTTCCATTGACCTTGCCCTTTTCCTGGGGGCACTAATTCTCCAGTAGTTGTCAATGTCAAAGCTCTTCAAAGACTAATTCACACTAAATCACCACCATGTTTCCACCACCATGTACTCCTTGATTTTGTGAAATCTCATTTCTATACCATAACCTCCACCCACCCCCCAACACATATCCCATGCGCGCGCACACGCGCGCACACACACACACACACACACACACACACATGCAGAGATGTCAGTATAATTTCTCTTTCTGGGATCACTATGACCTGCAGGTCATCCTAACCAACAGTGTCTGTCCATCAGGCTGGCAGATCTCCAGACCCCTCCCTCACTCCCTCCATGCAACTCCTTCCTTGGGGAGGCTCTTACTGCCCAGCCTGGCTTCCTTCTCCTGGCCTCAGGATACTCCTGGCTTCCTTCCCTTTTTGTTGATTCTAGAGCTCTCTGCCTTTTATTTTATTATTCATTCATTCATTCATTCTTTGTTCTAAACCCTCTCTTCAGATATCCCATCCACTATTGCTTCTTTGTAAGATAATACAAAAATCTGCTGTCGGGTTTTTGTCTCTCTCTCTCTGGAATTTCAGTTATGGCACTCCCCAGGGCTCCAGGTACTTTACTTGATTGTCCCACTACCTCAAAGTCCACTAACCTCCCATTTGATTTCCTAAACCAGTGCTTCTCCATGGTGATCTCGCTGCTGCCCTGCCTCCCCTCTCCATGCGCCCCTCCCCAGCACGCCTCCCGGGACCTTCAGCAATGTCTGGAGACACAGTCACACTGTGGAGGGGTGCAGCTAGCCTCTAGTACATGGAGGCCACGGCTGATGCTAACCATCCTGCAGCACACAGAATAGCCCAACGATAAAGAATTGTCTGGCCCTCAATATGAATAGTGTCCAAGCTGAAACTCTGTCCTCATCTACTGACACTTCCCCATTTCTGCCACCAAGTCCCTCTGGCAGAATGAATTGGATTTAATTCCTGGTTGTTGTCCTTCTTTTCTGTATTTTTCATGTTTCCCACTCCATTTAATAGGCAGAGATTCACTTGGGTTTTTTCCTTGGAAATTTTTGTCCATTGATCATTTTCTTCATTCCTACCACCACCATCATTGTGTGCATTTACTTGGGTAAAAATATATATGTTTCACTTATCTTAATAGCTCAAGTTTCTTTTCCCTCCTACCCTTACACGCTGTTGCTAAATTAAATGTCCTCAAATACTGTTTTCCTCACAGCAAACATGTTTAATGGCACCTTTCTGGAGCCTCTCTGTTCTAGGATTCTTTGACAGTTGGGCCCTCACTGCCCTTCCTCCTATGCCCTACGTGAATCTTCCATTCCAGCCAAGCTGGCCTGCTCATGATTCCACTTTTTGTTCTAAATGTCATAACCAGTTAAATAATTCCACAGTATTAGTAGTTCTATTAGAGAGCAAAATAGTTCATTAGTTAAACATCAGTGACAACTGGTTCATCCTTTAGAAGTTTCTATCTCAGACATCTCAGAATATATCTAAGGGTTCTGGAGCCAAGGTAACTGGAATCAGTTCTTATCTCTGCCACTTAGTAGGTTAAGCAAGTTATATGTCACTTACTAGTTAAGCATATTTCCTCACCTGTAAAGTGGGCTAACAAAAATGCTTACCACATAGGGTTGCCATGGAATTTAGAATAGTCCCAGTATCTAATAAGCACTAGACAATTATTCACTATTCTTCCAAAAGAAAAGAGCGCTATAATATTTCCTTTATAAACCCACATGTGAAGGCCATTGCTGATGCATGGTGTTAATAATATTATTGTGCCTACTGGTGTGACAGCCAAAGTGATGCACCCTCCAATGCACTAAATTGTTTGCTCAGTTGCTGAGTATTTCCTGGAAATATCATCCACCAGATATTTATGCATATTGGTTTTCCGAGAGGCCTTAAAAGATTCTGGAAACCTAAAAATGCCTACAACATGCAAAACCTCAATATATGCACTATTCCCACATCAGTGAAGTTCTCTGTGTTGCCAGTTATCAAGTATCTCAGGTTCAATGTTCAACTTGTTCTCTGTTAATTAATATGGGGCTATGATCTACTTGGGGGAAACTGTACAAAGCAATTAAGAGCAAACCAGACCCAAGAATAAAGGACAGGCTTTCTTTCTCCTTTTTATCTTTTCCCAGAGTTTCAGTGTTTTGCAGTGTAGTTCCCCATGGGTGGGTTGGGAGGTGGAGCAATTCATAAGGAATTTATTTTGAAATTGGTTGGGGTGGGAGAATCAACATTTCTCCCCTAAACCCCGTGCCTGCCTTGCTGTTGTCATCCCGTTCTTTCGTCTCCTTCCCCTGGATGGTCTCCCTGGAGTGATGGTAGGAGCAGGGAATGCTGAACAGATGGGACAACGTGAATATGTAGCTACATGACTTTATTGCCTGGTGTACAAGCTCCAGATAGCCATTTTATTCTGCAACTCAAATTCCTCCCTTTTGCGATCCCCTCTGTGCAGTATCCAACTCTCCCCAACTCCTCTCTCAAACACCACCCCCTTAAGTGGAGCTAGTAGAACAAGCAGGATCTGCCTGTAATTACTGCTTAATTCATTTGCATGTGGATGTTCTCATTATAATGTCATTAGCATGAGGAGGGAGTCCGGTTGCCAGAGCAACCAGGAGTGGGGCAGGTGCAGTTCAGCCCCAAATGGATTCTCGGCTCCGTTTGGTCAAACTCCACCTGTATTCCTGGCTCTTATCACTCTTGTGGTTGCCAGAATGAAAACATTCCGCAGCTTTACCCTCTTTATTTTGGCTATGTCTCTGGAATTTCTTGGTAACCTGTACAGTTCTGCCTGGTTTTACTAAGAACTCCCTTTATTTTAACTTGCCATGCATGGAGACTTCAGCTTCTAGTTTGTGCTCTCCAGTATGGAAGCCATTGGCTACATGTAGCTATTGAGTCCTTGAAATGGGATTAGTAAGAATTGAGGTGTGCTGTAGGTATAATATACACAAAGGTCTCCAAAGACTTATTATGGGAAAAAAAAGAGTGTAATTAGTTCAATAAACTTCTGAATTCTGAGTACATGTTGAAATGGAAATATTTCAGATATATGGGGGTTAAATAAAAAATATTATTAAAGTTAATTTTAACCTAGCCCTTTCTATTTTTAAAAGATGGTTACTAAAACATTTAAAATAACAGATGTGTCCCACATATATGTTCCATATTATATTTTTATGGACAGTACCGTCCTTGATGATCGGTTCCTCTTCCCAGTCTTCCCGCTGATAAGTACTGCCTTCTTAATCTTTAGAGAATTTACAATAGTTGTCATCCAACACAGAGCTTCCACCCCTAATTCTTTCGGGATTGCCAAGCAATTTACTTATTTTAGCCATCATAAATACTCTTAGAGGAAAAGCAATTCTATTTTCCCATCAACACAGGAATTTCTTCTTAAAGCAATGCTGATAAATGGTTAACCAGGGTCTGCTTGAGTCTTTCCTCAAGGGCCACTACTTCACAGAACATCAGATAGGAAAAAAAACAAAACCAAACCAAAACAAACAAACAAACAAACAAAAAAACCAACAAAAAACAAAACCACAATTGTAAGAGTTTTTTTTTCTTCTTACATTGAAAAGAAATCTGTTTCCTTATAAAAGCTACCTGCTGATCTTAGTTCTGCTCTTGGAACAAAATAGAGTAAGGTTTCTCCTCTTCCACATGGTAGCCTTCCGTTTCCTTGAAGACAGCTGTCATGGTCTGTGAAGCTAAGCTTCTCTTTGTTAAACATTACCCCCTCTCCTCAACAATTCCTCATAAGTCATGGCCTCAAGGCTCAACCATCCTTGTTGCCCTCCTCCAGATTTTTGTCATTTGTCAATGTCCCTGTAAAAATGTGGAATCCAAAAAAGGACTTCCAACTCCAGATGTGGTGCACACCATGTAGAAGACAGTAAGGCTGTTGCATCTCTTCATCTGGATACCCAGCTTGGCTTATTCAGCCCAAGACCACATTTGTTTTATTATCTTCTCTATTACGTGGTGGACACATGTTGAGCTTTTCATCCACTGAACCTAACAGATCTTTCTTCACATAAACCAGCATGAAGTTGTAGCTTCTTTATCCCAGACTTACAGAATTGATTTTTTTAAAAATCTAAACACAAGACTTCATGTTTATCTCAGTAAAATTTCACTTTGCAAGGGCTTTATTCTTCTGTTCCAGTATACCAAGATCATTTAAAATCTGATTCCTGCTCAGTAAATTAACTGTTCTTCTCAGTTGTGTACCAGTTAGAGACATGATACGTTTGCTTTGGATTTCATTTTAATCACTGATAAATGTGTTGAACTGGACAGAGCCATCCTGTCCACTACAACAGGAGAAATCTTATTGACTGTCTTTCTGAAATTCAGATACACTGTGGTGTTATCCGATCAAACTATTCCATCAGAAAAGAAGAGCTGTCAACATGATTTATTGTGTACCTACTATGCGCCAGACATTTTTTAGGCACTGAGGTATAACTTGAGTTTAGTGAAATAATTCTTCTGCCTAGTGATCACCTCTTCCATCACTATATGTTCCCAAACTATATTTTTAACAATCTGTTAGGACTGTTAGGACATTTTGCCAGAGGTCATTGTTAATCTAACTGGTTTATAATTTCTAGAGTCCAACCTTCTCACTTTGCAAATAACAGAATGCCATTTGTTGCTTGCCCCCCCTTTTTTTTTTTCATATCCCATTCATTCTCAGGGTGTCTTAAAGATTATCAACCATGACTCTGCAATCATACCTGTAAGTTATTTTATTTTCCAAGGAAAGAATTGAATTGTACTTGAAGATGTATAGTTATTTAAAGTTGTTCTCTCTTTTCATCTCTTCCTCCACCCTGGGAAAATTGTATCTGCATTCATTATTACTGTGACCTAAGATCTAACACAGGGCTTCATTGTTGACTGCTTAAATTTTCAATCTTTTTTCCTTCCTTTTCCATTTGAAAGCCTATCTCTTCATTTCAGTGAAAAAGAAGGAAAATTAAGCTAAATAGGTCTTCTGTCTTCTCTTTTATTATTAATATTAAAGCACCTTTCCCCAGGCATGATCAACAGATCAGTCCCTTATCCGTTTTCCAAAAGCAAAAGGTACCCTTCTTTTTTAATATATGTAATTTTCATGAAGATAATGACCCTAGATTCCAGAGGCTCTCTTGGTTTCTTTATCTGGGTTTACTGCTGAATCATTTGGAGATTTTGTATACTTGTTTTCCCCTTTCGTACTATGTTGCTAACTTACAAAGATGTAAAAATGTAGCCAATTAAAATGAACAATTTATAAAAAGTGTCCTCAGATTTCTATAGAAACAATCGGTTGAATTTCCAATGTAGGACTGATTCTTTTTTTTTTTTTTTTTGTAGCTTCTGCAGAAGCATATAATCTCTTGGCAGTAACACATTGTATTGAATGGACCAATAAAATATTATTAAACTCATTATTCATTTAATTCCAAGCTCAATGTTTATGTTGTCACCTATATTTTGTATATGGACATGCCACAGTGGTTGGCAATAGCTGTATGGTAATAAGGGCCTAATGTAATAGGTGGAACTCTTTCGGATAGTGATGCTACAAAGTCCCAGAGGAAAAGTTCTCAATAGGTGCTTTTGAAGAAGAGGATTGATAAATTGTTGCTATCTATGTTGCCAAAAGGTAAATGATTATATGTAATTAATGTAATAAATGAATATATGTAATGTGATGAATTTTGAAAGTTACTGTAACCTATGAGTTTAGGGTTCTGCATTTATAAATGTTACATCCACACTTGGATTGTATCTACTCATGTAATGAGAAGGCAAACTGTGAAAGAGTAATTTGACTAATTCAGTCAAAATTATCATATCAATCATTTGGGTATTTTAGAAGAAAGTTTTAAGTGCCCGAATTATGGAAACAATTACTTTATTTCTCCATTCCCTTTTACTTTGTGCATATGAAGACATAATCTGATAGACTTTTTTTTTTTTTCATCTTAGAAAAAGACAGCATTTAAAATTGGGAACCACCCAATATAATCGCTGAAAACCTTGCACAATTTTGCATCTGGTTTCTTTTGATAAATATTATCTTCTCATTTTTGTAGCAATTTTTCAAAAACAAAGAGCATCTTTTCCAAAATTATTTGTCAGTATAATGCAAATTAAAAATTGAAGCATAATATTGTAGCTTCTCTCCTTATAACATGGCAAAAACAGCCTTGAATTGAATTGGATTATACTGGTTTACTTAACTCAGTTAAAATCAGTAAACATAAAAGAAACTGGATATTGATGTTAATTTTATTCATGTCTCAGATTTACAATAACCTCAAATTATTTTGTTTGATTTGTTTCTCCACCAATAATTTAGTTTAATTTATCGCTATACACAATCTGAATAGGTTATCAAAGTATTGAAATTTATCATTCTTTCAGGAAACCTGTGATTCTGAGATTGTCCTTGTTTTTGCACCCAATGAAAGATTTTGTACAACCTGCAAGAAAATTTTCTAACCGAAGGATAGCGGTGGATTGACTAATTAAAAATGCATCCATCTGTTGGCTTGCTTGTTGCCTTGCTTTTTGAAACATGCAGATCTAAGTGGGTTGTTTTATTTATGAAGACCCTCTAACTGTGAGAGTTATGAATTCATAAGCTTGCATTCATAAACACAATAAAGGTTAACATGATAACAGAAGTTAACTATATGGAGCATTTCATGTATTTCTCTCATATGGTTGAGTTTTGAAATATGTAATTTTGGAAACCAGAGCTTTTTTTAATGTAAAATACAAAATAGGTTTTAACTATTCTCCTTACAGAATTTTTACAGAAGATAAAAGGATTTACACCCAGAAACATCAAGTTGCATGTAACCCACTCAATGTTTGCTTTGTTTATGAATAGTAGGTAATTATTTTGAAGTGATTGAATATGAAGCTTTATTCTTCCCCAAGGAAAAAGTGTGAAAGTTGCTAGAACTAGGATAATATTATTTTAGAGTTTAAAGGAACCATCACGGTGATCTAGATTGGAAACTGAGACTTCCAGAGAGACAATGCTTATCCAACATCAAACAATCCAGGACACTTTCTTTCTAATATGGCATTCCATTCATTGTTTGACATGTGTTTGTAGCCCCCTGAACTAAATTGTTTGATTTCCATGTTCTGTTTTGTTATATTATAAACAGACTCCACACTCCACTAATTAAGATTTGGTCATCTGTGTTTGAGAGAGAGCACCTTTGACTGATACCTGCATTTTGATGTAAATTTCAGGTAGAGGAAAAAAGTTACGGTTCACACTTTGTGATAGTCAAGCAAAAAAGCAGTCTGTACACGTGCAAACACATATTGCAACAGATGAAGCCTAAGATATAAATTATCTAAATATAAAAATGGCTTAATTTCTGCAAGAGATAGTACACGGGAGGAAGACAATTCATGGTGGACTCACGGTGAGTCCAACTCTGAATTTAAGACTGATAACCAATCGAAATAGTAATGGTTGGCAGAGAAGTACTTGTGAGGCTCTTTAAAAACATCTAGACAATTAAATTAAATTATAAAAATACAGTGGAATTTTAAAAAATGGCTTACCACAATTACCTCACTCACTGAACGCCAAGTTAAGATACCATACTTTTAACAACAAACAATTATTTTGTGCCAGGCACTCCATTTATGGTCATATGTAGAATATCTCACTTAATCCCTGTAACAGTCCTGAAGCAGGCACTGCTATTAGCTCCATTTTACAGATGAAGAGACTGAGACTCTCACTACGGCATGCATTTCTCTCCTAGAATGTGATAAATGTAAAGAGAATGATTGTGTTTGAGATGAAGAACGGAAAACGTGAGAACTGACTTGATGCTGAATGCCAGAGGGACAGTTAATGTCTTTTAAGTAAATGGCTTTAGCTAGAGAGTGCATAATTTAAATTTGTGTCTCAGTGAAGTTGGAAGTCACACACCATTGTCAGTCAAGATTACTCTCAAATGGTCAAAACCTTGCATGTTGAATCTGTATGTGGGTTTACTATGTTATACCACGAAGAAATAGATTTTGTACAATGCTTAATTCTGACAATAGTTTCAATTAGGTCAACAAATTCTGAGTTATCTTTGATTCCTGAAAAAAAGTGGAAACAAGGGGAAATGATTTTAAAACATTCGTTTCTCTAAATCTCATTTTAATCACCAATTTGAACTTTCTAAGCCATCTAACTTTTAAGTGCACTTGCTAACAATTAGCTAAGCTATTTGTGTTTGTTTGGGGTTTTATTCCTCTCTTTGTTGGGAGCAGTCAAATAATCAGCTCGCAAAAAAGCCAATGTCAGTGGCTTTTGGGGACAATCTTCAAGCTCCTGAAATCACAAGTTGACTGTGGAGACAATGGGGAATGTAATTAGATACTCTGTTTACAGAAGTGGGCACATTTGTCCAATATGGTACAACATAAGGCCATTCATTTTGGTTTGGCAGCAAGCAAGTAATTGTGTGAAGATCTACATCTATTCCCCAAATGGCTGTAATGAATGGGCCTCCTAAGGAGAGTCAATGCAAATCTTATGTGGTCACAAAGAAGAAGTAAACCTTCAAAAGTTTCAGGAAAATTTTTACCATCAGCTGGCTCAATTTTATTTCATAAATTAATTACACCCTGATTTAGTTATGAATACACATACAGGAAAACATCCCTCGATGCACAGTATGACTACCTACAGAAATTCATCTTCTATGGTTATTACTTCCAAATTAAATACACTGAACATAAAAAGAAAAATGTATGTTTTCTATGGTGAAGAATTAAGGAGAAATTCAATATTAGGGACTTAAAAGAGAAAATCAATAACTTATTTTGAGGTTTAAAGGGGCGATTTTATACAGATGCCAATTTCTAAGGAGTTTTTTTTCTTTAACACTCAACCATCGTTTCCCCACTCCCCATATAAATTGCTTTTATTCTGAGTTAGAAGTTGAGATGGTATTAGATGAAGGTATATTCTTTAGGGATAATGAACCTCAGTGGTATACCAAGAGTATTTCTGGATTTGTGCGAGTTTGTGCTTATGCATGTGCATATATGTGTGTGGTATTTGTACAGATAATCTACCCTTTGTATTGAAATATACCAAATCAACCCAAATTAAATTCTAAAGAGCAATATTATTTTTGGCATTATCTTACTAGGAAGACAATTTACTAAAAGCTTTCTTTCTATCTACAACCGCGTGTAATTTATTGGGGGTTCTCAGAGCTTTAAAATATTAATTCCCAGTATTACTTCATTTGTTCTCACCAATTTCATCATTTTGAAAATTAATCAACTGTCAAAAAAGTTGAACTCTAAGTGATATTAAATTTAAATTATGCATGTGTATTTTATCAGAACATGAGATACAAAACATATTACAGAATTACATACAAGTAAATTATCTTTGAAAAAGATCTATGTAAACTGAGAATAATCAATAATAGGGCTTTAATTTTAAAAGTTAAAGCCTTCTATCTTTGCTACTCTTCGGGTGTGTGTGTGTGTGTGTGTGTGTGCATTAATTTCCCAGAATTCTTTACATTTAAACTTGTTCTATTTTTTATACTAAGTGCCAGAAGAAGCACTGTTTTTTGAAGATTAACTATTTTCAGACAAAAAAAAAATCACAAAATTATTTTCTTGGCAATTATTAGCTTTACACTCAACAGGTTTAAGGCACTGGTGAATCAAACATTTGCCGAACATTCCCCATGGATTTGCCAAGCATCTGTGTTAACATCCTAAATAAACTCCAGGGTTATAGAGTTATTTATTCAGGTTTATTGGTTACACTTTTGCCCCTGAACAACTTCTGCTTGCCTTTTGCCTGGTAGAAGAGAAACCCAATTGTTACAAGCAACAATGCTCCCAGACAGCAAAATAATTTATATATAGGACGATAAACTATAATATTCAAATTTATATCATTCACACTTTTTACTTTTATATCTTCTTACCTCCAATAAAACAAAAAATAAAAATCAGACACAAAAAACCTTGAATACAGCTAATACAAAAGTATAATACATTACGACAGTATAATGTATAGAATCTTTGGATGACATGTACCCCAGTTGAAACACAGACAAGTATATTTCATTTCCCGAGACAAGGTGAAAAATAATCTGTTTATTTTTAGAGAATATCAGGGCTCCTAGTGATTTTAACATAAACCTGGAACATTTTGTTTAAAGATCCTGCAATTTTAGCGGATCAGAAAAATGATGTCAAACTTAAGAAACTCTTATAATCAGAATGCAGATGGCACCAAATAAAAACAAAGTAATTAAAATAAGGCCTACATCTTAATTCAGGGAGTCTTTCTAGAGATCAAAGTTTTCATTTATGCTGATGACCTACCTGACTTTTCAGGGAAATAACCTACTATACAAACAGAAATGTCTCCATAGTGTGGCCTCATATTATAGGATACAACCTCCTTCCAATATTAAGACATTAAATTGTGCAGGATGCAAGCCCCACAGAGTCAGAAGCAGAACATCCCTCCAGTTACTCTACAATTAGCAAAAACAAATATTCCCAGGCCATTTTTATGAAGAGATGTTAGTACTTACAAGTCGGCTTAGAATCAGTCAGTCCAAGAAAGGGGAAGCTAGACACATCTGATCACTCACACTAGGAAAGAAACTGGTCTATTCTTGGATTCCAAGCCCCCAATAAAATTCAGCATGGGTGCTTAATTCTTTGCATCCCCAAGCCTTGGAATGCTCCCCTCCCGGGGGGGTGATTTTCCATCACATTGGTGCTGATGCTACAGATGTGGGGGTTTGGTATATGTGTTTGCATTTTTGCGTGTGTTTGCGAAAGCAGTTTCTGAAGGGCTGTGGGCCCAAACTGCCCCGCCGCTACCCTCCCACCTCCAGCTTTCCAAGAAGAATTTGTTATATCCCCCCTACCCTTTTCCATCTAAATGTGGTGCTGGGCCTCAGGAGGCCTTGGTACACAAAGCTTCTATCCAAGGCTGTCACTTGACTGACAGCAAAAAGGTTTCAGGAAGATGGACAGCTGGGTGTAGGTGGACATGGAACAAAACAGAGAGCCAAGCAGATTCAATCAGAACACAGCAAGAGGAAGGTTCTAAATCACAGACTTGCCCAGACTTCGAAGGCTTTAGGAGCTTTAAAACCAGCTAATCTTATTTTTAATCGAAGCCAGGTTTTTGAAACAGCACCCAGGTTTATAAGTAAATCTGTAACACATATTGTAAAATGGCACAAGAAGTATATTGCTGAAGACAGCTGTAAGTGGAAAGACCCAAAGCATCCTAAATTTTCTTATTACCTTGTGGTGATTTCTGCATTGCGAATTAAGTTTTGCGAGTAACTTAACCAGGGTGGCCTGCTAGGCAGTATGGTACAAGTAGGCATTTATCAAAGTATTTTAAATGATAACAATCCGACTGAAAACTATAAAAGTTTCAAATGAGAACATAATGAGACACACAGAGGAAATGGGGCCCAGCTTTACTGAGCTGCAGTCAACTGACCATTTAATGGAACAGACTTGATTAATATCCTGTCAATGTTCAATTACCTCTGATAGGTGTTTAATGTAATATAAATAGGCAGGTCGAAGTTGCAGCAATGGGACCTCACTCTTAAAGTTAATATATGTTGGAATCTCTCTCATAATCACCTGTGCATGTTTTGATTCAAATTTGTTTTAATTCAGAGCTGCAAGAGATAAAGGTGACATACTTAAAAGTGATGACATATTAAAAAATGATGATATATGTAAATTATCCCACATGTTAATCCTGAGTATCAGAGTGAAACATCAAATCTCAGGAGATAAACCCTATGGTATTTGCAATGTACTAGCGTTCTCTACAGAAGAAAAATTTATTCCAAATTGGCACCAACGCCGTCCCCAATCCAGCTAGAGACGGTTAAGGGTGCTGTTCTCAGAAGGCTACTTGCACCAGTTTAAATAATAAATCTCATGGAAATATCATTATCTGTATTTTCATGCCTAATTTTTAACTCTTTCTGTCATTGCCTAGCAAAAAGAAAGCCAGGGCTGCATACACATAGGATTTAATAAGAGGAAAAACAAGTGGTTGAATTGATACACTTTAAATGTCACTTTGAGTCAAATGATCTGTTACTACCTGAATTCTTTTACTACTAACTAAATTCTTTTACCTCACTCCTTCAAATAACTCATTGTTTGCTTGAATTCACACCAGCTTATTTGTGCAGATAGTCAAGGTCTAAGAAAAAGTGATTCTACATATAACTTAGTGGAAGATAGTATATGCTTTCCTGCATCACATACAACCTTATGCATACACTCCTGGGCTAGCATTTATTTTATAGAAATTCTTCATTGTTTTTCCACATCATATATCCAGAATGCCCCCCCAATAATGCTAGTTCTAACTAAACCATGTTCATGAATCTCACTTTTGTATTTCTTTATAGAGGAATTTTATTTATGTTCAATTGATTTCAATAAGGTTTCATTAATTTACAGTGGAGCTCAAGTAGTATGTGATGCAGGAAAGAGCCTGCACTATGTTTTTTGGAGTTTTGACTGAGTTTCCTCTTAGCCTCTTTGAACAGAGTCAAGAGACATCATCTGTTGCAGGGAAAAGGCTTTTCCTATTTACTATGTGGCATAAATGATTAGGCTAGAGAAATAATATATAAATATAATATCCAAAGTAACATTTCCTCTGTAAATACACTTATAAGCCTCTATTATCTAAACAAGCATTTACAAGACTTATGTTATACAAAAGGAAATACATTATCTGTCATTTTAGACATCGTTAGACTATTCGGAGATCTTTTGAAATTACAAAACAAGTGTTTGGGACATAAATACTTGGTAAACGCTTTAGACTACGATGGGGAAAAGAAAAGTTAGGTTTCCAAACTTACATTCTCATTATGCAGTAAATCATAAAGTATGTTCATGGTTATGTTCTTTTTCTTAACGACATTTCATTGCAATTGCACATTGTTTTTCAGGGAAAAAAAAGAGGGCTTTTGCAGTTTTTCCATAAATTGGTTCTCTAGCCAGATAATTATGTCTTGTCTAAAAATGGCTAAAAAAGTTGTACCAGTTTATGTTATTTACATATATATTATCATTAGTTTTTTCATTATAAAACAACTATAATTCCCAGTTTTTTTAATGATCATAAATCAATATAGCTATTAAATAGTAAAGTATTTAATCGCTGTAACTTGAAGCCTTATGTTGATATTTTGAGTTAGAGGGAGTGAACAGCATTTTATAAGTATTGTATCGAAGAGTTCCAAGTAAACAGCCTTTTCTTTCACACTAACGAAATAAAATAGTTTCAGTGTTTAACTCATGTTCCCAATGCAGCCAAAAAAAGAGATGCTAATGACCTCCTCCAAATTCTCCTGAAGAAAGGTTCACTGTCTCTACAAAATATTTAGTTCTTGGGGGGGGGTCTAGAATTGCCCCAGGACTGAACTGAGGGTCTTCCTCTCTCTCCACCTTCCTCTTCGTGGCCCCAAGGATGACAGAATGTTCCTGATGGTTTCTGCTCAGCCCCCACATCCCTGGGTGGTAGGTGTCATGAATGGTCAGGGCTGGGAAGAAACTTTTAACACATTAAACATGTGGTGTTTGGTATACAGTAGGCGCGTGACAAATGTTTGCTAGAACTGAATTAAAATTCGGGCACAACGCCAAAGTTTCTGAAAAGCTTTCTTCCTGGAGAACTCTTTGTCCTTTTCCATCTCAGTGACTCGGGAAGGCTTTTTTCCTGTGTCTTGCCCTCACTCTTCTGACTCGTCAGGACCTGGGCTCTGTGGCCATTTTTCCCACTCAGTTGTCAAGGGCTAACAAGAGTCCTGCTTCTTATTTGTATCAGAAATAGCATCAAAGTCTTGATATCAAAGGATGAAGTCTTCAAAACGGTTTCCTGGAAGCTTTAGGAGGCTCACCAAATGTTGTTTCAGGTTACAATATTTCAGTGGTGGCTTAGGGTCAGGAGTGTCTTCCTGACTAAGGTGGCTATGTCATTCGATGGAGCTTTGGTTATTCCTGATCACCAATATTTTGATTTAGTTGTGGGATTTGGGGTTCTCTGCACCTTGTTTCACTTAATTGTTTTTGAAACTATTAAATTTGGAGGTAAGTACTACCTCTAGGTTCAAATCCAACTGTACCATCTAAGAATGAGTTGACGGTGAGCTGTAATAAATCAACAACGTAGGAAGGGAAGAATTTAGAATTTCTTGAAGAATTTAGAATTTTAGAGTTGATGAAATAAAACATTCTCCTCCCATGGAGCACAAGCACGAGTCATTGTGCCCAGTTTCCTTATAGAAAGGAAGCTTCAAGCTGAACACATGATTTCTCAATTAATAACATTAAATTATTGATATTAAACTGGTGATATTAAATGATTAATATTAAGTGATTAACTGTTAAATAGTTATTAGTGAAATATTATTTGAGAGTAATAACTGTCCACCACGTGCCAGGCATTATACCAGGTGCTCTACAAAATTCATTCACGTTTTAGAAGAATCACATAACTACAATTCACACATGAGGAAACCATATCTCAGAGAGGTTGAATAACTTACCCACAGACACACAACTGGTAAAAGACCAGCTAGATGTCTGTCTTGAAATCCCTGCTCCCGGCAATGGCAGAATCCTTCACGGTACTGTTGGGGGTTCCATTTCATTGATAACAAGACTTACCCAGGGAAATCCAGCTAAACTTGTTAAAAAAAAAAATCTAGCGGATTGGGGCGCCTGGGTGGCTCAGTGGGTTAAGCGTCTGCCTTCAGCTCAGGTCATGATCCCAGGGTCCTGGGATCGAGTCCTGCATCAGGCTCCCTGCTCAGTGGAGAGCCTGGGCCTCTCCCTCTGCCTGCCCCTCCCCCCTGCTTGTGCGCTGTCTTCTCTCTCTCTGACAAATAAATTAATAAAATCTTAAAAAAAAAATCTAGGGGCGCCTGGGTGGCTCAGTCGTTAAGCGTCTGCCTCCGGCTCAGGTCATGATCCCAGGGTCCTGGGATGGAGCCCCGCATCGGGCTCCCTGCTCGGCGGGAAGCCTGCTTCTCCCTCTCCCCCTCTCCCCGCTTGTGTTCCTGCTCTCGCTATCTCTCTCGCTCTGTCAAATAAATAAATAAAATCTTAAAAAAAAAAAAAAAAATCTAGCCGTAAAAGGCCGCGTGGATTCTTGTTATCCTGTCTCTGGTCTTGAAAGAATTCGGTCACTGCTTACTTATCCACAGGTCAAAGGCCCTTTTCTCACCACGTTGGTGAAACTGGCCCTCCCCGGAGAGGCAGAAACTCTGAGATACTTGGTGCTATTTTAAAATGTCTTTACAAATCAGAAAGACCTCTGAAAATGAACCTTAAGTCAACCTTACATTTAAGATGGACTCGGAAGCCCAAGTCTTTGTGACAGGCACTGTAAACAAAGGAAAAAAAAATCTATCCAAGTTTTTGAGATATTGGATTACTATATTCATTAAAATTATAAGCACATATATTTTGACATATCTCTTAATGGATTCAAAATTGTCTCGAATTCTCACAGCATTTAGGGTGTTTCCCTCTGGAGTCAAGCTAATTTATTTTATTTCTTTTTTTAAAGATTTTATTTATTTATTTGAAAGAGGGGGAGAGAGAGAGAGAGAGAGTGAGCCAGAGAGAACCCAAGCCAGCGGGAGGGGCAGAGTAAGAGGGAGAAGCAGGCTTCCCGCTGAGCAGGGAGCCAGATGTGGGACTGGATCTCAGGACTCTGGGATCATGACCTGAGCTGAAGGCAGATGCTTAACTGACTGAGCCATGCTAATTTATTTTAAAAGAAGGTGGTTTTAGGTACTTTTTGAGATTATGGTATTCTATTGTATGCTCATGACACCAGTGAGTTATTGATGTGTTATAAATTCTCTCAAATGCTTGAAAATTCTTAGGTGTTTTCCAGTAAAGTGTGCGTGTGTTTGGGGGGGGTTCCACACTGCTGATGGACTGGGCCACCATCTTTTTTTTCCCACTTTTGCCCTATTTTGGAAAGGAACCTTGCCTGTTAGGTTAGAGAACTTTTCCTCTGGGTAGTCACAGTGGACAGAATTTCCAGTAGTTCATTTCTGATATTCATCTCAGAAATTCTTTAAAGAGGAAGTTATAGTTCAGTTTTCCAAGTTTGAATTTCTTGCCTTTTGGTTCTCCAGGTTATTGGGTTGTTTTGGGATCTGAAAAACGAAAATGGGACGCAAAAAGGGGGAGTCACTGAATGTGCCCTAGCAAATGAAGCCTTGCTTTCAGGCAGCTGTGGTTGCAAAGGCTTTAATATTCAGCGTGCATATCCCAGGAGGGGAAACGTGGTACATGTTCTAGAAATTTCACTGTTTTTAAGGAGGCGGGCAATTTCCCCTTCCACCACATACAACTCAAACTCGTGCAGAGAGGCAACCGGTACCTATTGTTAGGTTTTAGACAGAATTCAAACTGCTCTTTCCTCTTTCCAGTCGTTGTGCCAAATGCAGGGGACAAATATTTCATCTTCTTTTCCTATAAAGCTCAGGAAGACACACGAAAGAAGCTAGAAGTGAATCCCTTAAAGGGACTTCGTGCAGTTACTTAAATAATTGATACATACACATACCTATAAATCCTCCCGTGTGCATTTTTGCCCTTTTCACTTGTGTGAAAACAGTAGCTACAATAACTGAAATCCACCTCCTCACACTGTGACATTTCAGGAGGTCTTTCGCCGAGAAGGCAAAATACTTGGGGCCCCGCACAAGCTGTCCCCCCGAGACCACCACGCACACAGCTACTGCTCACAACCTCGCCAAGCGCGCTCAAAAAAGAGTTGCCGGGTTCTGAGTTTGCAAGGGTGCGGCTCTCCAACCACGAGGAGACACGATGGGCTGCGGGGGCCAAGAACCTGAAGCCGTGGCCGCGATCCGCTCTCTCCTCCACACCGCCCTATCTCTTGCTGTTTTATCTAGGATTCTTGTTTTGTTTTGTTTTGTTTTGTTTTCAGGGACTGCAGCTACTCAGTCAGCCCTGGGGATATTGACTATGAGTTTCTCCTTGATTCCATTTTCCGTAACCCAGCTGGCGAGAAGCACGACTCCTGGGTCCTCTGCACCACCCCCCGCCAACACACCGCAGGAGTGGCCAGGGTGCGCAGGACGTGGGAACGCGGATGAAAAGGTGCCCCACGGCCACACCTCCGCTCTGCCGGTTGCAGGTTGCAGCCTTTGTCCGCTCGCCCTTCCGCGGGGGCCGCGCACTCCCGAGTCAGGCCGGCAGGTGGCGCGGTTGCCTCACGATGAGCCGCTGCCTGAGCGGGAAAGGCGCTTCCATCTCCGCGCGGTTGCCCACCCGCTGGGACCTTAGCCCCGGAGAAAAACTCGGTCCTACTCTGGAGGGAGACAGAGGAGGGGCGGCCTGGGACTGGGGGGGGGGGGGAGGAGGAGGCCAAGTCTGGAATCCGGCCCCTTTAAACGTCGGGAGAAACGCTCCGAGTTGCGTCGGGGGTCCGGTCTCCGGGCCGCCCGCAGCGTTAGGGTCGCCCGGCGGCGCTCAGGTGGCTGCTCTTGCAGCCCGGACATCTGGGGACAGACCAAGGCCCGGTGGGACCTACGTCCCCGGAGGTTAACAGTGACACTCTCGGCGCCTGGGTGGGGGCAGCTGCGAGGATTTCCGCCGCTTCTGCCGTCCGCCACCCCGCCCAGGGCTCGGAGAGCGGTCCCCAGCAGCTCCCGGGAGCCGTCGGAGCGCAGAGCTGCAGCAACCGCGCCGGGCAGCCTCCGAGTCCCCACCTGCGGGGTCTGGGCAGCAGCAGGTACCCCGGGTCCCACTTTACGCCCTTCGCTTCTGCCCCGGCGCCCGGGATTGACCAGGCCTGGTTTCCGGGACGACCCCCGGGGAAACACGCAGCCGGTTCCCTGCAGCTCAGGCCCGGCCTTCTCGCGGCGTTCTGGCGCGATGGCAAGTCCTGTCCCGGGGCCGGGAAGAGACGCGCTGCGTGAACGCGAGGAACAACCAGAGGGTTCTTCTCCGTTGCTAGAAAGTCACTGGTTCCGTCTTTGGAGACTGTGGCTGAGCCTTACCTCCCGCCGGGAGCGGCCCTGGACTTTGGGAACCGATTAGGTCCCTGCTTTCCAGGCAGCTGGGGAACCAAGGAAGAAAGACATAATCAAACCACAGAACTCCCCCAAAGAGCATTTCATTTGTAGATGCGCCATAAAGACACAAACAGGGCAAGGTAGTTGAGGGTGGCATAGGCGGTGTGCCAGCCACGCGAGCGAGACGCAAACGCTTCGACCCTCAGAAAAGAGCAACAGTAAAGAGGCAGGTCAACTTTATACTTATTTTATTGCAGTAAAAGAACCTTTTCCTCCATCTCAAACCGCCCATGGCGGGGGGGTGGGGGGGGCCTGGGGAGGGAGGGGGTTGCCAATCTTCCTCGGATTCCCCCCAGTCAATTAAGTCTTCGAAGCTCCTTCCGCTGCCCAAGGGCTGGACCCCTGAGGTGAGGTCCTGGGACCACGCCGTCTCCCTCCGGCGGGGGTAGGAACCCCGCAGAGCTGGGCCCCAGAGGCCGCGGGAGACCGCGCGCCCCACCGAGCCCGGAGGGGGCGGGACCTCGGGGCGGGCTCTGCTCAGTGGGGCGGGGCGGGGCCGTCCCGTCTGCGCCACTATTGGCCGCGGGCCCCGGACTGGCGGGTGAACGTCACGGGCTGGGCCCACCCCCTTGGCAATGTCTTCAGCCTGCTGCACTCCTAACTTAAGCATTTATTCCACTGGGATAGAAGCGGCAGGAGCAGCGTTGGCACCGGCGAACCATGGCTGGGATTTTCTATTTCGTCCTCTTTTCGTTTCTCTTTGGGATTTGCGACGCTGTCACCGGTTCCAGGGTGTACCCCGCGAATGAAGGTAAGACCGAGGCGGTCCTTCCGTGGTCCCGGGCAGAGAGGTGGACCTGCGGGTGAATGGTCCCCGGGAGCGCAAGGCCGGAGGCTGTGAGGGGATCCCGGCGTGAGCGGTGCGCCCCGACTCCGGAGAAGGGGGCCCGCACGAGGGGATCCGCGAAGGGGAGTGGGAAGCTGCCGGGCAGCCTTCCCCGGGCGGTGACCCTGCATTCGGCTGGGCTACCCAAGTTTGTAGCGAAAGGACAAAGTTTATCAGCATCTGCCGGCGAGGCGGGCTCCAGGCGCCCAAGGGGATACACTAGAGCCAACGCCAGGACTAAACAAACAAACAAATAATAATAATAAATTATTTGGACGTAGCGTTCCCTATCACCGCTCCCAACCCAGCCCCGGTCAAGGGGGGAACGGAAGCCTGGAGCTAATGAGTGCTTGGTGCTCCCGGGTTCCTGCGAAAGCCTTGGAGCTCAAGCTTTCTGCAAAGTTTCCCGAGCCCTGGGCTTCCCGGGACCCAGCTGCGGGGCCTCAGGGGCACAGCGGTCGTGGCGCCGCTTTGCAGGTCGCCAGCGACCTGGTTTCTGTAGCATCCGGCGTCAGACACCTTTCTCCCGGCTGGGCCGCGCGCTCCGGGTGTGCAATCGCTGGCCTACGGGGCCCCACTCTCTTCAGATCACCCCGCAGAACGGGGGACCCTCTGGCAAGTTGAACGTAGTAGTTTTTGCTTTTTGCCCCCAGAACTATACACTGGGTTAGTTTGGATGGAACGCGCGGGACGGACTGGACCCGTCTGGGTGCTGTTTTCTGCGCGTCTCTTCGGACGTGCTGGAAAGATTGTGTCTGTTTCTGTGTAGGGGAGGTGGGTGTTGATCATTTAGTTTCTGATGATCTCAGAGAAAGGCGAATTGAATGTGTGTGTGTGTGTGTGTGTGTGTGTTGTGTGTCAGCGTGAGTCTGTGTGTGTACGCGCGCGCGCGCAAATGCGTGTATGTGGGGGCGCGGGTGCCCGCGTGGACGCGGACGATTGTGTGCCTATGCGTGAGTGCCCTGATTGTGTGAGCCTCTGTTCCATGTTGCTTGTGCTCGAGTCAGCGTGCATCTAGCCTTGCACGGGTCTCGTCGACACTTTCACAGCACCCCCGCCCCGCGCCCTCCCCCATCCATCCATCCATCCATCCATCCATCCATCCATCTATTCAGGCGTCCATCTCTCCAGAATCCGTCCATGCATCCCTGCGCTATCTATCATTTTCCCTGTTCCGAAGGAGGGAGCCAAAAACCAACTTAGCCTTGGCTGGGCAGCCGGTACCCAGAGCTCGCCAGACGGAGGCTGGGAGAGATTCACACACCTGCCGGCAGACACCGTTTGGGAAGAAAAGGGCGCTCTCCCACCCTCTCGATCTCCTCCCTTCTTCTTAACTGACTTCTGGTGCCTTCTCGGTCGCTGCGGTCCCTCGGTCCCCAGGGTCATTCCTTTTAGTGGAATCATGGATCTCGCTTTCTCTTGACTACTTCGCACACTTGTTAGGACGTCCCTCAAGACCTCTCTGGCTCCAGACGTAACGGAGATTTTCTTTTCTTTTTTTCTTTCCTTTTTCTTTCTTTTTTCTTTTTCCCCCCTCCCCTTTCTTGCCTTTTCTTTTGGAAGGAAAACTTGGGAGCATTAGACAAAAACGGTGTTGATGGAGCTGTAGGCTGATGTAGAACGAAGCGGGGGAGTGTTTCCCCCCCCTCCGGCCCCTCCTCCCCCCTAAAAATTAATTCATTTTGTTGCTTTTTATTCCCATCACGTTTCCTTTTCTCCCTTTTACCCTCCTTTTCTACTCCCTCCCTTTTTTTGTAAATTGGGTCTTATTGTTCCCTTTGTGTCCCTAATCCACCTTACATAAATCCAAATGGATGTAGCGGGCTTTTCTCTAGGGACCAAGAAGAGGGAATGAAGAGGGGGGCGCAACTCCAGGCGGGAGCGACCCAGGGAAGGCTCTACATTTTAAAATAATTAAGAGACCCTAGGAATTCAGGCTCCTCGGGAAAACCAGGAGAAAGCGGCAGTTTTTAACTCCTTTGACTTGGGGATGAAATGAGGGAAGGTGGGCAGAATTCAGGGGCCTAGGGGTGAGATGGAGAGTCGGAACGTTCAGGAGCAAGGATGAGGGCTCCCCATTCCCACCACTCCTCCAGCCTAAAGAGGCAGCCTCA
This sequence comes from Eumetopias jubatus, assembly GCF_037043125.1. NCBI lineage: Eukaryota > Metazoa > Chordata > Mammalia > Carnivora > Otariidae > Eumetopias > Eumetopias jubatus. The sequence continues at coordinate 17,041,995 of NW_028274809.1, forward strand.
CTGATCAAATTAGTAACCCAGTGGTTCCCTTGAGATGGGTCTTTCGACCCCCAGGCCTGCAGATCTCGGTGGGAAAGGGAATGTGGAGAGGTTAGGAATCCATTGTGTCCTTTAAAATGTCCTCGGTGCCTAGGACAGTTCCAGCCTGGGTGGGGGGATAGCAGCTCTGTAGCCGGCTTCCCTGTTCCCTGAGCTTCGACACACACGCTTAGGTGAAGCACAAACACTCAATCTATTAGGCAGCACTCCTTCATCTAAAATTCAAACCCCTGATTTCCCCCTAGGCTGAGGACGAGTCTCTGGTTGTCCTCCAAAAGACCTGGGGAAGAGAGTATTCCAGTGTGTTGGCATTCTAAATTCTACAGGTCTGCCATTACCCCTTTGAAACTTGGATATTTTAAAAAAGCAGCAGATACCACATCCGGGGCCTCTTTATTTGGTGGGGGAGGGAAAAAAGAAATTGTAGAGGAGAGAGCCTTTTCATGACCCTTTGAATACTCTCTGTTAGAATTCACTTGTGGTTCTGTCACCATGATGATGAGTTATGTGGTCATCTGAAACTTGCAAAAACAAATAACTCTAGTAGATACCAGACAGAGATGAATGCTGATTTTGCTCTGGAGTGTAGCTGCCCTACATAGATATATTTATTTTTTGAATTGTACTTGAGATTCTCTATTCATCCTTTTTAGAAAATGAATCAGCTCACGCCTGGGATGGAATTTTAAATGCTAAGCAAGTTAAATAAATAAGAATGTGCAGATTCAAAGATGGGAGAAGATCAAGTAAGTAATGATTATTTACATAAGTGAGACTGAGTTTAGGTTTTGATCAGAGTTGGATATGCACACCCCCAGAACATATGGAAACGCTCAGGCAAATGGTTTTTGTAGTATTGGCTTTTTTGCAATCGGAAATTAATCCATTTTCCTTTGTTTTCTTGCAGTTACCTTACTGGATTCCAGATCTGTTCAGGGAGAACTTGGGTGGATAGCGAGCCCTCTGGAAGGAGGGGTAAGTTCCGAGTTGCTCTCTGATCCAAAGGGTAAAAAGGAGTGATTAGCAACTTTCTGAGAGTCCTAATGGCTTGATTCTTGTTGATTGTGGTGAGGGGTTCAGATTTCCGCCATGGCCTATGAAGTGAATTACGCTTTGTTGGAGAAATCCTATACTCCCTTTGGATAGGTCTGTCATGGAAGAACTAGAAACCAAAAGGGCAGAAAGGGGTTTCAAAATTAGGAGATTGGTGGAGGCATAGACTTAGATGCCTATTTAAAACTAAAATACTGACAAGAAATATGATCCAGGGACCAAATTAGAATTTGTGCCTATTACTGTGATGGCCGTGAAGACCTGACAGGGTTAATTTTAGAGCAATTGTTCTGTTTCTAGATGAGGAAAATGAATAAATAAAGATATCAGGGGAGAGAACATTTCTGATTGTACCAGGCACAAGTTTAGTTCCAGGCATAGGCAATGGGGGCGGGGGAGGGGCACGTCCTTACCTCTCACAACCTTAAATTTCACAACCTTAAATCTCACAACCTTAAATCAACTGCAGCTCTTTTGCACACTGTGAGGAAACCCTATGGGCTTGTGCCAGGGGCACAATATATACAGAAAAAAACCCCCAAGCTTTTGTGCTATTGGCGCTGAATGTAAAAAAAGTTTACGTATTTGGAATCTTGAGCCCCTGGGAAAGGGGAAGCTAGAATAGAAGGTATGAGAGAACGCATCACTGTTCATTTCTTCTGAAATGTGCCTTCACTGCCTCCTTCTGAAGATTCAGAGAATACAGGTCAATGGCCACATTCTCCCCGCTCCACCCTTCAAAACAGGTCAGAATGAATCGGCTAGGGAAAGAAATCAGTATAACATGTAACTCCGACTTCTGTCAAATTTAAGGAACTCTCAGATCCTTTAAAAATTAAGATCATTCTGCCTTTATCAGCTTGATAGTCTGTGACTGAATCAGTTGATTGAGAGCAGTGGAGGCGAAAGACAAGGCATCTTTAGCAGGGGACGATTGGAATACCAGCCCCCAGTATGGTGCTTCCCACCTGTCCACTGAATCAACGATAAGGGATCAAAACAGTAAAGATGCACGGAAACTGTAATAAAAGAGGAAGGGTTTTAAAAATAAGGCAAGGAAGTTGTCATGAAAATGGAGAATGTTAGGCTGTCTTTTTCCAAAACAGGTTTTGGGATCCATGTGAAATAAAACGGAGATTTGCCTTGCCTTCCTGTTTTTCTGCCTGAACTTGACTGCAGTTGGTTGGATCTCTGCTGAAAAATTCTAGTCAGCCCTCAAAACCATTTTTTAAAGGGAGGGAGAGTGATTGGCAGGCCTCTGGCAGTGTAGACAAGCTGTATTCACTGCTGATTGCAGGCAATTGCCCTCGTCCTTTGAATGCGAAGAAAGGTACAGCTTTATCTTGTGAGAGTCAGACTCTTGTTAATCCTATACCCTGGAAAGGTCAGTGATTCAGGGAGGCTTTCCCAGGCTACACCAGGAGTAAAGCTCTGTAAGTTCAGTGTATTAGAACTGCTAGCAAAATTGAAGATGGAAGGTATCAGTACTTTAAAAATTTAATGAGTCTTTTTTTCTTACGGGCTGCTCTCCAGTTTGAAGGGAGAATGCATCCAGTATGATTTGGGACCTGACTTGTTACACTAAATATACATGTGACCTGTATAAAAGCAAGGAATGACACATTTTTGAGCACAGTCTATGGTCTATCTAGTTTCTGGAAAGCTTTTACTGCAACTTAATATGCTGTAGACATCCCATATCCCGCACCCACTCCAAACTGCCGAAAGAACACCTGCTCGCTTTTTATAAACACAAAACTTTCGTCTTGAGGTCTCTTAAAATAATACCATGCATATATAGCTGATTGTGTCCAACCCAGAACTTTTCTGTGGGCTGAATGTAGACTTCTGAATGTAGAATGTAGCATCTTTCTTTCCTTAAATGTGGTGGGTGTAATATTTTAGGGACTCATTGTGAGGGGTGAGAAATGAAATTTTATTTATGTATAATAGAAATAGTCATTCCAAAATACATAGTAGCCATTGAGAAATTCTGTGTCAGATTATAAAGGTTCATTAATTTGTAGATTTTGTAATTAAAGAAGACTTTTTCAGGCGTAGAATGAAGGGATGAATTAGATTATCTACCTAGTATGGATGGATTAGCTTTAAAAAGTTCTTTCCAGCTGAAGATAAAAGCACATTTGTGTCTTTCAGTTATTCTGAAATTTCTACTTAGAGTTAGGACGATTCACATCTTTCTTGGCTGGAAACTTGGGGTCATGGTTTTGTCAATAAATAATGACATTTATCTGTTGTGACTGTTATTTTTAAAAAGAAACAGAAAATTTACTTGACAGTACCACAAAGTAAAATATGAAATATAGTCAGCGACAACTCACTGTTGTCTTTTTTCTGTAAGAACAACTAAGCAGAACATAAGAATAACAGAAAGTCATGGCTCCTGATGGCAACATTGTGGCAAAAAAATTCTAATTTCTTGGCAGTGTTCATTTAAAGGAGCATATTGTGTTTCTGACACTGATTGTAAAATACAAAAAATAAGGTGAGATTTGTCATTGTTCTGGCGAATTGATCAATGTGTTTAGACAATTAAGTTCAGGCTGGAAAATTCACATTAGACCCAAACTCTCCGGTATGAACTCTGTGGAGATATCCCTGTGAGCTTTCATTTACACTGATAAATGTGTTTTTCCATTTTCCCTTTGTTCTGAGATGAGAAGCATGCTGAGTAGGGTTTTTTGAAGGTGGAGATCTATTTTTGGATTTACATGAATTTCCCCCAAATAAGTAAATTACTGGTGATTTATTGCTTAGCGGATAAAAAGAAATTTTAATCACCACAGGGCACTTACCCTCCCAGTTCCAACTTTCATAATGGTAGCAGATAAAAAGGATACAGAATTTTATGCAGTATGGCCCTTCACGTAGTAACATTTCCATCCATTAATAGTTTTCCAATGCACAGATGGAAAACTCGTTAAAAGATACATTATGGTTCTACGTACTTCATTGGATTGAATGGAGCTTTAAGGGGAGCTATTATAGAATATGAATTTTTTTAACTATCTTTTTTTCTTCTAATTATATTCATGTGTTAGATACTTAAGCTGATTTATACCAGATCTATATAAATGCATTACTGTAGATACTTGTGAAGAATTGGAGGCTGCCTAGTGGCCTTATAGGAGCCCCCCAAACAATCTTGCTGCTTTTAGGATTATTTTTAAAAGCTGTGGCGAGAGAGTTTTTACTACTCCAGTCACACTGAGTTCAGATTGTCCCACTGTTAGAATCTTTATGTTAGGAAGTAGATCGCAAAGAAAATCCTACCACTGTCCTTTAATTTTCTTGGGCTTTCAGTCATAAGCACCACCTACTATTTTATTTTCAATATCCACAGAATATTTAGAAGCAAAACATGTGTGCGTTCTTGTTTACTTATGGTATATGTTTTAAAAATAAGAATATACAGCTCTGGAAAAGTGTTTAATTGTTATAAATAACAGTGGATTTGAGAAATCCAACCATAAAGTTTACTTTCTGTCTTCCCAGGATTACCAAAACCAGAAGAGTGAGATTTTCTTTACCCCTTTAAAGAATAGTGACAGTGCCAAAAAAAAAAAAAAAAAAAAAAATTGACACTTTTTTTTAGGTATTAGAGAGCAAAGTTCTGACAGGAGCACCACTAATTAACTGATAATTGTCTTCCTTTGGCAAGCTTCTTTCTTCCTGCTCTTAATTTGCAGGTCTCTGCTCAGTTGTTGAAACAATACACATACTAGTTTTTCATTTATGAGTAAATTTGAACTGTTGCCACTTGAAATTGTAGTTGTTGTAATAGGTGAATCTGAGGTTGTTAGACCACCACAAGGAACTGCTGGGAACTCATAAGCAAAAGATCTCCCCAGGCCTCTGGATTTTAGGCAAAAGAATGAAACAACCACCAAAAAAAACAAAAAAACAAAAAAACACACACAAAACACCTCCCCAATAAAATATTGTCTTAACTCCCATAAGATGTTTTGTTAGTGAGGGTTGGTTCTCAGTAGTTTTCTACCTCCCTGAAACAAAAATCATCACTGTCCTATGAGTGTAAAATAGAATTGACAAGTCATCGCATGATGACATTTTGTAATTGATACATTTCCTTTGGATCTTTGCAGTGGGAGGAAGTGAGTATAATGGATGAAAAAAATACACCAATCCGAACCTACCAAGTGTGCAACGTAATGGAACCCAGCCAGAATAACTGGCTGCGAACTGATTGGATCACCCGGGAGGGGGCTCAGAGGGTGTACATTGAAATCAAGTTCACCTTGAGAGACTGCAACAGTCTTCCGGGTGTCATGGGGACTTGCAAGGAGACGTTTAACCTCTACTACTATGAATCAGACAACGACAAAGAGCGTTTTATCCGAGAGAGCCAGTTTGCCAAGATTGACACCATTGCGGCCGATGAGAGCTTCACCCAAGTGGACATTGGTGACAGAATCATGAAGCTGAACACCGAGATCCGGGATGTAGGGCCCCTGAGCAAAAAGGGGTTTTATCTGGCTTTTCAGGATGTGGGGGCCTGCATAGCCCTGGTCTCAGTCCGTGTGTTCTATAAGAAGTGTCCGCTCACCGTTCGCAATCTGGCCCAGTTTCCAGACACCATCACAGGGGCCGATACGTCTTCCCTGGTGGAAGTTCGAGGCTCCTGTGTCAACAACTCAGAAGAGAAGGATGTGCCAAAAATGTACTGTGGGGCAGATGGTGAATGGCTGGTACCCATTGGCAACTGCCTATGCAATGCTGGGCATGAAGAGCGGAATGGAGAATGCCAAGGTAAGAAGAGCCATATTGTACTTTTCATTAGTTCTTAGTGCACGTAATTAAATCAGAGATGAGACTAAATGGAGTAAAGCCAGTAATTAGCAGCCCCTGTGGGATGTGGCGGGACAGAGGGGTCTAATGAGTAAATGCTATAGCTCCAGGTGGCAAGGCTAAGACGTTTCTAATACTGACAAAATAAATGATGCTGTGTAATCAGCAGAAGGCCAAACACATTTGCTAACAGGCGCTTAGATCTGAACCGGCTTGACGGGCCCTCTGAAATGTAAATGAACAAGCTGAAGAAACAGACTTGATTGATTCTTACTTAAAGAGGGCAGACACATTTTTGAACCCTAGTTTTCCCTGGCTATAGACTTGGTAAAATGGCAAAAATGGTAAATATCTCTTGTGGTATATATATGTACATGAACGACTTAAATGTGAAACTAGGATTCCCGGCTTGCAAATCCCGCCTGCTGATTAAAATCGAGTTTGTCCTGCCTCATGGGCCTGTGTAGACGTGGCCCAACGAAGTGGAGTGACAAAGTTTCAGGTGCATTCTGTTCCACTGAGCTCCCATTGATAGGGTCTGCAAGTGACATTAATCTTGATGAAAGACCTCTTGATTTCCCTGAGGAGGTGCTAAAGAACTAGTAAGAGTCTTATTTGATCTGTGTGGTCAGAGGCAAGAGTAAATTGTGATCCATTTTGGTTATTGAGTTTTTGAAGAAATCTAGACTTTTGTATCATGCTAATTACTACTTATCACATTACTAAGGTGATTTTTTTTTTCTTTCTTACCTGCAGTGGAGTGTATGCAATTCTTTCTTCTCTTATTTCCCCTTTCTGGGGAGTTGGTAAAATAGTTTTCTTCGTAGCAGCTTTGCTTCCAAGAGATGAGAAGAGTTCATATTTATACGGAGTGCTCGTGTGGTGTGTGGATTAGGGCTTAAAAAAATCAGTTATCCCAAGGTTGTTATTTTTGCGTGGTGTTTATTTTTAGTTTATTGACTGCCGCCAATCTTATTATGGTTACTATTAAACAGTGTAACTCTGGTCCCAACTTATGGAACAGATCCGATTAATCTTTTCTCAGGGTGATTGTTGAGCTGTAGACTGATTGCCACATGGTTCATCTGATTTGGTGATTAAAGACCCCGAAATAACTGACTGCCGAACAATTTGTCTGGCATTTCAACCATCTTAATGACAGGGTGGGATTAACTATGGGACAATCCACTCGACTGACTGGAAATCAACAGCTATAACCTGAAGAAAGTTGCATTTTTGGTAATTTGATGTCATAGGTTGTGCATTTTTCCCGTATATACTGTTTTACAATGTCATTCCTGATTTGCTAGTTATTTCCAGGAGTAGCTAACAAGGAATGTCGTAAATTCATTGCAAATAGAACAATAAAGGCTGGCTACCTTGTCTGTTGACTCGGAGTAAAAAGCTAAACTCGTAAATTCGAAAATTTTGAAGTTGGAATTTAAAGTTGTTTTTTTTGTTGTTGTTTGCAAAGATTAATTTCTTGATCATTGTGTTGGCTCTTGACTTAGCAACTACTGGATAAACTGTACCAAATTGAAACCCTGAAACCTAACCTGGTATCAGTATGAGAATATACGTGAGTGCATTGTTATTGGCACCTACACTGCAATCATCATAGCAGGTACAGTGACATGAACAGGGCGATGACACTGAATCACATTTTAGAGTAAATTATTCTGCCTTTTTGATTTTTAGAAGAGAGGACTTGCACGTCTTCACATGTCAAGATTCTTGTATGTATTAAAAAAAAGAGAGCGAGAGAGAGAACACCATTGTCTTCCATTTCCTTCTCCGGCATTAGTATATCTCTGTATCTAATGTCATTGATTTTCAATTGTTGTAGAGCCCCGTAGCTCATACATTGCTACACTGTGAAACTCCTTGACATTTTTACAACCCAAATTAGAAGAAGAAGAGAAAAAGATGGAGGGGGAAGTGAATGTAAAGCCAATTGAACATTTTAGTGGTTTGCTTTATGGAAATAATCTTGGGAATCCAGTTAATCATATGGTTCATGGAAGGGGTGGGGCTCCATGTTTTAGACTCAGTCCGTTTCTAAGGTAACTGTTCCTAACACAAGGCCAGATATTTAATGGAAGGGGAGGTTGACTGAGGCCATTTTTTAGAATCTTCATTGTTCTCACTCTGGTTACCCAGGTATTTTCTTTGCTGCTCATAAAATGCCTAACTCTTTCAAGAAGACAATTTTTGAACAAAATCTTGCCCTTTGTTTATTTGTTCTTGATAGTACCAGGTAGGCATTGCTGATGAATTTAGGGAGGAAGGAAAAACTTCAATGGCAAGATTCTTCAACTCCAAACCTCAGTGAGACTTTTTAAAGATGACTCAAGACTGTAAAAATCTTAGTAGTAATAAAAACGTTCACTCCATCGTTGACGTCATTACTGGGAAGCATCCAGGTAGAGCAGAAAGAACACAGAGACAAAGAAATGTGTCTCAACTGTGGTCCCTGTAACTAACTGTATGACCTTGAGCATGTTTCTTAAGCCCTCTGAGCTTTGGTTTCTTCATCTATAAAATGGGTTGAAAATAATTGTACTTAGCTTACAGTCTTGCCATAAGGACACAGTGATATAAGATTAGTAGAAGTCGTCTTTCAGATCCTAAGCATTAAACCAGTGTTAATGCTAGCAATTCTTTGGTAACTCTGTCCTTCTCACAGTCATAGTCATGGACTTTTAAGGGTATTGAGTTGAACAAGCGAAAGAGAAGTTCATCCATCTCCCAGCCCCTCTTGGAAGTCAAAGCTAAAGATAGGATGGAAGAATTGCCTTTGCCCTAACAAAGAATAATGTCTGTTTTTACACTTCATGTTGAAAATAATATTTGGAGAGTGTCATTTTATTTCTCCCCTGTCGGAAAGCGAACTTTCCTTTGAGTGAGAGAAAAGTGATTTGGGGGCGGGACAAGAAAGGCCAGGCGCAGAGAGAGCTTAAGAAGGGATGAAAAGGGGAACTGGCAAGTCTTCAGAACTGTGGCAGCAGGTTCCTCCCCAATTGTCTTTTCAGTGGGCCTACTGTTGCAGGCCGAATAGAACAGGTGAAAGGTCACTCACTTCCTCATCCATCTTCCTTGGGGTCTGGGAGGTCAGAGTGAAGATGGATTAAGATCTTACATGTTTGACAAAGGATCCTTGGGCAAAAATGGCCAGGGTGGGTGGGGGCCTGGGGTGTGCTGTTGTTTGAATCTAACCCTCGTCAGCTGCCAGAGTCCTCAAGGGACCTCGGGGACAGAGTGACACTTCCTCTTGACTTTCTTACCTCCAAGCAGTACATGCTAATGGAGGCGAGGGATGGAGAGCTACGTCCAAAGTGTCAAGAGGTGATGGCGGGCTTGCCCTCTGAAGCAGCTGCAAGTTCATTCTGCTCTTGAATAACACGTTCTGAAATGATGTGGCTCCGTCTCCTCGGACAACAAAGAATAGTAGTAGCCACTCGGGCGTCTTCAGGAGAATGCATGGCTGGCTGGCCTCAGCAGAGTTTGAACTTGCCCAGTGATTGGCTGCAGAGGATAAGTCACTGCTCTAGTTAGTCTCGTGACCAAGTCTCCTCAGACCGTTGGAGGAAATCGAAAATATACCTCAGACCCCAGCATCGCCACCTCCCCCCCTGCCCCCCACATATACCCCCCCCAGTGAGGAAATGGTCCAAATGTTCTGGAGGGTTGTTTTCATTCCTTCAGAAAGATTAAACAGACCAAGAGAGGAAAAGATGCTTTATTAACATGTTTTCTGCTTAATTAAAAAGCTGAAAAATGAAAGGGAAGTCACAGATTTACTCTTTGTGAAATATTAATAAGCACTGCTTATACTGCTGGAAAGAAGGCATTCTTCTGGAGTCACTCTTTAAGCCGAAGAATCACAGCGGGGACAAAGTCAAGCTCCATAGGAATCAAGCCTTGCTGAAAGACACATTGTTGCTGTAGATTGTTTCAGGTCATACATATCCAGGGCCTAATATATTTCATTAATATATGATGCCTTCATATCAGCAAAAGGTATCAGTAAAAGCTCTTATGAGAAAGAACAAGATAGAAAGGCTTTGATGGCTATAACAGAAATATTTCAAATTTGGGCTCTGAAAAGAGGGAGAGATTTATGTTAAAAAAAAAAAAAAAGAAAAGAAATTACTTGGTTTTTCCTACTCCACTCTAGAAAGATCTTAGGAGAAAGAAGTACTGGAAAGGAAGCATTTAAAATATAGTTCAGAGAGATGCTGCTTCATATCTTTTCCACCTTTGAAATTTTTCTTCTACCTCTGAATCATGTCTTTAAGAATCAATTGCTTGAATCACATGGCTGCTTTTATCTCCAGCTTTGAAGCCTGGCTGTGATCACTGAAAGACACAATTCTTTATATACAAGAAGAACAGGGTTTAATTATTGTGCTTTTTTGGTTATACTTTTTTTTTTCCCCTTCTTCATGTGACCAGGGTTCTTTTGTGAGTGTGAATTATGGAGTGGTCTCTATTGTGGGTGCACCAAATCATCACATAGGAATGCTCTCAGTGAGGGACTTTTGAATATGGTATTTAAGATTTGATGACTTATTTTAGTCTAACTGGGCTTCCTCTTACCTTTCAAAAATGAATTAAGACATCATTATTCTGTGAAGACTTGAGTCTTTGGAAAAGACTGAGTAAATTGCTTTTCAGTTACTGCTTACTGTGCAAAGCAGAGGTGCTCGTGATAGAAGTTTGACTTTCCTATCATTGAACTTGACTACTTCAGGTTTAGGTCCCCCCCCCCATTTAATTGATGAATTTCACATTACCAAAGAATGGCATGCTTCAACCTCTTCAACTTTTTATGAGTTACCACTCTTTATAATTTGTCAGACAACCCAAATATTCTCCCAGAATCATCCTCTTAATTATCATCTTGTTTTTATGACACTTGACTGTTTATTATGGACATCATTCCATGTTAGAGGATATCACTCTTCATCCTTCATAATGGCTAATTAATATTCTGTAGTATGAAGTCTATAATTTTTCCCTCAGTGGTAGATATTTAGGTTCCTTAGTTTTTCCTGGCAATATTTTTTAAACAAACACTTTAATTTATGAATCAAACATGTACAAGTTTGCTTAAAAAATCGAATGATTTGGCTAGCTCTGTGGCTTTTCTGGCTTTATCTTGGACAGGTGAACTTAGCAAACTTTCTTACTGTGAGCACGTATGTGAAGAAGTGCAGCATGGTATAATCAGACAAGTAACCCCAGTGACGATTACAGAGCATAGTGGGGTCTCATTAAATGTTCATTGAATGAATGAATAAATAAATGCATAAGGAACTGTGGCCTGTTTCATATTAAATATTTAGTTGGTGGAGTAATGTTTCACGGAGTCGAGATAATATATCAAAATCTTTGCATCTGACTGATGCATTAATGAGGTCTGAGTTTATAATTCCTACTTCAGTTGGGTCCTAACTCTTTTCATCGTGTTTATGATTCATCTCTATGCCTGAACTTTCACAAATCTCCTCAGTGCATGGGTTAACAGAGTTGTTAGTATAAAATAGCTAAGACCTGCTTTTGGAGTTTGAGACTTGGGTTCAGTTTCTACTTGTGCTACTTAACCAGTTGTGTGATCATGGACACTAACTTAACCTCAAGTTCACAAATGCAAATTGGTGGTAATAGTATGTTATGTATGATACACACACATAAGTATGTATGTTTGGAGGAGAGGGTTTCGCACAGTGTCTAGAATCATTAAGCACTTAGTGGAAGTGGTTATTGTTAATTTTATTGTTGTTAGGTAGAAATAATGTTGATGGGTTATTGGACCAGTGTCTGTCCAACAATGAAAGCAGTTCATGTAGGCTCCAGAGTAGAAGTATTTTTGTTTTTGTTTTGGGGGGCAGGGGGAGGGATGATGTTACATAAGCAAGGGTAGGAGGTGGTATGAAATGGCTGATCTTATATGCATTGATTAGATCCTCTGTTCTCCATGTTACTGCCCGCCCCAGCGCAGTGGTTCTCCAAGTGTGTTCTATCTGGATTCCCCACCACCCTTTGTTGTGGTCTGCAAGGTCAAAACTTTTCTGAATTAATACTTAGTTATCATTTGCCTATTACCTCTCTTTTTTTTCATGAGTGGCGTTTTCTAGAGGCTTCCTGACGTGTGATATCTCATCAAATTGAATACAGAAGCAAATAGGAGAATCCAGCTGTCCTCTATTAAAACACACATTAAAGCGATTTGCAAAAAAAAAGTATCACTCTTAAAAAGAATTGTATTTTGGGAAAATATAGTTATTTTTTCATTAACATGTTATTTATGTAAACGTGATGGGCAACCATTGATTTTTTTAAAGTGCATTAATAAATAATTACTTTTAAAATTTCTCTATTTCCATTTTTATTGGTAAATATTGACAGTTTTAAGGCAGATAAACAAAAGCATTTTGGCATCCTCAGTGTTTTTAAAAGTGTAAAGGGACCGTGAGACCATCAGCATTTTAGTTTCTCTGGCAGGTAGGTGGGGTGCATGTCTGTCTTGCTGCAGATAGTTAAAAATTAAAATGAAATAAGAAAGTTCTGAAAACTTTCAGAATCTGGGAGATGAAGGTAGCTTAGAAGAATGACCTTTTATTTATTCAACCTTTTAGATGTTTCTATAAACTTAGACAGCAATTTGTAGCTTTTACCCTTTTAAAGCTGTTTGTCTGGTCCAAGAAGATGGCTCTGCGCTCTTTAGTTTTACTGTCCTTGTGAGAAGGCATGATTAAAGAACATCTCAGCTGTCCCCTGGACCCTGAGAGACTGTATCTTTTTCACTTCGGGCACAAAACCTTTTTCATTGTGTGCCTTACAGCTGGTACCTCTGAGCTGTTTCTGGGGAGGAGAGCAGGTGAGGGCACTCCATTTCTTGATCCGAAGAGTAATTAATAGTCCCATGACTAAATGGACATTTTATGAATATTCAGGGTCTGTTTCGGCTTCTTGGGAAACAATCCTGTCGGAACCGCTTACAACTCCCTTTGGAGACGCCAAGCGTTTTCTGGGTAAATGCGGGTCGTCAGCTGTCTGCCTAGGGTTGCATTTCCAGGCTGCGGAGTCTTCATTTGCATATTCTGTATGCTCCCTCATGCAAAACAGCACACCCATTTCCCCCTCGCACAAAGGCAGTGAAGGCTTCCTTTGGAAACTCCAGCCAAAATCTCCTTCTGTTTATGCAGAACCCAATGATTTAGACACCATGCAAATTAATTCGGTTTTGATTTGAATGCTTCCAGAGATTGGGGGCGGGGGCGTAGAGTGGACTGTTTGCACTGGGCTCTTTTTGTGCACCCCCTCACCCCCCACCTCCCACCCCCGGGGGGCTGCTTGTCACTCCCCGGGCCCCTTGCCCCTTGAAAAACAACTCAAGCTCCTGCTGCTCATTTTATTTTGACCTTTGGAAAGTAACCTAGTTTTGGTGACTCCTTTAGCTTGTCTGTTTAGTGACAGCTTCAGCTGGGATCTTGCACTTCTTTCTGAGAGGTAGGAGATGGCACTATTCAGATTATGCGAGGAATGTTTAGAAGTGTCCCAACAAAGGGCTTAAAAAAGTTGTAAAGCAAAAAGATAAAATTCTTTGAAAATGAATTGTCAGACCTCAGGAAGTTCCAAAAATAGGCTTCAGGTCACTAGTGGGCTGGAATCCATTCATTCCTTCAACAAATGGATACTGAAAGCATATAACTCAAGATCACCGTTGGTATTTTCATCTGTTTCTACATGGATGAATGAGTACATCAGTCTTTGTATCTAGACTCACAGTTAAAAGCCCTTACCTTCGCTTATGTCCCAGATAAATTTCTTTAAAAGGCGTATTGACTATAATTCTGTTCCTTCTTCTGTATGTGCATTCACTTGGGGTTGAACGTCGCCTTCTGAGTTCGGTCTTCGCATCCCATCCAGTGTCTCCAAATTGACTTAATAACCTTTGCTTTATTCTCCTAGAATGGAAATGCAAGCGCACTGCATATGTTAACACCACAGACTTCACCCTGCTTGGCCACAGCGCTATCTTCAGAAGGCCATGATCATATGCATTCTATAAAGTAGAAGAGGGGGACTTCGCATGAAATGTTTTTGAAGTTCAGTTAGTTTTGAGTTCAAGCTAATTTCACAGGGCAGAACATGGGCATAGCCTGACTTTGCAGTGTAATTAAGTGGAGGCAGGTCAGCTAAAACAACATCATCGAAATGTGGAAGAGCTTTGGGTTAGCTCCACATGGTCTGACAAAGTTTGATGATGCTGTTCAAAGTCCATTTGGGATGGATTATTAGGGGATTAAAGAACAGCAGAAGGCTCTGTACTTGTTGTGTTCTCTGGTGTCATTAGTGGATGAGAAAATTCAGCTGCTTATCTGGCTCTTGTTTCTAAGGATGGATTTAAACAGACCCACACTTCTCAAAGGTGATCTTACTAACCTCTTCTTAATAAGTTACAGATCTCAAATTGCTCAAAATCCTTAAAATACCATTTGAAGTAAGTTGATTGATAATTATCATTTCCCCTACGTGTACAGATATTTCCCGCAGCAGTACAAAGCTAAAGTACTGTTTCTTAATTACCCAGATAATCCTGTTTGCTTGTATTTTTAAGCTATGAAGTGCTGGGTAATTATTCAATTCTTAATAGAAGGCAAATGGCAATGTAAACAATAATTAGGATGTTAGACAGACTAATGCGCTTCAAAGCAAATTGGATTTTTTTCATACTGTTCAGCATGATGTCCCATAAAGCCAACAATTGAGAAGCAAGGCAGAAAAGGTTCCATTTTGTTCATATTTTATGGCGTTATCTCTTCATGGCTTGTTTCCGTGAATAGCAGTTTGCCCCAATGAAGCTGGCTGTGCCCATGCCAAATGTTTCCGGAACAATCGCTTCCCTGCTGTTTGACATTTGGCTCTGTTCTCCCAGGACTCTAGATTGGGCCTTTGTCTGCTTCAGATCCCAGGGGTCAGAGGTTAACAGAATACTGATTTCCTCCCATAATACCATGGCAGGTAAATATGGGCCAACCTCATGATCAGTTAAGACACAGATCAGTGAGGAATGCAGTTCTCATGGGCTTTTGTCCTTAAGAACGTCACTGATTTAAGATGCCAAGCTTCCCAGCTATCATTAGGAGCACCACTGTCTCTTTGATAGGGTATTTTCCATTGCTAACCATTCAGGATATCCCACAGAAATATACGACCTGAAAACTGTGAGCAGATCATTGCTTTGGATGAGTTAATTTTGCAAACTTAATATGGGAATACCTCACCATCATTGCACACTTAATGGTGTCCTGTGGTCTTATCTGTGCTGTATGTTTCATTGATGAAATAATAAACTGATGACAAAGGCGGTAGTAGACAAAGATACCTTAATAATCTTGCTACAGCTCCCTCCGCCTTTTTCTTGTCTTAATGGTGTGTTGCCAGTTAGAGGTGTAATTAAACGAACAATCAATTTTATTTTCCATTTTTGTCACTTATGGAGACGTCCAAGCATTCATCAATATCAGTGTTTCTAATACTTTACATCAGTTTAATCACATAAGTCTTAATTTTTCTCCCCAGGATTAAGGCAGGCGATCCAATAGACTATTTCCTACCTGGTTGTGATGCACACACAGGCTTTCAAAGTTTAAACTAGGTTTCAAACTTTCCAACTTCCTGCTGTCATCAATTAATTTTAGAACCCTTTTCTCTACATGAGTTCTCCCATTTCTAATTGGCCAGACTCCCTCACGTTGCACTGTGAACTTGATGCTTGGGTTCATTTGTTTTCAGTTCTAAGTGTTTGAAAAAGACATCTCCACTTTGAAAAAACAGTTTCCTTTTGAAGTGTCCAGCTTGGCAATGACTGTAGCAGCCCCCAGGCAAATTAGCATGTTAAAAGACTAGATCAATACCTTTCTGGCCCCTCCATCCTTCTTACTCTCTTCGGAGGGGGAAGAGTTTTGAAGAACCCTAGGAGGCCCTTGACAGATGTGCCAGGAGATTTCAAGAGGATTGTTCATTGCTGAGTTGGGAACATTGACAGTTTGATCTAGTGTCCAGACTGCGTCTTCTCTGGTCATTTGAAAACGGACGCGGGAGGCATTGACAGCTTCGAGAAAGCTGTAGCAGTTCATGTAATTATGGAGAGGATTAGAAGAAAAGTATTGGGAGGAATAAGAGATCAATAGAAGGGCACTAGTTGACTGAACTCACCTTCAGCTGTTAGAGCACTCCATTTTGTAACATTTAGCCTGTGTGTATTTTATAGGTTTCTTTTTTTTTTTTTTTTTAAGGCTTGTGCAAATCTATGCATAAGGAAAAAAAAAACCAGTCACTGATTTTTGAGAGTGGACTTGCAGGTAATTAACAGTATAATGCTTCCATTACTTAAGATGCAAAGGTGGCTAATTAACTAATGGGAGAAATTGAGATTTCATTGCTCTGTTTTCTAAGGAGGTGCCAACAAAAGAAGTGGAGACAAAAGTAATATTTGAGCATTCAGGCTTCCATTTGCAATGTTTTCTTTAGGAACTACCTCCTTGTATCCTAGATTTTTTGTTTGCTTGCTTTTGTTTTTAATTTTTAATTAATTAATTAATTCAAACGTACAGTGTTTTATTAGTTTCAGGTTTACAGTATAGTAATTCGGCACTTCTGTAGCCTAGAATTTTAAATTAATGCTCATGCAAGACTCCAGTAAACCAATATAAAAGTGTGGTGGGTGTATATGAAAGGAACCCATGTTGATGGAAAAATGAGAACGTTATCTTTGCATGAATGAAAAGAAATATTTAAAAAAAGGTTTGAAACACCACCAGAAGGTCTCCAATGGCCTTAGATTTTGGAAGTTCTCCTCCACAGGGCAAAAATGGCGATTGTACTTAGCTAAAGTAAACCAAGTCCGTAATTTATCCTAACCTTTATGAAGGACTCTGGGATCCTCATTCACAAAACATTGTAACTGTAATTATTTCAATAATTTTTAAATGGGTACTTGATACGGTAAGAATCCTGCACTCTGATTTCAGCAATTGTACTGAAACGGGTTTTTAAAAAATTCATTGTTAGATCTTTCTTTTTCTTCTGCTAGGAAAATATAAAGTCATTTCTTGAAAGTAATGTCTGCTCTTATAAACATCACAACTATCATCATAACTTTAAAAAATGGTTATCCTAAAAAGAACCCCTCCCTGAAGAAAGGATTATTGACTTCTACTACAGTTAATGACTGAAAGACACAAACTTTTTGAGTTTTTCCAATATTTTCCATTAGATCTTCTAGCTGGTTATCACTGATCTACAGGACAGCTATTGATTTTTTTATGTTTATCTTGCAACCAATTTTTTATTGAACTGTCTTGTGAATACTAATAGGTTTTCAGTTAATTCTCCAGAGTTTTCTAGAGAACTAATAGTTTTGACTGAATGCAGTAATATATATATTTTTCCCTTCTTTCTAAAAATTAAACCTCTTATTTCTGATTTCTGTCTTACAACACTGGTCAGAATTTTCAGACCAGTAATAAAAGCCAGTAGAGGATTGTGAACATCTTTATTTTATGCCCACTTTTAGTGAGCATAGTTTAAGTATGATATGAGATTTTTTTTTCTTAAGATCGTATTTCCAATTCCTAAACATTTCTCAGAGAGAAGGAATTTTAAATTCTGTTAAATTACTTCAAGTATTGCTTTTAGTTATGTGACCTTTCTGGCTTGTTGTATTTATAATATTAAACATGTTAGATTTTTCTGAAAATGATCTGTAAATTCTCTTTGCATTTGTGGGAAAAAAAAAAACTATTAGTTGGCAATAAATTTTGATAGTTTCTTGAATTTTGTTTTTTGTTTTTTGTTTTTCGTTTTTTTATGAAAATAGTGGATAAGAGCCAAAGCTTTGGGATAAGAATTTAATTTTAATCTCAGCTTTATCACTTACAGTGTGATGATGGGCTAGTTACTTTAGTACTTTAATTTTCTCCTCTGTAATTCGGGGATAATGATACCTACTCCATGAATAGACTTAGGATAAATAATGAATGTAATGTACATAACAATGTACATAAGTTTCACTTGAGAAGTGGCATCTATTTAGTGGTCAGTAAAATGTGGAGTGGAAATTGTTGTTATTATTTTATCATGAGTCTTTAAGAGCTATTCAACTGATATTATCCAATATATTCTCTTTCTCTATTTCTCTTTCTTGCTTTACAACTGTATGTCTTCCTTGCCCTCTGTCTGATCCTCTTCTTAGAAGGTTTTGGTATTACGGTCAATTTGTAAAGTTAATTTGGATAACTTTTTTTTTTTTAAGATTTATTTATTTATTTGTCAGAGAGAGAGAGAGAGGGAGGGAGGGAGCTAGCAGAGGAGGGGGAGCGGCAGGCAGAGGGAGGGGGAGAAGCAGACTCCCCGCTGAGCAGGGAGCCCGCCCAGATGTGGGACTCTGATCCCAGGACCCTGGGATCACAACCTGAGCTAAAGGCAGCTGCTTAATCGATTGAGCCGCCCAGGTGTCCCGCTAGTTTTCCAGTTTTAATTAACACCGCAGAACGTTAATGTGCGTGAGAACTAGCTTTTCTCTGTGAGTTTGAAGGACTTCACCATTAAAACTGGCTTATGATTTGGGCACTTATGATTTGGGCACTTTTCTATTTGCTAGAATTCAATAAAAAGTACAAAACCCCATAAAAGAAATTGGCCCTGGCATTTTGTTCCGTTGCTTTTCAAATCACACACATTTTCAACCCTAACAGAGTAGACGTGCTCTTTGACTCTGATTTGGGCCTTTCCCAGCCTCTGCTGACTTTAGGGAAAAAGCAAAAATGTCACATTGCTCTCATCCATAATTCCGTTATTGAGATTTCATGTTACTCGTGCAGATCTTGAAAATAGAAGGTAAATGTAACAGATCGTTGGACCTGGAGTTAGCGCTTTGGCATGGTTGAGCTACTCATTAATCAGGAGCCTGGTCGTTAATGAGAATCTAGTTGAGGAAATATTTAATATCCCATTAGGGAAAGCTGCGTTTCACTGCCGGTGAATGTGGATGCAGTCCCTCTGAGCTGTGGTGCTTTACTATCCTTTTTTTATTGAGAGAGAAAGACCATGAAATGACAGATCCACTGTTAATAGAAACATCTGGTGCTCCTTAGAGCCACAACGCTGACATAATAATTTGTAAATATTTTATATTGGTTTTGAGGAATGTCAAATTTCAGTTTTCATTTAGCCAAACAGACAAATTATTTCGTAGGCTATGGCAGGCAGAATGAAGACCAGAGGACAGATACTGCCTCAGTATAAGGAAGAACGGTCTAGTATTTTGAACTAGGCAAGAGCGGAGTGCAGTGCCTTGGGAGGCCATGAGCTCCACATATTTTGGACATGTTCACACTGGCTGGATGACCCCAGGGCATCTAACAGGTTAGAGATTGGAGACCCTGTGTTTCCCAAAAGGGACACCGTTGTCCTTCTGGGCAGGACGATTCTTCCTCGAGTACTCCACCACTTCCTCGAGTACTCCACCAAGTCTTGCAGATCTGTCAAGCATTTAATATCCTGAGCAATTCCTGGGCACGAAATGCCTGCGGCATCCTTTAGTCCCTGTAACAGACCAGATGTTACTCTTATTATCCCCATTTTACAGTTGGGAAAGTTGAGGCATGGAGAGGTGCCTAAGGTCATGTAGACTCCCCAAGATGATTTGGAACCGGTTAGACTGGCTCCAACCTCCACATGTGCCACTTCTATACCCTACTCTGCCTGGGTAAGAACTGTTAGAAAGAAAGGAAACTCTCCAAGTTGACAATATGGGATCACCTTCTATTCTTACAAGGTAAGAAGAATATTTAAAATGCCAAGTCTATGTAAACAGTGCCCTGTGTTTACTCCCAAGATTTGTCAAACATTCATCTGCCAATGGGTGGCCTTTGTGTTATTTTGAATGGCCTTGCAAAGAGCAAATTGTGACTTTGCAATTATTAAGGCTGAAGACCTTGTCCTAGAGTGTGTTACTGAGCAAATTATTCTTATGTTGACTTGGTATCACAGCAGAGAGGAAGGTACAAACATAGACCCAAGTTTACATAAGACAGAGCATCATCTCATCTTAACAGGAGGACAGCCTAAGAGAATGAGAACTTTTTGATTTCTCACATGTTGTCTAATAAATCCAGGGAGATTTAGAAGGAAAATCAATCTGAAAAGGATGGCGAACTTTTAATTATCTAAATGTTGAGCATGTGCATTTAAGCTGATTCAGGTAGAGCATTTACTTGGAAGTGTGTGCAGGGAAAAAAATGGCAGTGAACCCATTTGGAAGGTAATACATTTCTATAATAAGGGGAAAGAGAAAAAAACATGGGTAAACAATTGCAAATGGTGGTACAATAGTCCCCCCCTCCACCTTATCTTGGATACATTCCAAGACCCCCAACGGATGCCTGAAACCACAAATAGTACCAAGCCCTGTATATGCTGTTTTTCTCCTAAACATCCCTATGACAAAGTTTAATTTATAAATTAGGCTTAGTAAGAGGTTAACCATATAATTAGTAATAAAATAGAACAGTGATCACAATAAACTATAATAAAAGTTCTGAGAATGTGGTCTGTCGCTCAAAATCTTAATGTACTGTACTCACCCTTCTTGTGACTCACGTGAGATGATAAAACGCCTCCGGTGAGGGGACTGACGTAGGCGTTGTGATTTGGCGATTGGTTGCTTTTGACCATCTGATGACAGTAGGGAGATCATCCGCTTCTGGACTGTTGTTGACTGTGGGTAACTGAAACCACAGAAAGTGAACCCAGGATGAGGGGGACTGCTGTAGATGTCAGTTCCTTTAGCCACCCCCCCCACCATCCATTCTACCCTTCCCCCACTGGGATGCTACTTTGTGGCTTCCGTGGAAATGGCTCACCTTTCAGCACCTAAAAACAGTTCCATCCTGAATTGTTTTGTAAGTAACAAAAATTCCTTTATTTAATTTTTTTCTCTTTTTTTTTAGATTAAACTGTTTAGAATCGGGTTTTCTGTTGCTTGCGATGTAATCCTAATTAATAAAGGAGGTCATTACTTTAACATGGCGATTAAAATTTAACTTGCAAACTACTTTTCTCTACACAAGCATTGCGCACAGAAAACATAATGTGTTTGCCCAAGCTGAGTAGTTGCCCTTCCAAAAGATTTCTTTATAGTCCTATATACAATGGAAACATCTTGGATGGCTCTTTGTCCTCCCTTTTCATCCTGAGGGCAAGATGGACTAGTTTGGGTTCTGTTGCTGAGAGAGGCAAAGGGAAACCCAAGTTCCATACTGTTGCTCGGTGAAGTGGGACATCTGTCTTCCTTAAGAGTGGAGAATGTTCAAGCTGGTAGGGCCCCAGGAATCCTGCAGTTAGAACATGTTTCTCATTTAACAGATGAAGAAACTGAGGCTCAAATTAATAACACATATAATAAATGAGTAAGGACTGCTTCCTGAAGTCAGGAATTGTAGAATCCTGCCATTTCGATCCTGCCAAGGCAGGATAAGCCCAGAAAAGATGTGGGCAGCCAAGGCAAAGTAGTATCTGCGTATCTTTAAGATTTGATTTATTCTTTTGTCAGAGAGAGAGAGCGAGCGCGCACAAGCAGGGGGAGTGGCAGGCAGAGGGAGAAGCACGCTCCCCGCTGAGCAAGGAGCCTGATGCGGGGGTGGAGGGGTGGAGGACGTTGGGGGAACTAAGTGCCCTATACCTAAGCCTTACTCCTCAGTTTTGAGAAAAGGTTAAATTTGGTCCTTGATTGCATTTATTGGGGTTTCAGTAAACGTTCTCCCTCATATAAACTTGAACTCCTTGGATATACTATGCCTCTTTCTGCTACATCAGTACGTACTGAATGCTCCATGCTTTCCATGCACCACTTTTTTTTTTTCCTTCAAAAAAGTTCCTTAGCAAAGAGTTCAGTCTAAGGGAGCAGGCAGCTTTGTAAAACTGTTTATAGTATCTGAGAAATGGACTAAGCTCAGGTGAGGACCTGGAGGAGGGAAATGCTGAATATCATTGCAGATGAGGTGTGAAGGAATGTTTTTGGAAAATTAAACATGAGTATTGAACAGCAGCTGACTTCAACTGTAAACATTTCTTAAGCATCTACTGTGTCTGGTCAGTGGGAGGCAAAATGCATACGGCAGGAAACCGGAGCATGGATACAGTGGCCAATGGAAAAAAGGGCGTATGTGAAAGGAAAAGTTTTGAGCAACTTCTAAGTTTTAGTCTTGGTCCATCAGTACATGGTGATTTCATTCTTATATTAAAAAAATCCAAGGGGGGCGCTTGGGTGGCTCAGTTGATTGAGCGACTGCCTTCGGCTCAGGTCATGATCCTCGAGTCCCGGGATCGAGTCCCGCATCGGTTTCCCTGCTTGGCAGGGAGTCTGCTTCTCCCTCTGGCCCTCCCACCTCTCATGCTCTCTCTCTTTCTCATTCTCTCTCTCTCAAATAAATGAATAAAATCTTTGAAAAAAAATCCTAGAGGATGTGGTAATTTTTAAGGGATGGTGGTTTGGTGTGGCAGGATGAAGGATTAGTTTAGTTGATACTTGTGAATGTCTGAGTGGATGAGAGTACTGGTCCAGGAAAGGAGAATGAAAACATTTTTATTTATTTTTCAATTCTGAATTTGACTTTGTAGAAAAACAACTTGTGAGAGGCTTTTGTTTGATATTCTTTGGGAAATATCTTCAGCTGCTTGGACTGCCATAGAGAATACCATAAACTGGGTGGCTTAACGAACAGAATTTTATTTTCTCATGGTTCTAGAGGCCAGAAGTCCAAGGTGAAGGTGCTGTCAGATTTGGTTTTGGTGAAGGTTCTCCTTTTGGCTTGTAGACAGTCACCTTCTCTTTGTGTCCTCAAATGGCCTTGTGTGTGTGTGTGTGTGTGTGTGTGTGTGTGTGTGTGTGTTGAGCAAGAGATTCCTTAAAGGACACAAGTCCTGTGAGATTAGGGCCTTGCCCTTATGACCTCATTTAACCTTAATTACCTCCCTAAAGGTCTTATCTCCAAATATAGTCACACTAGGGGTTTGGGCTTCCACATATGAATACTTAGGGGGATATATTTCATTCCATCACAGGAGATGAAAGATACCTCTCTCTTTGTTCTATAAAATACATGTCCACCTGACAGGTTGTTACAACTTAGCCTTTGTATCAAGTTTTCTGTCTTCCTGTCTCAGAGTTTATTTTATGTATTGATCTATGCCTGTGTGGGTTTCTCATGAAAACAATGTCGCTAATGAGGCTACAGCTTGGGCTCTGGTGACCAGGGCTCTTCTTTGAGTATGAATCTTTTACAAATCACGTGATTCCTCTAAGCCCTTGTATTCCTCATCTGTGAAATGGAGAGACTATTACTTTGAATTTTGCAGTGTAATTCATATGATCTGTATATAGTATGTGTTATATTTATTTATACATTTATTATATCTTTGGTTAAAGAAGATAGTAATTTTTTTAAATTTTAGCTGATTAGTACTTCCTAGGCTATAACATAGCTTTCTCATTAAGTGTATTCTGGCTTTAATTATGTGCATAGCTGCCAGGTGTAGTGTGGAAAACCCTGCTTAACTGGAGTATCTAACTATGGTTTTAAGCCATGTTCAAGGGAACTGATGAATCACGGGTTATCAGGTTCAGGAAAAAAAAAATCCACACACACAAGAAATTTACAAGTTGTTTGTAGAAAAATGCAGTAACATAAGTAAGTAAAAAGAAAAAGAAAGACTGGCAAAATCATCTATAATGTCACCACATAATGAGAGTCATGCTCTCAAACTTTTCTATGCTTTCAAACTTTTTTTTTATATATACAATATACACACACTTTAAGAGTTATCCATCATATAGCATGATCATAAAATCTTTCCAGATCAGTAAATAAGAGTTTTCTCCAGCTTGGGTATATGACAGTTTCTTCAGCCAGCTCCCATTGAATTCTACATGTGGGTTGTTTTCCGTTTGGTGCTTTTAGTAACATCGTCCTGAGTATCATCACGGCAAAATCTCAAATATAGCCTTAATTATTTTCTAATAATTCTTGGTTTGAAAAATACGCAGTTTTAAAGGCTTCGACATGTATTGAAGAAGGCTCAGTTTTGAGGTGCAGGCTTACCGGAGCTTGAAACAAACAAGGAGAAGTAGTGTACCTTTAGGGACATTATGTGTTAATTTCCATGCAATACTCATTAACAAAACGAACTCCCGAAGCTGAGATAGTTTTACTTATTGCACTTGCATGTGAGAAAACTTCTTTTAAGGATTTACCTTCTCAAGGTTTTTGCCAACAAAAATTTTTGGCAAAAAATTACCTTTTCAAGCTAAAAATCAATTCATTCTTATGCTTGTTTTAAACAAAATGTAGGATTCTTTGTCTACCTGTGATAGCTGTTGGCAGCTCCCTTTAATGTAAAGGATAACCTCTAATATAAAGGATTGTATGGTTTAGTCACCTGATGTAAATTATTGCCTCTAAATTTACTGTAAGTTTTTCCTCCTCCTATCTAAGGAGCATCATTGCTCTTAAAACCCAGAGAAATCTTGCCTTTCGAAAAGACATTGTTAAAGTGAGCTTGATGGGGCTGATCGTCTTTATATACTCGCTTAGACACTTTTGTCTTACAGTTTTACAGAATGCCTTCAGGGTTTCCCCAGCTGGAAAGGAAAATGACCTCATGGACAGTACATGGACTTTAAAATACACACATAGAAACCAGGAGTTCAAATTCCTGTAGGATTGGCTGATTTCTCCTTCTTTATGAGTTAAATGCATTGATTGCTGTGTAATCAATTGTTTCTGTGACCTTAAAATTCATCTTGTTACACTTTGGAGCTCTAACACCTTTAAACTAGGTCATCCAAGTGCCTATACGAGCATTCCTGTTTTCTCCAGGGACCCACTTTTTCACCATGGAATATTAATTTTCCAGTTCAATTTTGCACCTTTCCCACTTTAAAATAAACTTAGCATCTTGCAGGTTATTTTTTCCAGTTGCACGGATGGAAAATGGAAAACTGTTTCATCCTTTCTTTCCCACCTTTTCCTAATCCTCTTGGCTCCCTCTTTCTCAGTGAAAGAACCCCGCACACACTGGCCCTAATCTGGAAGAGCTTGTCATTTGGAAATAGGGTAGAGAGTTTCCACGGACAATGAGACCATGAATGCATCTCTTCAGACCTAAAACATTTCATTCTGCTTTTTGCAACTAACCTCTTAGCAATGTGAAATATAAAGCCATATTACTGTTTTTTTTCTGTTAAATGAAAGAACACATTTTATTCATGAAACTAATACCGTTCCTTGTAGAGCATTTTGAAAACGCAGAGAAACACTTTCACACACAAAGTCGACTTGAAGTCGTATTTGGGAATGTTCCTGGTACCTATCCTCTCTGGCTTCTTGCTGGACATGTCTAAAGACAGAATGATTTTATTCTGCTTACGTGGTGGGACTTGCTTTTTCCTCTCGACTCCCAGTGCAGACCAAGGAAGTGGTCCAGAGGTGTAGCCTTCGAATCCCCTACTTGCTGGGTATGGAAGCATTTTGCTGTTGTAGACTGCATTCCTGTCTTGCTTGGGGTGAATATTGGCATCGACATGCCTGTGGTGTTATAGCTTCCCACACACCTTATTGGCCCAGAAACTATAACTACTCCTGTCTCTTTCCAGCTCAGCATTCCAGTTCCCCACTGGGACCAGCACCTTTGGCTGTATTCCCGAAATCCTCTATGAATGAGCCTGCCGTTCCCTTCCCCAAGGCTGCTGCCGCCCCGTTTCTCAATCTCACAGAATCTTCCTCTGAATTGTCAGCTTGAATGTGGGTTGCCTGCCTGACTTCCACTATGGTCCCTTCTTGCGTCCCCCCAGCTGCTTCTGTTCTCTGCCTTGTGGCTCGAAGTCCTGAGAGTTTGACATTGTCCCAAATCAACGCCTAGCTTTGCACAACATTTGGGACACGAATTTGGCCCTATGTCTGTTTCCATAGACCTGGTTCCTCTGGATTCCGGTTGGTCCCTATCTCCCTCTGTTACCTGTGTCAGTGAGGTTTCTACATGCCTGGACAGCCATCCCATCAAAGATAAGCAGTGAGCTCTCCACCATGGAAAGCGTTTAAGCAGAAACTAGAGGGAGTCTTTTGGGTAAGAGGAGCTTCAGCAAGTATCCCTCGCTGGAAAGACAGATGGGAATCATTAACTCTGGTCCCTTCTAATTTTAAGATTATATAATTCAATAGTAATTGCCCCTCCCACTCATGGATTCAATAAAAACTCTCTCACCATTTCCCCCATCCTGTGCTGAGAGGACTAGTTGGTACAGAAGGCTTTGTGGTATGCCCATCGAGTATTAAAATCAAATTTTAAAAAAGGTGAGATCAGTACAAAAAGAGGAAAGATACTAAGTTGATTAAAAATCGCCTGTTTGGGAACTTCAGTTCCATTGGCCAGGTTAAATTACATGTGGATGCTGTTTACTTCTGTCAGATGTTAAGACAACTGAGGAAATTGACTTGATTCACTGGCTCAAGGTATCACTAGTTGGATGTATATTTGTTTTGTCTTGCACATAGAAACTTAAGTAATCACAAGAGTGGCAGCTGTGTGTTTTGCTCTGAATAGAGAGGATTTATTGAACTAATTAAGAAAATTGTCTTGTAAAAATGGACAGGTGCTAATAAATGAAGTAGTATTTGGGCATGATGACAAATCGCTCCTCTTCTGCCTGCTTCCCTCCTCCAAATGTACCCAGCCTTCAATATATAGGCTGGATATATAATTATAATAGGATATGTGTGTATACATATGTATATGTATACACACACACACACACACACACACACACACACACACACACACACCAGGATTATAAATCTTCCTAAACCTGAGTGTTGATCACAGATACTCCTACTCTGAAATAACTCCGGTTTTTACATATGGCCCTTTGGGGAAAGGTGGTCCGCGCTCTTTCTAAAGTGTTCCTTCACTGCATCCCGCTGCTGGGCTTCTGTCCACAGTTCAAGCTGTCCCACGTCCTGCCTGTCTCAATGGTACACATTCTTCGAGGCATTGTTAAAGCAGCACTTTCTTCTCCCTTGGAACTTGGTGGGTATTTCAATTACATTCCCTAAAGTCACTTATATTTTCTATTGACACATTCTGACTTTTCAGGGCACAGAGTATTCCTTAGTGAATAACCTCCCTACAACTTATTAACTGTTTGGCTTCAGGCAAGTGAGTTTGTTTCTCTGTGCTTAGTTCACTCATGTATAAAATGCAGGTAGTAATAATACCTACTCTATCAGGTTGTTGTGTGGATTAGACATGTAAATACTTGTAAAGCCCCTGAACCACGCCTGGAACATGGTAGTCACTCAAAAAATATTAGCTCTTACTCTTGCTACTACTGGGTTGTTGTGGCCCTGAGTTAGGTGAGAAGAGTTTAAGTTGCATTTTATTAAAGTTGTATTTTCCCCTTGAGTTGGATACCTTTGTTTGGTGAACAACTGATAGAACTCTATATGGACTTCAGTGCCAGAATCTTCGTTCTTCCAGGGCTAAGTCAATATTCCATTTATCTTAGCGTCCCCATACAGTGCCTGAAACAATATAGCATATAGGGTCCTATGTGGTCCAGGCACTCCTTATGTGATTATTGGAATGAATGAATGAGTAAACAAATGTAAAAAGACAAATGTCGCTGTGATTTTGTTTATTTATAAACAGCCCATTGATTTTTGAAGCGCACTCATAAGATGTATCATGTATTTTCAGTAAGAAACCAGGATTTGTCACCATCTTGTTACAATTCTGGTTATGTCATAAATTTAAAGAATGTTATTGAGGCCGAATTTTCTGTGGGTTTATTTACTAGATCAAAGAGTGACTTCAACTTTCAGTACTTACTTTATTTGCCAGCATAAACTCATGGGTTTAGTCAAGTGCCAAGAAAGGAAGTTAATCATCTGAATTATGTGGATTCTGGCAAATCACTCTTTCTTTTTTGGGGGGGCGGGGAGAGCTTTGAGCCTTTATTTCCCTTCAGCAAATCCAACTGGTTATAATAGTAAGAATAAAACTCTGGTAATTAATCTAATAGCTCTAGGCTGCTAATCATTCTGGAAAAGTGACATTACCCAGAATATACTGGTTATCCTTATTGCATGTCATTGGTATATAATTCAATTGATTTTCACACTTTTTACATTCCAAAATGAAATACAGCTTTTGTCATGTCACTAGATTGGAATTCTTTGATAATGCATTAACATGCCAAAAATAATATTACACACAAGAATAATGTAGAGATAAATTACAGGTAGAGCTGCATCCCTAAGGAGATTTTCATTTGTGTCTTAGAAGAGAAGACTTATAACCCTACCACACATCTATTTCATGCCAGTATGTTTTAGGCTCTTGGTTCAATTCAATAAATAACTCATTTTGTGCTTGCTATATGCCCAGCCCTCAGTTTTGCTGCACAGTATAGTTGCACAAAAGTCTGTGTACCTCTGGAGTACAACGTGACTTTTTATAAAGAGCAAATGCAGAGACTTTCCCACAAATGACTCCTTGAAAAGTGGTCACCTTGTCAGCTTTGTAGAATTACGGCAATGCTGCCACGACTTTGGAACTTTTTTGAAATTGCCTTTTTCAAAAGATCTGATGCCTTCTTTTCAAACGTGCTCAGTATTGGGCAATTTTGTCCTTTAAGGTGGATTTAATTTTTGGAAATCAAATAATTCATAGACAAGGTTGTTGATAAATGAAAAGATCAAGCGTGCTGTGTAATCTTGCTTTTGCGTCAAGAACGAGTGATTGCAAAATAACAAACTCTTTTCTTGAGTGACTTTTAACTTGCTTTGAATGCAGCTCAAAAGAAGTATTTGGAATGTTGGTGACATTAGTGGAATAAGGATGGGGTGGGTCTCCAGCATCTGGGGATTTCTCTGTCAACCACAAGACAATGGGCATGAAAGTGGGGCCCTCTTTGGGTCCCACTGAATCCTCAGAACCTAGAGCTGAGCCTGACGCATAGTTGCTATTGAAATGAATCAACGAGTAAATGAAAGCATGCATGAATCAGTATTAACAGCAGTTCACAAATGCATGCAAAGGCCCATCGCATATAGTGGTTTATCTTTTTATACTTTCTGGCATTAATTTAAATCATTTGTGTTGAGGCCATTGTGCACCTACCTGGCGAAAATTTAGCTTTGTGCTAAGCAGTTTACTTTCAGTATTTCTTTGTAACACCACAACCTGGTGAAGGAATGACTGTCATTATCCTGTCCTCATAGATGTGGAAACTCAGGCTCAGAGAAGCAAAGCAATTTGCCCCAAATCACACAGTTAGTAAATGAAGAGTCGGGATTCAGCTTGCGAGGTCTGGCTGCTGACTTACACCTTAACTAAGATTCTTTGCTTCCTTTCTGTGTGTCTTTGTTTTTCTGATTTGATACATGTTCTCACATTTCAGTCATCCTAAACTGAGGATATAATAACCCCCTTTCAGAGACAAGGGAATTGGCCAAAATATGGCTTATGGAGGGATTTTCTAATTCCAGAATTAGTGGAGATTTAGGGATGTAACTTTCAAGAATGTCACGCACGGCTCTACTGCAAAACATCCCAAGGCAAGTACTCTGATGGTCAGACTTCAGGGAAAGAGTAAGCCCTAGGACATTTATTAAAAATAATTTTTCATCTGGGGCGCCTGGGTGGCTCAGTTGGTGGAGCGTCCGACTCTTTGATTTTCGCTCAGGTCATGATCTCAGGGTTGGGAGATATAGCCCCCCTTAAGATTCTCCCTCCCTATGTCCCGCTGCCCCTCCCCCGCTTGTGTTCACACTCTCTCCCTTACAAAATAATAATAATAATAATACTGTTTCATCTAAAGCCCAACTCCCAGAAGGCCTATAATCTTCTTGAGAAAGAGTACTTCAGGGTGGAAAGACTGAGTTTCTAATTTCTCTTGAAAATATCCAATTACCTGGTCATGGACAAATTCCTTAGCTTTCTCACGTCTGTTTCCTCATCTAGAAAGTAATTAGCTGGGATAAGTCACCTATCGATGCCTTTTAGCTCTTAAGCGTCCAAATGTGTGAGAGGATAATCAACGCTGTTTGCCTGGAGATTGAAAAGAACCATCCATGTTGACTGGAGTTATCTGGGAAGGCTTCCAAGCTGAAGAGGAACCTGATTAAATGTGGATAAATAAAGGTGGTAGAAGAGGAGTGGGTGTCCACGAGCTGGGAACAGGGCTGTCTCACCCAGAGGCTGAGGAGACTGGATTTGAGGAAGACTTTGAACAAGAGGGGCTTGTTCTCTTCCTCTCGCTCATTCCTCAGATAGTCATTGATTGCCTGCTATCTTCTGGCCATTGAGAGCCATTGATCTTGGAAGAGTCTAGATATTTCATCTAAGCAAAGGGAATGCGCACATTGATAGCCAGATTTGTCATGTTTACCAAAATCTTTGTTCTACCACTTTAGGTATGCAGCAGAAAGATAAGGAGAGCCTCAGAGTAAAGTTGACTTAAAGGTTATATTTAAAGGATGATCGGCTTCATTTCAACCAAAGGAGAAAACAACAAATCAGTTGTTTGAAGAGCAAAAAAAAAAAAAAAAAAAAAAAAGTGCTCTTGATTTGGGATGATTGATGCTTTATTACCTTGTAGATGGGTAGTTTAGGGCACTACACAAATGTTGATGATGTTTATTTAGATTCGGAATTTGCAACTGTTAGAGGAGGTCGGCACCTGGTTGTTACTTTTTGTAGGTGTTAAGAATGGCATAATAGAAGTGAGTGGAAGATGATCGCTTTCTGGGCTTTCCCTCTGATGTTGAACCTTGAGGGTTCCAAAAATGGACTTTAGAATCATTTTGGGTGTTTGCTACAAATATTCATTTTTAAGGATACATCCCAAGAGTTTTGAGTTTGTGATCTGAATTTGTTTTTTTTTTTTAAGATTTTTATTTATCTGACAGAGAGAGAGCGTGAGAGAGCACAAGCAGGGGGAGCAGCAGCAGAGGGAGAGGGAGAGAAGCAGGCTCCCCACCGAACAGGAAGCCAGATGCGAGGCTCAATCCTAGGACCCTTAGATCATGACCTGAGCCGAAGCAGACGCTTAACCCACTGAGCCACCCAGGCGCCCCTGTGATCTCAATTTTAAACAAGCTCTCCAGGTGGTTCTGGTAGGTTGAGGAAATAGCATGTGGATGCCACTGTGAACTCTGCTGCCCACACGGAGAAGTCTGGTTGACACAGAGCTGAAAGTGATTTGCTGGTCCCCTTGCTAAGTACAAGATTGAAGGGAGGTAATAGTGCCGTTCGTTTCTCTTTAACTTGGTAGGAAGAGAAAGGCCTGCGGATTCAGAAAGTGCCGAGCCAGCACCCATGTAGGCTAACCAGGTCAATTCCAGCCAGGTAGAAATTAGCCAATTCCACATGTTTAGATTGGATGCTCTGAATAACGTTCCTTTGGGTTAATAAAAATAATGATAATAATAATAAATTAAAATTAAAAATTAAATTATATAGATGCCCAAGTGAGGAGCAATTCTGTCTACTGGAGAGGTATGAGAGCTTCTTTTCTATGGAAACTTTTTCTGGGGTGGGGGGGTTGGGCAGGTAATCTGAAGTACAGCTACATGGAAGTAAAAAGCTCTTCAGTTGGGTTATAGGCATAAAACTGAATGTGGCAGCACAAGCAGAGCAGAGAAGACCCATCAGAAATTATCAGCTACTAAGACTTGCAGACAGAGCCACCAAGTTGACTTGGGGTTGCAGGGATAATCACAGCCTGCAGGATGTTTGTTCTCTTCCTTCTAAAAAGTAGGGAAATCCCTCCACCCCTGCCCCCACACACTGTTGCCAGACCAGGAAAGAAGGTCATTTCAGGCTCTTGGGCACCTGTAAGATGCAAGTTTTCCAGGAGAGAGTTCCTTCCCAGTGTTAGAACACTGGAGCTTTTGCAGAGAAAAGTTCTCAGAATTTTCTGGAGTTAACCAAGCATTTGGTTAAAAAGAAAACTTGTTTAGAGCAGGCCTGGCAGTGGATTAGCCAAGAAGACCAACAAATGGAAATAGAATTAAGGCCAGCGTCAGGGCTTAAGACCAGGGCAGAGAAATTTCCCACATGGCTTGTGGGTGGCTGGAACACCAATGATTTATTGATTTATTAGAGGTCTGCTTTGCATCAGTTCATTTTTATTAAGCAGAGTACAGTTTATTCTCCTTGTGGGTCACTTCTCAAAGTTGTCCTTATAAAGATAGTAGTTAGGGGCACCTGGGTGGCTCAGTCTGTTAAGCATCTGCCTTCTTCAGCTCAGGTCATGATTCCAGAGTCCTGGGATAGAGCCCAGCAACTTTGGGTTCCCTGCTTGGGGTGGGGGGCAGCTTCTCCGTCTGCCTCCAGCTCCCCCTGCTTGTGCGTTCTCTCTCTCTCTCTCTCTCTCTGGCAAATAAATGAAATCTTTATTAAAAAAAAAGATACCAGTTAAAATGGTCTCTGCTGATACCCTTCAAGAGAAGTCGTTGGATTGATATTTGCAATCGAATCTCTGCTTTCCAGATTAGACAGACTAAATAAAAAGCAGTAGACAAGAGTGGGTGCCATCACTAGGACTCTTACTATATGTACATTTTATTTACTTAGGTATGAGACACACTGGAGCCACAGAGGTGTGAGAAAAGGTGGTCTCCCAAAGGGCTTTTGCCCTAACACTTCTGGCTTGTTCTGCTTGCTTTTCTACACTACAGCTCCCACGTTGGCAGAGTATAGAAGTTGGAGCATCGTAGCCCCATAGAAAGCTCTTCTGATTTCCAGAGAGAGTTTCTCTCTCTCGAGTCCCCCCTCAGAGGCATGTTTTTGGCATACAAGTGGCAAAACTAATTGTCAGGTTGTGTTTGAAATCATATATATATACATACATATATATATATATATATATATATTTTTTTTTTTTTTTTGGAAGAGGCAGAGCTCCAGGTACCATCATTATTACATATTTCTGGAAACTCCATAAACTGGAGCTCATTCCGAGCGCTATAATCTGTGTGTCTGGAAGCTGTGTTGACTTTAGGGGTCACAGATGGGTGTAGAGCGGGGCTTCAGTATTTTTCGTTCAGGGACAGGCCTTTGAGTTTTTGCTTTGAACACAGCTTTCCTCCCTCAGTCATCAGCCCCCTTAAATACGTGCACATCTGTACCCCTCACTGATGCACGTGGGGGCCCGGAAAGGGGTCGTGACTCCCACTGTCCTCCGTGTCCTTATTCCAACTTTAGCGAAGAGCCACAAACAGAAATAGAGAAACCAAGTCAAAAGAAGGCAGACCAGGCTTATGATTTGTTGTAACACATTTTGAATAAAAAGATGCCAGTGTTTGGAGATGTAGATGATTGGATAAATAATGGGTTATTACACTGCCTGCACATTTTTGAGGTAACTTTGTAACACTTTCTCTGCCAGTTTGGGTGGCTTAATGAAATTGGACAATTTTGACATGACTACTTTGAATTTTTGCTCATACCCTGGAGGCTCATAAAATGGCTCAGAAATGGTTCCTTGAGCAGGAACTGGAAGTGAATAAAGTGAATACTCTGTGCCCTTCTCACGATAAGGGATTTGGTTAATTCATGGGCCTACTTAGCGCATTAAAGCGGCCAGCAATCAGAACTAGATTGTTAAATCTCAACTGATCAGTTTTTCTTATCTTTCAACGGGATAAATTGAAATATCTAGGTGATGGTTGATCCATGTTAGAAATTTCCTTTTCAGAAACCAATGTATTTGGTTTGTCTCAGCCAGCCCCCTTTGAAAGAGCACTGGTCACTCCCTTGATGAAGGAAGAGGGTCGGTGACACAGAAGTGCTCGCTCCTGACACGTTTTCATTGGGAAATTCTGCACGTGGTCTCTCTTTGTACATTTCTCCCTTCTTTCAAGCAAACATTTGTATTTGAAGTCTCTGCTTTGCTGAGAGGAAAATCAAGCCATGGCCTTTACCCAAATAGAAAAATTCTGTTTGGATTTGAGTAGCTGTAAAGTAAAAAATAAAATGGACATTTGGAAAAAATGTTTTGTCTCTATCTAGAAACACAGAAATTGTTTAGTCCAGATTTGGTATGATACAGATAGATGGTCATAAATGTCACCCTAATATTTATACTATTTTTGTTCTTAAATAAAAAAAAAACTTTTCACATTTATCAAGTGAAGAAAAAGGAG
This sequence comes from Eumetopias jubatus, assembly GCF_037043125.1. Taxonomy (NCBI): domain Eukaryota; kingdom Metazoa; phylum Chordata; class Mammalia; order Carnivora; family Otariidae; genus Eumetopias; species Eumetopias jubatus. The sequence continues at coordinate 17,076,197 of NW_028274809.1, forward strand.
ATATCATCCAGAATCAGCCCTGAGTTGGAAAGCAAAAGGACTTATTTGTAGAGGAAGTAAATTTGCATATTTTTTCCTTTCTATCATGGTTCAATATTGAATTAGAGTATCTTTTGTTTTTCTGCTTTTATTTGTGATTGTTATAAAATTCCTGCTTGAGGACTGCCAGGAATTTTGTAAAAATTATACAAAGCAAAAGTTAGTTGAAAGAGGATTTTGAGTCCCAGGCAAATTGACTCTGAGCTCAAAAAGTACACATGGTTTCTGCAAGCAGAAACAGGTCTAATGCTTTGAAGAATGTAAGAAATGATCAGTATTTCAGAAGCATTGAAGTGGTTAATCTATTAATCTATACTAGAGTAATAAACCGGCCCGTATAAACATTTTCTAACTAGATTTTCATGTTTAGTTTATCTCAGAGAGAAAGTTTAAAAGCATTTCTCATTTTTCACTTTCAGTACTAAGTATGGTTAGAAGGCTTTGTTGGATGTTTCTGGTAATTCTTCTTGCTTGACCTTGCTTTCTAGAGTGGTCTTAGAACATCAATTTGCTGCAATTGAAACAGTTGTACCTTCACTGATTCTTTTCTCTCTTTTTTTTAAATGGTTTTCTTATTGAGGTCTAAGTGACATAACGTTATATTAGTTTCAGATATACAATGCAATGATTGGCTATGTGTATGTATTGCAAAATGATCACCACAATGAATCCAGTTAACATCTGATTCTTGATTGTAGCTGGGTGCACTGGGCTGATCAAGTGATTCTAAATTACCCTTTGTAAGTTAATTCCCAGGCCCCTGAGGTGTGGACTCAGTCTGCAGCCACTTACAGCTTGTATTTGAAGGACTTCCAGGGTACTTGGTGTTCGGGGGCAGCGCTTAAAGAATCACATTTACTGGGGCGCCTGGGTAGCTCAGGTGGCCGGGGGGCTGCCTTCAGCTCAGGTCATGATCCTGGGGTCCTGGGATCGAGCCCCTCATCGGGCTCCCTGCTCCGCAGGGAGTCCTCTTCTCCCTCTCCTGGTTCTTTCCCTTGCTATCTCTCTCTCTCTCTCTCTCTCTCAAAAAAAAAAAAAAAAAAAATTCTAAGAATTGCATTTACCTACCATACAGGGGAGTAGTCGAATCTGTGGCAGGTGGAGGATATACAACTTTTTGACAACAAAAAGAACCGCCTTCCTGCAGACCCCCATGTCCTGCTGTACTTCTTCCCTTCCTGGCTCCGCTGGGCTATGGATACGCCCAGTGGAGCTGGAAAACAGAATTCCCTTTGTGTCCCATTCCCGAATCAGACACACCAAGCCATCAGCCCACATATGCAAGGGTTCCTAGAGTAGCAGCTTTTCTTGGTGGTTGCTCCTGAGAAGGATGTCCGGGGTACATGTGTCCCCGGGAGCCCCATAAGCTTCTTCTGCTGTGTGGCAGACCCACCTCCAGTGCATGTGCCCAAACCCAAGTTCACCAGCCCACCGTGGTTCCCTGCTGCTCCGTTGTTCCATTCTAGATTTTGCTTCCGACCCTGCTCAAATGCTTCATGTCAGGGAGTGTTAACTGCCATCTCCTCTGTAATGGATAATGCTGAACGTGAAGGCAGTTGAAAGTAACAAGGTGATCACATCCTTTCTCTTCCTGTGCTGATGGGTGGTGAGTCAATCTCCTGGCCTTAATGTTTACACGGATCCTTAACAACAAATAACAGCTGATGGCAACGTGCTGAGACATGTACAATAAGGAAAGAAATTACGTATTAAAAGGTTTGGACTTTGTCCCATTTTTTTTTTTTTTAAGAGGTAAAAAGAAAGAAGAGGGAGGGAGCGAGAACCCTGTGCTAATAACCAGTTTGTGCAACACTGTTCCTTTTTTCAAGCCTAATGAGGTCCCATTCCCACAAGTATTTTGATTTATTACCTGCTCCTACTGGCCTGCTTGCTTTTGGTGTTGATTATTTTGATATTCAGTTAACATAACACTTGAAATCATTTCACTTTCTGAATCTGTTTTTCTCCCTTTTCATGAATTGGTTTTGTGGTAGGTCGGATTTCCTCCTATGAAAACAATGCTCACATTAAAACACCTTCACTGTTTCCAGTGTACTGTCTTCACGTTGAGGAAAATATACTCGAGGGTTTGCCCACATGAAGGAAAACAGGGCACTTGATTTGGGCCTAAAAGCTCCAAGAGTCGTGCCTAGAAACCTTTACAGTTGATGCCAAATTTAGCCATTTAGCGATGTGACCGCAGAGCTATGAAAACTTCAATTTTGCTCTAAGACTAGGATTAAAGACAGTGTGGGATGACCTTGGAGATGAATTTGAGTCAGACATTTGATACCAGGGGGATCTCCAAGCATCAGGTCAAAATAATTAGCTCTGCCTACAGAATAATCAACTCTTCCTCAGCGCGGATCCAAACCATCTTCAAACTTGTTTTAGAGGATAGGCATTCTCTGTTGGTACAAGTCAGCGTGTTTGGATGTGGAAAGGGTTGGCAGCCCTTAGGGCGAGGTGCCTGTTTCCCAGAAGTCATAGTTCCTGCTGGAGAGACGGAGGCTTCTGCTCAGGGTCCCCTGTGCGCTGGGAATGGTGGTGGCCGCCTTCACCCCCACCTCCCTACAGCCTCCTCAGGACCTGGCAAAATCCGCCCCCTCCGTGGTCTCCTTCCTTCCTTAGGAGACTCCTCATTTCGGTGTTTTCCTTGCTTATCGCTTTCCACATCATTTTCCCCATGTCAAACAGTGTAATATATATTAATTACAGAAAATTTAGAAAGCATAAAGTACCGGAGTGAGGAAAATTACCCACGATGCTATCACTCAGAGAGAACCACTATTAATATATTGTGTATATTCTTGAGGTATCTCTTTTTCCTTTTCTTTTCCTTTTTTTGTTTTGGCATATGGATAGAATTTTTTTTTAATACTCTCTGCTTTTAATTTATTTGAGGCTGCACATTCTAATTTGATCTTTATCTGGTTGTATCAAGAGGGGTGTTTCTGACAGAGGCTGAGAGCCTGCCTTTAGTTGTGTGACTATTTGAGAACTATTTTAAATTGTGGAATGTCACACATTCGGTGATGGCACAGAAGAGCACAGGACCAGAAGGCTAGGGTAGAGAAAGAAGGGTGTGAGAGGCGGACCCCACCTCAGAGGGGTTGAAAATGGCAGAACAGGAGCGGCACTGCATTTCCAATCAGCTCAGGTTCCTGCTCTGCCGGCCGGGTAGCCTCCCTAAAGCTCAAGTTTCCTATTCTGTCAAATGGGAGAACTCCCACTTCTCTGGGTTGTGTTAATGCTTCAGTTTATTAAATGAGGTACTGTTGGTGAAAATGATCTGCAGATCAGCACTCCAAGAAGCAGATAATAGTATTAAATATTATTTTATTTATAAAGTAAATATAATGAAATAATTATAAAATAAACATAAGAAGAAATAAATATACATAAAATTATATTTAAATATAATATTAATATTAAATGAAAAAGGAGCTCAGGCTTGACCTTGGGGGTTCAGAGGGAATAAGGACAAAGTGAGCAAAGGCGGCTGGAAGATGTGGGTGGGCGCCAGGTAAAACAGTATAATTGGCTGTTTGATTTCTTTGTGGTCGTTAATGCATCCAGTGGTTTATGTGTGCTTTCTGTGAAGGTGGTCATCCAGCCTGAAATTGGGATTATTTTAGTTGCTATGTTATGCTGGCCGCTCTTTCTTCTTTAGTCTGTGTATTTTTAACTCGATGAGTACATTCTCCTGTAAAGCTAGTGTGTTTACTCTCTTCACCTAAGAGACTCTTATCAGACTTTTACAAGGGATTACAGGCCACGATATCAGGAATCTGGCTGCATTTACACAAGAGTGAACAGGACAGGCCCAGCTCAGTGTTTTAAACCACAGATAAGGTTTGTGTTCTATGTGGGGAAGGGAGGGGGAGGGGAAATAGAGAGTAGTTGTGTGGGGATGAGGCCTGGGAAAGATACAGAAACAACTTTATATGTGAGAGAATTTCTTTGTCTCTGCTCATGAGCCTCAGAAACTGGAGGAATATTGAAAGAAGGGGTTTGCAGGGCAACACCGCGAGCTCTGGAGTTAGAGAGCCTCAGTCTCAACCCTGCCCCAGCCATCACTTAGCCAGGTGACTTCATCTCTTTGGTGCTTCCATTTTCTCTTTGGTAAAAAAGGTAATAATAATAGTAGCTACCACACTGGGCTGTTGTGGAGTAACTATAAGCCATGAATGTCTTCAGGACCGATCCAGGCCTCCTTGGCTCTGAATCCTTATGGAGGGTTTGTTAAGGTGGTCCTCAGAAAGAATGGGCTTCCAGGTACAGTTGCTCTGAGCACATCTGAGTGTTGAGCAGACCCATGAGGATCTCTTGTTCGGGCTGGGGGCCACCACACCTGGCTGTAAATATCCAGGTGGGAATGAGGGTGGAGGGTCAGGGCCTCACGTCAGGTGATGACCCCTCCATCCTGTGGGGATGGGTCATTGTCCTGAATCTGGAGACCGTGAAGGTCTGTCCAGGGTGCCTTTGGTGGAATATGTCTATTCATTTCCGCTACCTCTTCGCAGGGTTTTGTATTTCTCCTTTTCTGTTCCCTTTCTCTTTCTGTTTTCCCATGAGAGACTGGGCAGGTGCACATGGATGTTAATCAGAGACACTTGTCATTGAGGTGTAGAACATATTTTTTAATAAAAATCTTCTCAAGTGAGAGAAATGGGACATGTTGGATTCACTTGATTTCCACACTATTCTAATTTATTCTTTTATGTTGTTCTAAGACAAATGAGTAGACTGGGACTTTAATACATCTTCTCAATTTAAACACGTGTGTGTGTGTGTGTGTGTGTGTGTGTGTGTGTGTGTGTGTGTGTGTGTGAATTTTTCTTGACCATGGACCCTCTTCCTGGAGCACCTAGGGGAAAAACAGATCCTCGGGAGGCATGTGTGTATTTTACGCAGTGGTTCTGGAATTATACGGCTTTGTTCAAACACTGACTCCAGCTTAGCAGCCAAGTGTTCTCAAGCAGCTGATTAACTCTGCTTACCTCAGTTTCCCTAGTTTAAAATAGAATGTATTTCTTTATTGGTGAGATCATTTAGTATTTAGTAAGATTATGTAGAGTGCTGAGCTATAACCATCCAATAAATATTAGTTGTAATTATATTTGGAATGTGATAAACCTCAATCTGACCCCCACTTTGGCCATTTAACTAGTTGGCACCTTTGCCAAACCTTTGTTTCATCATCTAGAAAATAAAATAGGAAAAACAGTATCTAATTCAGAGTTGCAATAGGATCAGAGGCAATATCCAGCACTAATGGGGACACAGTGCCTAAAAATACTCTATTGGATTTTTCTCCCTTGTCCGCTCCTAGCCTCTTTTCTTGGCAACATCTTTTTCCAGGGGATCTCCATTTCGGGAGGAAACCCTTCTACGTGGAGGATGTAGGCTCTAAGTTTATGTTTCGTGGGGACGACCTCAGGGCAACTGAATGGCAGCATATTTTGAATTCCCGGCCAAGTCCTTTGTGGCCCATTTCCCATTATTCTTCACATCATGTCCCCATTTCACAGAGGGGGCCACAGCTGAGCGTTAGGGGTCCCACCCCGCTGTGTGTGGCAGCTGGGTTATTCCATCCCAGCGTGACATCCAGGCGGGGGCCTGGCTGCCGCGCCTCCACCCCTGACAGGCAGCACAGGTGTTACTGGGAGCATCCCCGCTGCTGGAACTAATGGAGCTAAACAGAAGACATATCCCTTTTTCCCCTCCCTCATTGTGTTTCACTGAAAGCTAATTCAGGGAACATACGATGATTCGCTTTCCTTCACAGCTCTAATATCCAGACCACAAGTCAGAAAATTAACCTTTTAACTTAATATATACATTGCACATTGAGTCTAGTCCCCATTTTCATCCGCCTAAATGGTAGGTTTCACGCGACATAATGAATTTCCTCTCGGGGTACACAGGGCAGGGGATGGGTGGCTTGCAGCCGCTTTGCCCTGAGGCCGTGGTGAATGCCAGTTACTTGACAGCTTGGGCTAGTTTACATCATCAATTTTTATCGCATTCTTTTATGAAATAGAAATTTCTACCATTGGCATGTAATTTGGTGACTATTTGAAAATAGTAAGCTCTTTCAGAAGGTTATAAAATTACATATTTATGGACTTAGGAAATTTGTCCTTTTTTTTTTTTTTCCTTTCCCTAACATTTATCCCAGGTAAATGAGACAAGAGATAGCACACATTTGGGAACTTAAAGAATTATAAAGATACGATTGTTATTTTATTTATATTTATATTTATATTTTTACTTATTTATTTTAGAGAGAGGGAGAGGGAGAGAGAGGATCTCCGGCAGACTCCCTGCTGAGCAGGGAGCCGGCCCAGAGCTTGATCTCATGACCCAGAGATCATGACCTGAGCCGAAACCAAGAGTCAACCGCTCAACCAACTGAGCCATTCAGGCACCCCAAGTACAAATTTCTTATATGTTGTATCTTCTTGTCTTAAGTAAAGTTATTAAGATATACATTGATCCTTAAACACGTCATAGACAGATGGTTGTAGACAGCTTAAAAAAATTCTTAATATTTAATTTTAATATCACCTTTAACTTATAGCAAGAGGTATTGGCTTTTGGGTTAAGATATTAAGACTGTGATTGAACTCTCAGAAGGTAAAATTCCTGAAAATGGAACACAAGTAAATGAAATGTGGGGACCCTGCTTGAACCATGTTCTGGGATGGTGTTTATTGGATTTAAATTCTGGCAATATGAACTTCGTTGTAATAGAAATCTGTTGTCTTTATATAATTTCTAGATTGGCCATTGCCCAGGTGCTGTTAGCTCACTTTTTGATTCATTGTGACTTATCAACTGGACCATTCCTGCCATTAAGCTTCCACTCCCACCACCTCCTCGCTACTGTTCTCAAAGTTTACAGACACCTTTGACATTGACAATCCCAGTCTCTTCCTAGGCCTCATTCTCCCTGACGCCTTTCTTGACGGTTTGAAATTCTGATCTCTGACTTTCTTCATGAACTCTCCTGGTTCCTCCATGATGAATATAGCCTTCGATCGGCAGCATTGGGCACCAGAATTCTCAGGTCCTTTGCATACACAGTGAGTATAACTGACAATGGCCACAACCAGAGCAAATGATGAGGGTTAAGTGAGGTCGCCTGTGTAAAGTGTCTTCCTTGTCTCTGGCGGTGCTCAGTAAACTCTAGCTCCCGTCTCACTCTATGTTCTCTTGTATGGCCTGCCTTATTTATTACTTTTTCTCCAAGTGCCTTTGAAATATGGTATTTCCAATTCCTTCCTGAACTTTTTCTGCATCTTCAGCTCTTCCACTCCTGTGACTCCTGCGCTCTTCGCAGATGTTTTTCAGATTTCCATCCCTGGTCGTGCTGACCTCCACACCTGTATTTCCAATTGCTTCCTGAACATCTCAACACAAAATCTCAGTCAATGACTGCCGAACTGACCTCAGGCCCTTCCAAATCTGACTTCTCTTCCTATTTTGGTTATAGTATCTCTACTTTTTCAGACAGTTGGCCTGGAAACCTTAAAGCCAATTTCAGTCCCACTTTTTCTGTATTCTGAAACATCTAATCAGAAGTGAGGTCCTGCTGTTGGTTTGGTCTTGGATAGAGCTTTCTTCCTTTCCTCATTCAAGGGCAAGTTTGGAAGTAAAGTTGGCTGTTAGAAGTTAGGCCAAGCAATAACTACTTGATTGACATTCACAGTAGTAGGTCACAGTCTGAGTGGATGAGAATAGGAAGGGAATTATTGCAAGATGTCCCTGGGTTAACACTGTGGACCAAGCCAAACTTTGCTGGGTATAATAACCAGACTCTCACAATTTCTACATGCAGATACCACTATGGCTAGTAAAATGCAAATATATTTTAAAGAGTTATTGAATGTGTAATAGTAACGTTTTGTCATTGTGTAATATTTCAAATAACGCATATTGCAAGTGCAACTATCAGAATGTTATGATGTCATTATGAAGCATGGATTTCAAGGATGATTGACTTGCTTTCATTTGTTTGGGCACCAGTGCATAGGGAAAAAAAATCAGAGATTACATGAGTTTTCAAAAATAAGGTTTGGGGAGAGAAATTGGAATTGAAAACCTTGGAACACTTGAATAGTGAGTTTGAAATTCCCACTTCCTAAAGATGCATCTATTCAAGATAAAATACAACACTTTGTGTGTGTGTGTGTGTGTGTGTGTGTGTGAGAGAGAGAGAGAGAGAGAGAGAGATGACTATGTCTAAGATAAGTCTTGTCTTCTGAGTTTACCTTTTGCTTGTTTGATAATAAGGGAAATAAATAAATGTGAAAATCAGCATAAAGGTACAAATGTTGTATACACAAAAATAAACTTGAGTTCTGATTCCTGAAGGTAGTAATGCTTGATAGAAGAGGGGATGGTTGATTTAGATTTTGTTTTTTTTTGTTTTTTATTTTTTTGGAGAGACAGAGTAGGATGGGGGGTGGTGGAAGAGGGATGGGAGGGGCGGAAGGAGAAGGAAAGAGAGAATCTTAAGCAGGCCCCATGCCCATGCCCCGAAACCCCAATGGCCAAGAAACACAGAAACAGCCCTCCGAAGCAGGGCTCCATCTATGATGCTGAGATGATGAACTGAGCCTAAATCAAGAATCAGACACTTAACCGACTGAGCCACCCAGGCATCCCTGATTTTGGGCTTTGAAGAGAGGTTAAGATTTTATTATTTGTAAGTGATTGGGAATGTGTGGGCCATCCAAGTAAGATCAAATGGTATGCAGTCTGGTTTGACGGAGTATAGAATATGTGAGGGACAAATTGGGGTTGTATATTGGGGAACTTGGGTTTCTGTACTCTTCCATTTGAATTTCATGGTATACACAATGCGGCACATGAAAGATTTTAAACAGGCTTGGCACCATCAGCATGGGCATTATATTTTATTTGTTACATAAGATGAGTATTTAAAAATTAGCCTTAACTCTAGTTAATGACCAGTGAAGGCCATGGGAGAGGAAACAAAAGAGGTGAGGGGAGAGACAGAAAAACTGAGAAATTACAGAGGAAGAAAAACGATCTGCCAAGAGATAGAAAAGGCATGGCTGGAACTCTAGATTCTGCTTTTGTTTATTTAGACTGCGGGTTTAGAGTGTTACCTTTGCCTTACATTTGAGAGGTTGACGTTCTCCCACTATGCACAGCTCTTTTAATGTTCTTTTAGCCATAAAACTTGACAAGCTCCCTTCCTAAGGGACCGTTGTAGGATTAGCTTTGAATGGCAGTGCCAGCAGCATTAATACCATCGGGGACCAGAATCTCTCGGGTAGGATGAGTTTAGAGCTGAACAGAAGAGAGGTTCTGTTGGATTAGCCTGAAGAGCTGCAGAAAAGGGAATGCGTTTTCTCCCAGTCAATTGTCCCTTCCTCTTCTCCTCTTCTCTTTCCTTTGGGAGTCTTGCTCTGAATCACCAGCTGTATTCCACCTCCTAGTGCGTCGGGATTAGCATTGGCTCTGCTGTCTGGGACTCAAGGTCCAAACACCACTTTGTAGAAACTATCCTTCACTTAAAGTGCAGTGAGGAAACCTGATTATACCTTTGTGGCCACAGGACCCAAGGAATCTTAGTATTCTCGTATTCTCAAACCACAGATCGTGTTTGTTTTCCACTCCTTTGATGCTTTTTTAAAAAAGATTTTGCTTATTTATTTATTAGAGAGAGAGAGTGTGCCCAAGCAGGGGGAGGAGCAAAGAGAAAGGGATGAGCAGACCCCGCGCTGAGCATGGAGCTGGACGCAGGGCTTGATCCCATGACCCTGAGATCATGACCTGAGCCGAAATCAAGAGTCGAACACCTTACCGACTGAGCCACCAGGCGCCCCTCCTTTGATGCTTTTAAAAACGTATTTAAGGGGCACCTGGGTGGCTCAGTCAGTTAAGCGTCTGCCTTCGGCCCAGGTCATGATCTCAGGGTCCTGGGATCGAGTCCTGCATCTGGCTCCCTGCTCACTGGGGAGTCTGCTTCTCCCTCTGCCTCTGCCCCTCCTCTCCTTGTACTCTCGCTCTCTCTCTCAAATAAATAAAATCTTAAAAAAATGTATTTAAAACTACATTTATAGGCACCCTAGCTGTATACTGCACTATGTTTTGTTTAAAATATGTGCTTGCTTTGTTAGCAAAGGAACCTTTGCCACGAGAATTGTATGTGGGAGAGTTTGACTAACTTAGCAAAGGGACTTATCTCTTGTCCTATCTGCCTAAGCTCTCCGGGCTGCCTGTGATAGGACTTCTTTCTTCCTCCATGAGCCCCAACCCCTTCGACCTTTACTGCTATCATTCCTCCCAAAATTATTCATATCTAAATATTTTGGCTTTTCAAAACGAATCTGCTCTTTGGATTCATTTTCTGTTGGGTGATCTGAACCATGACTTTCCTACTTCTCTGAATGACAGGGACTCACCAATAGAAAGCGTGAAAATCCTGCCTACCCTACTCCTCTACGTTTAAGGATTAGCAGCAGAACTTCTTGCCTGCTTGTGTTAGGATTGTCTTATTTCACTTTTGGCAACTTCTGCAGAGCCTGTAATGTTTAGGCGCTGTTTGAAGGGAAATCGAAACCCCAACGGCCAAGAAACACAGAAACAGGAAAGTGAACCCAGAACGATCTCCGTAAAGTCACAGCCGAGAGTGGTCTGAGTTACCTTCTGTGTCCAAACTTCTTGAGATGGTCATCAGAGTTCAGATGCTAAAGGCATCATTCAGGCATCCATTTATTCACTCAACAAACATTTACTGAGCCACTATCATCACAAGATCCTGTACTCACTGTTAGAGCTTTTAATAAACAGGATAGGCTCATTGACTGTTATTGTTGAGCTATGGGGGAAATGGACAGTAAACCTCCAAACATGCGGTTCATGACTTAATTACAATTGTGCAGAAGGAGGGGGTAGAGAGAGGCTCTGTAGGGATCTATAAGAGAGAGACTTCCTCGTAGTGAGTTCAGGTGTCAGGGAAGTTTCCGGGGAGGTTTCCTTGTTTCTTAAAAGCTGGAGATGTGGACCATTTTACACTGAAGGGTAAGAACTGAGCTCTATGACCACAGGGGCAATCAAGAAAAATGGTCATGGATGGTGTCAGGTCCGAATAAATCTTCTTTCATTTTTCAGTATTCCTGGTAACCAGCAAGCTCTCTGTAGTCTCCCAATTTAGGTCAAAGTTGGTTCTGTCAGGAAACAGGAAAGGGAAGCTCTCACTTACTGAACAAGAGCGCACGGCCCACACTAACAGCTACCTAATGTCAACTGGAAACCTAATAACTTCATCTACTTCTGTTGTTGTTGACAAATTCTTGTCAGCGGCACTCTCCATCCCAGTTTGAATCATGCTCAGGAATCTGGCCCCTTGGCTGGCTAGGTCAGTGGGTGCTGTCATGTGGCTCCCATCAAGGTGCGGCCGAATCCGGGGCTGTAAGTGGCCCAAATCCGGGGCCTGGGCACCAGCCTCCTAAAGGCTGTTGTGTTAGCAGATATGAGAGTTGTTCTGTAATTAGCAGTAAGAGTGATGGCCCCATCTGCTCAAGTAGATCTAGACATGACTCATTTTGAAGGACAGAGCCAAGGGGGAAATCAAAATATTTTCCTTATGTCACTTGTTTGGTATCTTAAGTCCCCTGAAGGGGAACGTCTTGTGATCATGGGGAGAGCAATGTGAGCACCTGTGTCACTTAACTTGGAACCCAAATGTGAACCCCAGCTCTACTGGCTTCCCCGTCCCCAGGTGACCACCCCCTCTCCCTGGCCTCAGCAGCCTCCCACAGGTCACCCTGCTTCTACTGGTAGTTACTACTATCCGTGTTCCACCGGTGGCCAAAATGATCTTTTGAAAATTTCTAGCAAATCACATTGCCACATTGAGAATAAACTTTAAAACCGTTCACTGAGTTTAGGTCTTATAATGGGGACGCTGCTGGACTCTGAGCTTGGTCGTGGCCTTCCTCTTGAAGCATTCCCCAGGCACAGTACTATTCTTTCCATCCCTCTAATACACACTCACCACAGGGCCTTTGCAATTTTTCTCTTTTTCCTTGAATGTGTTTCCGTGTAAATTTCCCTTTTGCTGACCAGTTTTTAGCTCAGGGCCCAACTCATTGGTCCCCTATGAAAGGCGGTTCCTAAGCACCTGCTCTAAGCCCCTCCCCATATCCCCCTCAATATCTTCCACATCACAAGTTTTGTTTTCTGTTAAATGACACCCGACCACTAGAATGTGTACTCTTTGAAGCACAGACCTTGTCTTCCTCCTTTGCCAGGAAGAATGTAGGTGGTCCACAATACACGGAGATCGCGTGAACTTGGACACCATAAAGACATTTCCTTCCTTTGTTCTCTTTTTCTGATTTTAATAAATGGCTAAAAGCCCATAGGGGACACTCAGAAATCTCTGCTAAGACAGGTAAAGAGACAGTTCAATAAAGACTTTGAAGTGATGAATTTCTTGGAGGGAAAAGAGTTGTTCATGTAAGCCGGTAAGTCAGTCCCTTGCTCATGGTTCCACAGCTGGTAAGTGGCAAAACTTAGATCCTGAATTCCATGGATGAGCCCGCACCAGTCCCGGAAGGGGGAAGATAAACATACTAATCTGCTGAATGTCATTTGAACCAAATTGTAAATGACTTCAGTGTTTATTAAAACATCTTTGGCCATTTCAGAATCATTGAGTCAGTCAATGATGGAGGTAGAATTTCAGAAACATTGAGTCAGAAGAGGATGGAGGTAGAATTTTAGAGATCTTACACATGATTTAGTCGGGTGTCCTTAGAGGAAACAGAGGCTCAGAGATCTTAAGTTGGTAAATGTTGGGACTGGAATCCAGGTCTGCTCCCCACCGAGGCAGGCCTGCTGTCTGAGCTCACTTCCTGCCCTTCCACATAGGCGTGGAATGGATTCTTGATTGTGTTTTTGACATACCAAGTGTAACCTTGACATAGCCTTGAGGAAGAAAACCTTCATTTTGTTCATGCAGATGATCATCCACCTGCCAAATTTTTTTAATGCCTTTTCCCTCCCCTGGGGAAGGATTTATGACTTCATCTTTCTTTCCTTTTTTTTTTTTTTTCCCTCTTCAAATCCAAGCTTCTTTCAGAATGATTCAGCTTCAGGGCTAGGAAGAAAAGTTTCGTATTCTAATAAATAAAATGCAGGTCTTCTCTTGGTCTCAGCTTTCCAGACACAAAAGTGATCTACTTTTGATGGCTGGTTGGAAGGACTTGTTAATGATTTTTCATTGCAAAGAGATTAAACCATTTTCCTACATCTAGGTAAGCCAGGTCTTGTAAATAGAATCCTAGAAAAAGTTTTCAATTTCTTATACTGTTCATAGTCATTTTTGAAGTTTGGTCTAGAAGTTCCTTTTGGATAAGGAAAGGTGTTTTTTGTTGTTTTTTGTTTTTTTTTTATGTCCAAGATAAATTTAGGTTATGTTAGTGATATTCAGTTCTTTTGTAATTGATAATAAGCCTTATTTGTTCCCTTGCTTTCTTCAAATGGGTCTCTCACTTTCATCCCATCTGTATTTTGCAAAAGGGAGGAGCTGTACTTTTTCTTTCTTCATGACCCAGCCCTGTGGGAACGTGTCAGCATCACGGTTTCGTTTTTGTTTGTATTCATATCAGTTTTCATCACGATTGCTCGTGTTCGATATTGAGGATGAGACACAGACACACGAGCAAATTACAACTTGGTATTTCCCCTGGCGTCCCTGTTTGTGATTTATAATTTATACCTGGGAAAGATTTACCGACTGAACTGATAATCCTTCCCAACAAAAGATAAACACACTTTTAAGTCATCAGTGTTAAGTCAGATGCACTTGAAAGGGACAAAGAATTCACCTGCAAGCACTTTTGGCATCTTGCTCTTTCCCACGGATCCAGACTGATGACAGAGAGAGCTGAGGCTGTCAGAGCGCTTTCCGCAGGAGAACCTCTCAGAGCCCCTAAGGGTGGGACCAGCCCGACCTGCCCTGCCATCCGGGGGATCTAGAGACTGGCCCTTTGTGCTTTACCACGGGAGATCAAATGAAGGCAAGGATGTTGTCCTAGTGCCGTGGAGTTCAGATCTGTGAATGTGCGGCTCCCCTGGCTCCCCTCTTTTGTCCTTGCGGTCCTTTACGAAGCTCACGGTTCGGTCCTGACAATGAACTTACCAGGTTGTCCTTGTCCAGGCAGGTGCCTGTGCGCTCTCTGAATCACACTGCACATTAGGACACTGATCTGTCGACCTGATGCCTTCAGAAGGCATTAAATCAATGATCAAATCCTTCCCCCCGTCCCTTGCACAAGTGTACCCGAGGCAATGGGAGAGAGTGGGTTGGTCATACACTATTTTGTATAATAGCAAAGTCATCACTGTTATCTCGGGTCTGGTCGGCTGGCTCTTGCTCTGATCTCTGAGACCGCTACTCTACTGTACCAAAAACAGACGGTGCCAGATTCCCCATAAATTTCACTTGGTCTAGACTAGGACTTTTCTGGGAGCTCCTTGGGAATTTTTATTTTGTTCTCCTCAGACATAAGCAGTGCCTGAATAGTCAAACACATAGAATATTAAATGCTGGCAGGTAGTTCTAAAAAAATCATTAATCCACTACATCGAATGCCAAAAAGAGATGTTTAACCTGATCCTACCCATGAAACATAAAGCACTTTTTTTTTTATTAGGAGTATTCAGAATCTTGAAGTTCTCTTTTTAAAAAAATTCTCTATTTTCAAAAAGTAAACAGCAAGGGACCCATGGTCAAAAACCTCAGCGGAAAATCCTAGTGCATTGCTAATAACTAACGTGGGGGAACTCGGTCTTTTAAAGCTGCCTTTTTTTTTTTTAGATCCTCAGTCCCCATCAACATAACAAAAAAGAAGGGGCGCCAAGCGGTTATTACTGCGGCGCATAAATCATGATTTGTGACAACTCTGGCTATAAAGTCGTTTGGATGACAATGACTAGCGACTCCGCCGGAGTTAATCAAATAATTATTTAACACGTGTTTCTCTTGATCTGGCCCTGCCTTCAGAACATATTTCATTCTTTGCCTGTCTTCTTTACCACCTTTACTTTTAAATGGAGAAAATGAGCAAGTATAAGATGTACATGCAGTTAATGAGGAAATCGCTTCTCTCTCCAGTTGGGCTGTGATCTCCCTAGAAAGAGGGTCCTTGTCTAAATCAGCTTGGTGGATGCCTGGATTACCCACCATAGTGATTTGCTGTCGGTTGGCAGGGACTGTCATTTCAATTTCTGGGGTGGGGGGAGCTTCCTGGCTAAGCTTTTTTTTCTTCAGGATTATTCCACGCAGGGCTCGCTTATTCTTTTTTTTTATGTTTTTTTTTAAAAGATTTTATTTATTTATTTGAGAGAGAGAATGAGAGATAGCACGAGAGGGAAGAGGGTCAGAGGGAGAAGCAGGAGAAGCAGACTCCCTGCTGAGCAGGGAGCCCGATGCGGGACTCGATCCCGGGACTCCAGGATCATGACCTGAGCCGAAGGCAGTCGCTTAACCAACTGAGCCACCCAGGCGCCCAGGGCTCGCTTATTCTTGCAGAGACCATTTTTTCTACTCTGTTCCTTCTATAGGCAGGTGCACAGGGAAGGATCCCATCATAGTCTGCAGGCATCTCTGTCAGAGAACATTCCCAAAGATGGGAGGGTGAGCAATGGACTGTTCTGTTCCTGAAAGCAGAAACACATTTCTTGCCTTTTAGTGCTTAGTATGTGCTCAGTAAATACTCACTATTGTTGTTCCTTTCACTGTTATTATGTAAAGGCTTAATAAATGTTTGCTAACATTTATTTATTTATTTATTTGGCCACATGAGTGGCCAAATGAATGAATAAATGCACATACCTCCTAATGGGGGAACTTTTTTTACATGATAATGCTAATCACACAGGCATGCACATGGGGTAGTGTAAGGTGTGGGAGTGAAGACCAGCTGCTTCCCTTACTCAGTGCCTTGACCTGGGTATTTGTAATCAGTGGATATGTAATGAGCCGCTAGTCTTTATGGACCCCAAATATCAAAGGGTGAAGAAGACAGTAGGAACTCATCAAAAAGCCTGGCCCTCTCTGAAATGTCACGGGTAATCAAGTTTGGTGTTAATGGCTTCAGATTTGCATGTCATCGCTGTGAATGATGTACTATCGGTGGTGAGGATCGATAGTTTATATGGCCAGGCTTATTTAAATCTTTCAAAAGCACTCCCTTCTATTTTCGGTAATTTTATTTTATTTTATTTTATTTATTTATTTTTTAAAACATTTGATTTTTATTTATTTGACAGAGAGAGACAGCGAGAGAGGGAACACAAGCAGGGGGAGTGGGAGAGGGAGAAGCAGGCTTCCCGCTGAGCAGGGAGCCCGATGCGGGGCTCGATCCCAAGACCCTGGGATCATGACCTGAGCCGAAGGCAGACGCTTAATGACTGAGCCACCCAGGCGCCCCATATTTTCGGTAATTTTATATTCAAATTCAAGGCAGACATTAGGTGTTTTTAAAAATAAAATTAAACACTTTTTGCATTTAGCTCATCTTAAAGTAGTTTATCTTGATTGCTTTTCTTTATAGTGTGGTCATTTGTGTTTCTGGCATCCATTTGTTTGCTTTCTTAATATAAACTTTAATGTGTTAGAAAAGCCAATAAGCTTAAATTTTGTCATAACCTTAAAATACTATTATAAGTCATTCAATTAAGTTCTGCTCAATATACTTGAATTTATATCTTCAATAGGATCCATGCATTGAAAACGAAAGTCAAATTAATATTTCCTTAATCGCAATGTTTACTAAAGAAAGTTAGGGTCATTGACATGTGAAATTTAGGTATGAGATAAAGGGGAAAAATACAAAATTTATAGAGTTTATCTAGGGATTAGAATGTTTCCCTGAATATTGTTTTTCAAGGCAATCTTAAAATCTGTGATCTTTTTTTTTTTTTACATAGAAAATTTTCAGTGCCCTAGGTGGGAGAATAAGAAAAAGTCTTAGAGTAAGAATACGGAATCTTTATTTAACAAACTACATATTAAAAAAGAAATTATTGTGATTGTAATAATAATCACAAAAAGTAATTCGCTGTGCTGCCTTCTATTTTAAAATTGTCATCCCTTATCAAGCTGAAATAATTTGTGTCTAACAATGCTCTATTGTGATGCATTACAAATTCATAATAATTCCATCTTAGATA